>NC_080796.1:58710715-59024215 GCF_028018385.1 Neofelis nebulosa
AGGTCAAAAGGAAAATCATCAGGCCACACTTCTGGCCATAGTGATTAAAATATGCAAGCTTATATATATTAAATTACCATGTTATAGAAAGGCAGTTTCACTATATGGATTTAGAAATTGCATCATTTAGAAAATATTTAAAATATTTATAATATTTATATATCTACCAGAATAGGATAGGTAAAGAAGAAGAAACTTTAATGGACAGTCTTTATCTTTAGGTACCCTAAAATACACTTCATGTATATATAGTTAGATAGATAGATGATAGATAGATAGATAGATAGATAGATAGTGTGTGTGTGTATTCACATATATACTTCTACATTATATAAGTATGCAAATATTTATATATAAAAATAACAATAATACAAGGGCATAAGTATGTCAGATAATAGAAAACAACAATACTACAAGAATGTGTATATGGGTCAAGTAACTGATATGAATGTTCAGTCACATTATACTCCTCCAGTCAGGGATCATATCTCACTTTCTTTTCTGTATCCCTAGATCCAGAACAAAGCAAAGCAACCAACATATTCTCATGAAGCAAAGCTTGAAAAAGTAAGTGGATAACTTCTTTGATATTTCAAAAAAGAGAGTATTTATTTGTGCTAGAATAATATGATACGGTAAACATAAAAAGGAACTTAACTATCATAAAAGACAGGAGGACATCTTTTTCTTTTGTTATTTTGTTGTTGAATATTTCCTGACATGAAATGTAATGGAAAATAGATTTTTTATTATGTAAATGTGTTTGCTTGTATTCGTATTCTTACAGAGGTTTTGATGACTGTGAAATTACTTATTTTTAAAATACTGAATTCAAATGTATTTCCAACATCTGGATCATCTTTGCGTAAACTTCTGGAGTTATTAATCCATAAACTTTGCAAGGCATTTCTTTCTGATCTTCAGATATTTACAGCTTTTAAAGATCTCCCTCTATAGAAGTAACTTAAGTATGTTTTCACATGGCACCTAATTTGATATTTCTAAGAGGGCACAATCCTGTCCTCCTCTACCTGTTAGGAATCCTGGTGGATTGAATTAAATTGTATTTTAGAAAATGAATTTAAAAACTTTTGGCTGCATGTAACCTCAGTTTCATCTTAGATAGAAAATAGAAAATTATTTCTAAAAAATAAATTTGTCTTTTCAAACTGTTGATGAGAGCCAAACAATAGCCCAAATATTCCTTTTATGTGATTTTTAAAACAGATATAAAGCTAGAGATAAATGTTACAAATAATTCTAGGTCATGTTTTTCTAGAAAGTAGTCATTTTTTTTCCTGGTGATCATTCATACAAATAGTAACTATACTTGAGCCCAAATAATTAACTGCAAAAATTATTTTTAATGTCATCTTAAGACATGATAGACTGAATGTGGAAAGCAAAAGATAAATAAGACTTTATTTGTACTGTTACATGCTTTTTATTTATGTGTTTGTGCGCAATCTAATAAGCAATCTAAGAGGGGCCATAAGAAAAATAGATGTCAGAAAAAAGTGTATATCAGACCTTAATTTTTTTTTTTGTCATCCTGATCATTCCCCAAAGACTGTTTGTTTATTTATTTATTTATTTATTTATTTATTTATTTATTTATTTAGGAACACTGTTATCCTACCATTCCTACCATTGTAGCATTTTCAAGAAGTGGTTTCCATCTTCCTGTTCAAAGTAAATTTCAATATTGCTCTGGGTTTCGTCTCTCCTGGTATTGCTTCTCTTTTTATTAATTTTATTCCTATTTGTTACATTTCACATTCTTAATAAATTTTTTTCTATTGGTATACACATTTCATTCATCCAAATACATACATCCATACATACTTCTCACTTATATTCTGTTTAATCTACTGACCACTTTCCATCAAGTTTGGTTAAATTTCATAGAAACTAATCCAGATACATTTCTAACCTATGTCAATATTTTTATAAACAGTCATGTTGTGTGATATAATATAATGCATCTACCAAAAGTACAAATTTTATATGTTTGAAATGTATAAACACCCTTGAAACCATCACCACAATCAAGATAATGAGGAACTACATCACCCTGAAAGTTTTCTCACCAACTATTTTATCCCTCACATTTTACCCTTCCTGTCTAACTTCTTCTCAGGCAACCATATATTTAGTCTCTCATTATAGACTAGATTATATTTTCTAGATTTTATAGAAGTTGAATCATATACTATGCACTCATTTTGTTGCTGTTGTACAGATTCTTTCAATCAGCATAATTATTTTGAGATTCTTCAATGTTTTATATTTAGTAGTAATCCCTTACTTTTTATTTTGACTAGCATTCTATTGTATGTTTATACAATATTATATGTATCTATTTGTGAGTAGATGGACATTTGGACCATTTTCAGTTTGGGGTAATTAAAAGTAAAGTTGCTATGAACATTCATACACATGTCTTTGTAGGGATATAGGTTTTTCATTTCCTGGGATAAACACTACTTGACCATGATATATTATCCTCTTTATATATTGTTGAATTTGGATAGTTAGAATTTTGTTAAGAATTTTTTGCATCTGTATTCACACAGGATATTACTCTGTAGTTTTCTTTTCTTGCAATATTTTATCTTGTTTGGCATCAGGATAATGCTAACATAATAGAATATGTTGGGTATTATTCTCTCCTCTCCAATATTCTGGGAGCATTTTGATATAATTGCCCTTATTTCTCCTTTAAATCTTCAGTAGAATTCAATAGTGAAGCCATCTGGGGCTGAAATTTTCTTTTCAATTTCTGTAACAGTTGTAGGGTTATTTATATTATTTCTGCCTTCTTGAGTGAATTTTGGTAGTCTGTGTCTTATAAAGGACACATCTAAGTTTTTAAATTTATTGTCATAAGTTTGTTCATAGTAACCACTTTTTTATCTTTTAATTTCTGTAGAATCTTAATGATATCATCTCTTCTGTTGCTGATATTGGCAGTTTGTGTGTTTTCCCTTGTTTTCCTGACCAGTCTGGCTAGAGTTTTATTCATGTTATTGATTCCAAAAAAACAGTTTTGGTTTCATTGATTTTTTAAAATTTTGTTGTATGTTTTACATTTTATTGATATCTATTCTGATTTTCATTATTTCCTTTCATCTACTTTTGTTGGATTTAATTTGTTCTTATTGGGTATAGCATTGGAATATAGAGCTGTGCTCATAGTTTGGGTCCTTTATTCTTCTCTAACAGGTGTTTGGTGCTGTAAATTTCTCTTTAGATCTTGCTTTACCAGTTTCAAATAAATATTGATATGTTGTGAAGGATTTTTGTCATCAATTAATATATTTTTAAATTTCTTTTCAATTCATCTTTGACTCAAGAGGTATTTAAAAGGTTGTTGTTTAATTTCCATAATATAGGGAAAATAAAACCTCTTTGGATTTTTTAATGCTCCTGTAAAAAGCTCTAGCCTTTTGAGACTCTTCACATACATTGGGAATTATATTTGTAGCCATTTATCTAGTTAATGCTCTGATCCAAAAGAATAATAAGACTCATTTAAGCTATTCAAAAGATAAATGGTTACATTCTTGATAGACATCAGAGTTAGCTCCTTATATCAGAATATTGCCTTCCTAGATATTTATATTCAAGGAGGAATGAGGCCCAGGAATTTAAAGACATGTCTAAGTCATAAAAGCTACAGACACTGAAGGTTTATCTGGCCCTTGGAAAGACATATTTCCATCCCATATCAATAAAGAAAAACTATTTTTTTCTTTCCTTTATGGAGGGCATGTCAGATGCCTCTCTCCTGCATATTAATGGAAAGGATTTACTTATTTTTTTATCCTATACCTATAGACTACCTGGCTAGTCATCCTGGTTTTCATTAAGTTGCTTAAGTCATATTAGGGTAGGGAAAATGAAGAACTATAGGTTTTTACTATAGGTAATTAATAAAAAATCTGTCTCTGATACAGAATACTTCTGTGTGCTTTCAGGATAAAATTAGAAAAATTAATTTAAAAACCCAATACATATATTATGAGAATATTCATACATCTTTTTATTATTGATTTCTAATTTAATTTCATTAAGGTCAAAGGATATACTTTGTATATATTGATTCTTTTTACATTTATTGAGACTTGTTTTATGGCTCACAAAAAGTTTATTAGGTAAATGTTTCATGTGCAACTTGAAAATAATATATTTTATGTTGTTGTTAAGTGGATTATTCCATAAATGTCAATTAGTTCAAGTTGGCTAATAGCACTGATGAATTTTTATATATTTTTACTGATTTTCTGTCTACTAGATTTATAAATTGTTGAAAGAGAGTTATCAAAATCTTCAACTATAATTATGTTTGTTTATTTCTCCTCTAAGTCATGTCAAGTTTTTCTTCATGTATTTCTAAATTCTGTTTCTTATTAGGTACATTATTTTTAAGATTGCTAATTCCTCTTGATGAATTTCCCCTTTACCAATAGGAAACAGAATTTTTTTCTTTTCACAATATATTTTTTAAAGGTTTATTTTAAGAGAGAGAGGATACACAGGTATGGGGTAGGGGCAGAGAGAGGGAGAGAGAATCCTAAGCAGGCTCCACCCTGTCAGCACTGGAATCCATGAACCATGGGATCATGACCTGAGCTGAAATCAAGAGTATGACACTTAACCAATTGAGTCACCTAGGTGCCCTTCACAATATTTCTGCTCTAAAGTCTTTATTTTCAATGTAGTTAGTCCCCCTTCCTTTTTACCAGTGCTATCCAATTACAACTTTTCCTATCCTTTACCTTTCATCCGGTGGTATCTCTACACATAAAGTGGCTTTCTTATATGTAGCATGTATTTAGGTCTTGTTTTTTATGCAGCTGGATAAGCTCTTTAAATTTGGGGCATTTAAACTATAGTTAATATTATTATTGACAGAGTTAGGTTTAAATTAACATCTTGCTATGCTTTTTTAATTTGCCCCATGTTTTCCTTTTTTTTTTTTTACTTCTTTAGGATTACTTTTTATTACTTTATTGTTATTACTGATTTACTAGTTATAATTGTTTCCTTACTTATCACATTCAACTTACTAGCAATATTGTGCCACTTTGCATAATTTTGAACTTGTGAATTTGTATATATTTTTTTAGTTCTAACTTTTTATTGCTTTACTCATTATGAAATTCTGTTAGCAGGCACATAAAAATTAGGATTGCTGTGTGCTTTTTAATTGACTCTATTATTATGAAATGATGTTTTTCCTTGGTAATATTGTTGCTATGAAATCTCTGTAGTCTGATATTAACATAGTAACTTTAACTTATTTTGGTGTTAGTCTGAAACATATATGATATATAATAATAATATATAATAAAATAATGTATAATAAAATAAATACATAATAAAATATAGACTTCTAGTTTAGGAGGTAATTAAAGTAAAAAGAGTATGAGCCATGCTGTAATTTGTCTTTATAATTTCTTAAAGAAGGGCATAATCTCAAATATTTACTTAAATAAGCATTTTAGAGAATGTTAACTCTTTACAAAGTATTACCACCTTCTCCCTCAAATTAATGGAACTCTTAATTTAGGGTAGGCCAGTTGCATCTGAGAGATGTTATTTTCCAGTGCCCTCTCGGATTAGGTGCTGCCATGTGCCAGATTCTGACCAAGATAACAATTATAGACTCATAAAAATATCAGAATACAATTAGCAAGGAGTGCTAAATGTTGAATGAATTCAATTGGCTTGTAACAAAGTTCAGTAAACCATAACACAAAAACTAATAAACTGGTTCGTCCAATTAAAGTATTCAGCCCGGTTCTCAGAGCTAATCCAAGGTTATCTAGGAATCAAAAATAAGATTTGTTTTCCTAAGAAGCAATACCATAACAAGCTACTGATTCTGATGAGATTATGCTTTTGAGGTATAGTGAGATAGTATAAATGTTGAAAGTTATTCTTACAAATTTCACTCATAAACAAAGGCACAAATTCCTAGAAAACAAAACTCAACAATTCAATTGAATGTATAAGCTACAAGTGGCAAGTAAAATTTCTTTAGAAATATAAAGATGATTTATATTGGAAAATAAAATTAATATTTAAACAAACAGAGAGGTTAATTGAAAATAAAAGACATGTTAAACTCTGTAGAGTTAATAGACAACTTATAAATTAAATATGCCAATATTTTAATTTCATGATGGAAAGAGATGACCTGAGAGTGTAACTTACTCAGTAACACATGGCAAAGTAATTCAGGGGTTAAGATTAGATATTTGTTATTCAGAACAGTATTGCTTTATTCCATATAAAGCTTACAAACTCTGCTTTGCACTGGTTTGGGTCAAATGTTATCATCAAAAATGAAAATATATTTTACTTCAGAAAGTTTAATAAGGGTCTATTTTCTTTTAAATGTTAATAACACTTTTACTAAGAAAGTTGCTATATTCCTTTCATCTTACCACACCTGCATCAGGTGTCCACCCCTCCACAAAATGGCTTATTTTTCACTATGCTTAAAGGTTCTTAAGTTGACATTTAAACTGTAAGCCACTGTAAAGGACTTTTATATTTCATTATGTTAGTATATTTATTAATTAGTATGGTGTAACTGTTTTAGACAGCACTGCCAAATGGACAGAGAGAAAAAAATAGAAGACGTAAATATTTAAAAGATAGAACTTCTGAAAAATAGTGTTTTGGCTTATATATAAATCATTTTATAAGGAAAATTTTGGCTCAATTTAAAATGCATTTTGAAGGAAAATATTTTAATTCATGTAAAAGATTACAAAAAAGACAAAAAAGAAAAAGTAACTAATGAAGATATAATCTATGGTAGTACATTTTTCAGTTCAGACTCAAGAGATAATTCAACCAATTATCATTATAATTTTATAATTATAATTATAAAGTAAAATTATAATTAAAAGAAAGATTAATCCATTTAAAAATTCATCATTTTATTATAAAATTGTTCCCTCTACCTGAAATATTTATATGTACTTTTGAATATATTAGAGAAAATGTTATTTGACTTTTCATTTAATTAGTCTTTTGGGGATATTATGGGCTGAAAAATTATCAGTGGAGATGTAAAGTTTTAAAAAGGAAAGTGATGGGGTGCCTGGGTGGCTCAGTCGGTTAAGCGTCCGACTTCGGCTCAGGTCACGATCTCGCGGTCCGTGAGTTCGAGCCCCGCCGTCGGGCTCTGTGCTGACAGCTCGGAGCCTGGAGCCTGTTTCGGATTCTGTGTCTCCCTCTCTCTCTGACCCTCCCCCGTTCATGCTCTGTCTCTCTCTCTCTGTCTCAAAAATAAATAAACGTTAAAAAAAAAAATTAAAAAAAATAAATAAATAAAAAGGAAAGTGATTTGTGACCTCATGTGAAAATATCGAAAATTATAATTAGAGTTGTTTAAAAAAACTACAAAATATTTTCCCAGTAGAAAAATTTATGAATTAATTATAGAAAGATACATGTAACATTAAATATTCTCTTATTTTTTTCTACAGTATACGTTCATAAGTTATTTTAACTTTGAAAATATTTTCCCATGAGTTCATATTTTAGATAATGCCTGAAAAGAACTTCTATAATCATGGATTTAAAAAATGTAAAAACTTAGATGTCAACAAATGTCTTTCAAACACATATTTAACTCTATTACATTATTATGTAATTCATCAAAATATTTATTATATAAAGTACTTAAACATTCTCTTCTAATTTTTTATCTTTGTTTAGTGCCTCCATTTTAAACTTTAAAACAACTTTAGAATTGTAGAAAAATTGTGCAGATAAAGGGTCTCCATATACCTCACGTTCATTTTTCCCTATTAATGGTATCTTATACTAGGATAGCACATTTGCCACAATTAATGAATCACTACTCATATGTTATTATTAACTGAAATACATTTTATTCAAATTTGCTTCTCCAGATTTTTTTTTTTAATTTTTTTTTTCAACGTTTTTTATTTATTTTTGGGACAGAGAGAGACAGAGCATGAACGGGGGAGGGGCAGAGAGAGAGGGAGACACAGACTCGGAAGCAGGCTCCAGGCTCTGAGCCATCAGCCCAGAGCCCCACGCGGGGTTCGAACTCACGGACCGTGAGATCGTGACCTGAGCTGAAGTCGGACGCTTAACCGACTGCGCCACCCAGGCGCCCCTCCAGATTTTTTTTTAATGTTTATTTATTTTGAGAGAGAGAGAGAGACTACAAGCGTGGGGAGGGGCAGAGAGAGAGGAGAGAGAGAAACCCAAGCACAATGTCAGCTTGAAGCCCAAAGCAGGACGCCATTTCAGGAACTGTGACATCATGACCAGAGCTGAGTGAAGAGTAGGATGCTTACCCGACTAAACCACCCAGGCCCCAGCTTATTCAGATTTTCTATAGTTTATTATCAAATGTGCTTTTTCTGTTCCAGAATTCCATCCAGAAAACCATATTATTTTCAGTCACCCTGTTACCTATGCTCCTCTTGACTATTTTAGTATATGATTCTTTTTTTTTATTAGAATTTTATTCCTAGAAATTGTCTTAAGTGTTCTCAAACTCTTTCTCTCAATATCTTTTCTTTTTCTCTGTGTTTCTCTCCCTTTCTCTACTGAGTCTATAGAAGCCTTCAATAACATTGTAAATATTAAATGTGGAGTTTGATTTACAGTTTTTGAGGTGAAGTGGCAAATCATTTTATGATAATGTTAACATCTTTGGGTATATACAATTTTGTTTAAATAACAATAAATTCTGAAGTTATTTTCTATGTGAGTAAACTAATTCAAAATATGTTTTGCTGTATCAGTCATCTTAGGCTAACATAAATTGTAACAAGAGCCTATTCCAAGATTTCAATTCCTTATAAAAATAAAGATTGATTTGTCACTCAATTGGCATGCCCATCGCTATTCTTTGCATATCTTCCCTTTGTGACTTGGCTGAGGGAATTGCCACTACCTGTGACATTGCTAGTCTTGTGACTAAAAGAGAAAAAATAAAAAAAGTAACAGAGCCACATAATGGCCCTAATGGGAGAGACAGACATGTAAACAGGATGCTGCAATATAGTGCAAGTAGCTTAGTGGAAGGATGGAAGGAGGCTATGGAAGTCTTTCTAGGTGAATGACTTTTCCAGACAGAATCTGAAAATGAGTAAATTAACCTAGCAGAAAAGAAATGCAAGAGTACTCCAGGCACAGGGAGTAATATATCTAAGTGCAAGAAGGATGAAGATACCTTAGTGCTTTCAGGGAATTACAATTATTTGGTGTTGCTAAAGGGCAAAGTGGGAGGGTGAGGCAAGGAACAAAGGAACTGACATGAGACTATGAGACAGTTGCATTGTTTTATGTATATTAGCTTGCTGATACATACGTAATATTGGCAGAGATCTTAAAGGATCCATACTCCCCAAAAGGTTAGATTAATATTAAATATCAATTTTATGGCGTATTATTAAATTGAACATCAAATAGCTTATAATGTTTTGCTCTTCTTAACAGTAAACAGGAATGTTGTTGAGAACATGAGACAAGACATACCTATTTACAGCAGGGAGGAGTTGGTAGGGAACATGAGGAAAACAAAATTAGGCAGATTTTGGACTTCTGTGGTGAGATGTGGAAGGCTGGGTGTCTTAATGAAAGAGATCTTAAAGAAGATGTGGCTGGCAGGACAGTTTCTTTCTATTGCCTCATAGGTATTATTTAAAAAGTTATTCAGTGACACCAATAAATGGAAAGATAGTCTGCGCTCATGGAGTGGAAGAATTAATATTGTTAAAATGTCCATACTACCCGAAGTAATCTATGGATTCAATGCAATACCCATCCAAATACCAATGGCATTTTTCACAGAAATACAGTGAAGTATCCTAAAATTTTTGTGGAACCTTAAAAGACCCCAAATAACCAAAGCAATCTGGAGAAAGAACAAAGCTGGAAGCATCACGCTCCGTGATTTCAAATTATACTACAAAAGCTGTAATAATCAAGACAGTATGCTACTGGTATGAAAATAGACACATAGGGCAATGGAATAGAGTAGAGCTGTAACCCAGAAATAAACCTACACATATCTGATCATTAATCTATGACAAAGGAGGCAACGATATACAATACAGAAAAGACAGTCTCTTCAATAAGTGGTGTTGGGGGGCGCCTGGGTGGCGCAGTCGGTTAAGCGTCCGACTTCAGCCAGGTCACGATCTCGCGGTCTGTGAGTTCGAGCCCCGCGTCAGGCTCTGGGCTGATGGCTCGGAGCCTGGAGCCTGTTTCTGATTCTGTGTCTCCCTCTCTCTCTGCCCCTCCCCCATTCATGCTCTGTCTCTCTCTGTCCCAAAAATAAATAAAAAACGTTGAAAAAAAAAATAAGTGGTGTTGGGAAAAACAGTTACATGCAAAAGAATGAAACTGGACCAATCTTTTACACTATATACAAAAATAAATTCAAAATAGATTAAAGACTTGAATGTAAGATGTAAAACCATAAAACTCCTAAAGGAAATATAAGCAATGCTCTCTTTGACATTGGTCTTGCAATTTTTGTTGTTGTTGTTGTTGTTGTTGTTGTTTTGGACCAGTCTCCTCAGGCAAGGGCAACAAAACCTGAAATGAACAAATGGGATTACAGCAAAATAAAAAGCATCTTTTCCATGAAGGAAACCATACAAAACAAAAAGAAATTTACTTAATGGGAGAGGTTATTGGAAAATAATCCATTTGATAAGAAGTTAATATTCAAAATATATAGAGAATATACACAACTTAATATTGAAAAAACAAATAACCTGATTAAAAAATGGGCAGAAGGCTTGAAGAGACATTTCCAAAGAAGACATAAAGATGGGCAACAGACACATGTAAAGATAATCAGCATAACTGATCATCAGGGAAATACAAACCAAAACCACAATGAACAAAACTACCTTATGATCCAGTGTGTGTATACAAATATATATATATATATATATATATATATATATATATATATATATATGTGTGTGTGTGTGTGTGTGTGTGTGTGTGTGTGTCCACAATGGAATATTACTCAGCCATCAAAAAGAATGAAATCTTGCCATTTACAGTGACGTGGATGGGGCTAGAATGTATTATGCTAAGCAAAATAAGTCAGTCAGAGACAGACAAATAGCATATGATTTCACTCACATGTGGAATTTAAGAAACAAAACAGATGAAAATATGGGAATGGTTGGGGAGAGAAGAGAGGGAAACAAACCACAAGAGACTCTTAATGATAAAGAACAAACTATGGGCTAATGGAGAGAGAAGGGTAGGAGGTGGGCTAGGTGGCTGATGGTTACTAAGGAGGGCACTGTAGTGATGAGGGCTGGGTGTTGTATGTAAGTGATGAATTATTGACTTCTACTCCTGAAACTCCAATATTGCACTGTATGTTAACTAACTAAAATTTAAATTAAAAAAAACACAATGAAATATCACCTCACACCCGTAAGAATTGCTATTATCAAAAAGATGAATTATAGTAAGTATTGTTAAAGATGTGGAGAAAAGGGAACCCTTGTACACAGTTGGTAGGAATGTAAATTGGTACAGTGACTATGGAAAACAGTATAGATGTCCTTAAAAAAATCAAAATAAGAACTACCATACAATTCCTTTTGTAGATAAAATAAATGGGAATATTATTATTGGTTAAATATTCTAAGACTTTTCTTTTTTCTGAGCCTTGAACTTAAGTATTAATTATCAGTGATTTGGTAGCTTAAATACACCAGCTAAACACAGCCAATATTTGTTTTGGAAGTGGTTTAACTTTAGCATACATGAATGTATAATAAAAATAGACTGCATTTGCTTGGTATAATAATTGATAATACTTATTTCATGATATGCAAAATATGACTCCCTGTGCCACAGTCCTATGAGAGAAAGCATTATAAGTCGGTGGTTGGTGCACAGTTACTAGACTGCAGATTGCCTGAGTGATCTTCTAGCTGAATGGTCTTTCTAGCTGAAGAAGTAAATTCACTATGCTGCACTTTGTTTCCTATTACCTACACAAAAACACTTATTAAGCACACCTTGTTGAGCATAGCATTTCAAACCAGTTTGAAATGGATACATTGAATAAGAGTTAGCTATTTTTATGAATCTGAGAACTAAATTTGTGAATTATAATACAAAGTAGATCATTTAATGTGAGCAAAGTCAGAAATTTATAACTGAAAGGTCTATTCAATGTGACCAAGTGGATATAAATATTTAATACGATATTTGAGAATAGAATTTTCCCTTAATTTTTATACACAGACTTACATTTGTGGTTAGTATTTTATCCTAACAATAAGACCAAAAGAAACAAAATGTAAGAGAGATTTAATTTGTCATATTATTGACTATTTTAATACTGTATGTATTGTTAGATTTCATGGTGTCAATGTAATACAGTTCACATTTTTAAATTGCTATCATATCAATCATGTATGTGTTCACTAGCTCACTGTAATTTTTTGACAAAAAGTTTAAGAATAAATATAATGTATAAAAGACTTTCTGAATTTTAAACCAATATTTGATTAAAATAAATGTATAAAACATAAAAGATGCATTCATCATTTAATCAGTAAATTTTTATTCAGTCCCCACTATGTGCCTCACCGGTTGGTGACATAATAATGTACAAAATAAAGTCACTGCTGTAATGAAACTTATATTTAGGGAGTCAAAAAATATGTATGATTTCATCATTTTCTGTCATGTGTTATAGGTGGTATATATAGTGAAAATAGTAAGGGTTTCCTGTTAGCTCACAAGATCCTTTCCGTGTGGTGATATTTGGTCATAGACATATGGAAATGAAAGAAATGTGGGAGCAAGCAATGTACATATCTGGAGAAAAAGTGATTGAGACAGGATCATATTTGGCATGTTTCCAGAACATGACAAATATAGGCTGGAACACAGTGAGCAAGTCAGGGGATAATAGGAGATGACATACACAGGAGGGGTGGTTGCTTAAACACAGACACCATAAAAGCTACCTCAAATCCTTTGTACCCACCCATAGTACAACTTTTGATCTTGTAATACTGGTTCAGGAAAATAAAATGTGAACAAACAAGAAGATAAATATAAAGCAAAAGCACTAGTAAAAAGAAATTCTAACAAAATTTAATATAAACCTTTTACCATTCAAAAGCATGCTGAAATATTACAGATAAAATTTTGAGGAAATTTATAACATAATACCTGACTTAAATATTTTCATATTGTAAAGAAATACCTTAAATTGAAATTCACATATTCAGAATAGTAATAGACAACAGGAAGGAGATATGAAATGAGAATTTCTAGAACTTGAGAGAGAAGTTGAAGAAAAAGACAATATCATCTCAAAAATAAAGAAGAAAGAATACATTGTGTCTCAAGAAAGAAGAGACACAAGTGAAAGATGAGTAAGTGAGAGAGAGGATAAAAAAATAAACTTAAAGAAAAACAGAAATGAAAAGAAAAAGAAGAGAGAAGGGAATAGCTGTGAAAGATATTTTAAAAATATTGAACACATGGGTAACAGGAATACCTGAAGAAGAAAAGCAAACATTGTAATATAACTAATATTTAAAAGTATAATTTGGTGATATCAGTGATATTGGCAGAGTAAAGACTTCCAAAATTTCACCCTTCCATAAAAGCAATAAAAAAAAATTGGCAAAAATTGGAAGAATCGAATTTTTTAGAACTATGGAAATTAATCAGGACCTTAGTCACCTGGAGAATGTTCAAGAAAATAGCTGAAGTTTAGTAAGAGCAGCGAGTCTGTGACAGTTTGATGTGCCCTAACCACATTTCCTGTTCCTCAACTAAGCAGTAATCTCGAAAAATAATAGTCCACATTGCTGGGATCAGATTGAAAGGTGCAGAAAGAAGCTGAAGTTCTTTAAAATTGTCATGGCCAATAAATTGTCACTATTTGATCTGTTTGATTGTTCCCTGAAAGATCCCATTCAAATGGCTTATCTTTATTTGACCTGCACTCTGTGCTAAAAATGTCTAGCTAGGGAAAGTTTTAAAAGACATTTATAGGTATATATTTTACCCACGTAGTTGTCTGAGGTAATGGATAAGAGTTGGGATAAACAATAGACTAACCAAGGGGCGCCTGGGTGGCTTAGTCAGTTAAACATCTGATTCTTGATTTCCACTCAGGTCATGATCTCAGGTCAAGCTATCAATTGAAACTGGCCCTGAAGATGATCAGACTTTGGACCAAGTAGACACAGACTTTAATTAGATTGACAGTAAAGAATGGAAAGATATGCCATCCAAATCTTAACCAAAAAAGTGCTGGTGTGGCCATAATGATATCAGATGAGATAGATTTTAATATATAAATTACAACTAGAGAAAGAGAAAGATATTTTATGATGATAAATGATCAATGAAAATATAAAAATACACACTTTTATGTACCTAACATGAAGAGGCTCGTGAGCTGGAGCCCCATATCAGGCTCCCCGCTGACAGTGCAGAGCCTGTTTAAGATTCTTTCTCTCCCTATCTCTCCCTCTCTCTCTTTCTCTCTCAAAATAAATAAACTTAAAAAAAAAAAAAAGAAACAATAGACTAACCAAGAACTTAAAAGCTAATGAGTAAATTGTCTATAGAGGATTTGAAGAGCTTTGACATTTTTCTGGGAATCTAGAAGGCCACTCACATGCATGGAGTTGTATGCATGATGAAGGATCTGAGAACACGCTTTCCTCTCACCTCTGGCTAACACTGAGGCCCTGCAAAAGCAGGAAGTGAAGTCTAAGACAAAGTTGTAAACTTCCTGGCTGAATGTTGAAGGCATGTCTCCAAACCCCTTTGCAAAACCTGGGGGATTGATACTGGTCATTTAAAGAAAACTACGCCATAATTAGTTAACCATTGAGTTAACCACATAGAGACTTAAGTGGCCACATGAAAAAGAATACAGATTTTACAAAATCAGTTCACAAAAAAAATCAGTAAATAACTAAACATTTGCAACTCACAAGCAGGAAAAACAACAAACACTGGAGATAGAATGCCATTCTGATTAGAAGTTTTGTCACATTTTAGAATTTCAAGTGTCCATTTTTCATCAACAACAAAAATGAGACATGCAAAAAATTAAGAAACGATGGCCAATCCATAAGAAAAAAATAAAATGCTATCAATTGAAACTGGCCCTGAAGATAACCAGACTTTGGACCAAGTAGACTTTAATTAGATTGACAGCAAAGGATAGAAATATACATCATTCAAATCTTAACCAAAAAAGTGGTGGGATGGCCCTAATGATATCAGATGAAATGGACTTTAATATATAAATTACAACTAGAGACAGAGAAGGTTATTTTATAATGATAAATAATCAGTGAAAATAAAATACAGACTTTTATGCACCTAACATAAAGAGAGAAATATATAATTCAACAGCAATATTTGGAAGACTCCAGTATTTCACTTTCAATAATGGATACAACAACTGAACAGAATAGCAATGAGGAATAGAAGACTTGAATACCACTATCAAACATGCCTAGCAGATATCTGTAGAACAACCTATGCAACAATAGGAAAATACATATTCCTCACAAGTGTGCATAGAACATATATTAGGCCACAGAACAAGTCTAAATAAAATTATAAAGTTTGGAATCACACAAAGTATATTACCCAACCATAATGGAATAAAATTAGAAGTCATTTACAGCAAGAAATTTGGGGAAAATACACAAATATACTCCTAAATATCCATTGGCTCGAAGAAGAAATTAAAATAAAATTTAGAAAATACTTTTAGATAAATGAAAACAAAACACAATATGACAAATCTTGCAGTGCAAATAGTACTAAAATAGAAATTTATAGCTGTAAACACACAAGTTACAAAAAATGAAAAGGTTATCATATCAATACCTGAATCCTACATTTTAAGGAAATAAGAAATTTAAAAAAAGAAAAATAAGCCCAATACAATCACAAGAAAAAATTACATCCAAAATTAACAACATAGGGTAGGGGCACCTGGGTGGCTCAATTGGTTGAGTGCCCAACTTGAGCTCAGGTCATGATCTCACACTTCATGACTTGGAGGCCCACATCCACCTCATTGCTATCAACGGCGCAGAGTCTGCTTCAGATTCTCTGTCCCCTCTCTCTTGGCCCCTCCCCTCCCTGTGCTCTCTCTCTGTCTCTCAAAAATAAATTAAAAAAACGTTAAAAAAAATAAATGAACAAAATAGGGTATAGAAAAACAGTAGATAAAATCAACAAAACAAAGTTGACAATATCGATAAACTTTAGCTATATTTCTAAGAAAGAAAAATAAGATACAGATTTTAAAAAGCAGAAATAATAGAGTGTATGTTACCACCAACCTTGTAGAGAAGAATGGAATACTATGAACACTTTTATACCAACAGATCAGATTAAGCTAGGTGAAATGGAAATATTCCCAGAGAGATACAGACTACCAAAAATGACTCAAAAAGAAAGGCAAAATCTGAATAGATATGTAACAAGTAGAAATATTGAGTTATTGGTCAAAAAACTTTCCAAAATGAAAGTCCCAAGCAAGAGGATTTACTAGTGAATTCTACCCAGTGTAGCTTCAACCCAGGTCCAACATTGCATGTAAATATTAGCAGTTTAAAAGTCTCAGATCTCATTATCTAAATTATTTAAATCGTATATAGATGAAACTAGATAGAATTCATCTGAGAAAATTGTTCTCCATCTATGGACTTGTAAATCTATAAAACAATTTACTTGTTTCTAAAATACATTGGTGGGACAGGCATAGGATAATAGTTATAAACAGCCCATTTCAAAAGATGGAAATGGAAAGAAGGTCACCATTCTGAAGAAATTTCAAAATCCAACAGGGCAAATTCCATTAGATTCACGACATAACAGTAATCTGTAACATGAGGTTCTAGGCTTTGTGACCACCAGTATTTTCTTTGTGGCCATAGATCTGGCCTCTGAAGCCATAGATAGGCCTTTTTTTGCCCAAAGATCTGCCCTTTGAGCCCTAGGCTGCCCTCTTGGAGTCATCTTCTCTTTTTCTTAAAGGGTTGCATGTGGGGGGCCGGGCCCCAGCGCCAGGCTGAGACCGGGTCAAGCAACGTTCCCTGTTGACTCAAGCCAACCCGGTGGTTCCCCCTCCCATTCCCCCACTTTCAAGGGCATACGAAAGCCTTGTCACGGCTGAGAAAGTTAATTCCTGAAGCCTGTGGTCTGCAGGTGTTGGCAGTAATGCTACCTCCCTTCTTCTACCCCGAGTCATATAGACACAAACATGGGAACTGTGTTTTGCTAGCAATCTATCAACAAGGTCTTGTGACCTGTTCAGAAAGTTCACAAGGTACACAGAACTAAATGTTTTGGCTGGCAGTGATCATGTGAAACCTGTTTATTCTTAGAATGACCTGATCCATAAGAGTCTTATATTATAAAAGATTGTATACAGCAACAATAAAGCCGTCACTTGGGCCATCAGCCCAGGGGACCCTCCTGTTCCCAAACTTTCTCTTCTCTCTTTTTTTCTTGCATTCTCCTGACCTCAGTGTTTGTCGCACCGGCCGCAACAGTTGCATATGTTTGCAGGTGAGGAATTTTATCAGTCTGTTACCTGTATGTAGAATTTGGGAGTGCAACAACCTTCTTTTATTTCATCCTGTCTCTGTCCATACCAGACCAAGGTGGTAGTGTTTCTGTTGATATAAAGTTCTCAGACACCTTTGGGTTCTTTCATGGATGTAACAAAGATCCATACAGTTGGACAAGAATGTACTCCAAGACCTTTTGTAGATAATACCATTTCTGTTACTGACTTTTGCTGATATGGTTGAGCAAACTCATGAGTCACATACCTAATCTTTTCAGCCAAAACTTGTCCAACATTCTTTACCTTCTTTCCAGAGCACACCTTCCAACAGTGAGTTTCCCAATAATAGCATCCTCTGCCCCTTGGATAGGCCAAGAACCTCCCAAAATTATCAAATTCTAGTTCCTTTACACTTAACAGTTCCTTCCTCTTAACAGTTCCTTCCTCGGTTTGTCTTTACTGTTGTCAGCAAAGAGATGTCAGATCACATATTCAGTACTTTCTTTAGAATTCTCCTCAGCTGAATATCCATCACCAACAGATTCTAGTTTCCACGCAAGTGTAGGGCACAGCATTATCAGAAACATCTTTAACACTGATATTTCTACCAACATTATGTTTATTCTGATACAGATATTCTCTATGATAAAATACATTTTATCTACCATGCTTCTCACTTCCTACTGAACTCTCACCAGAAATACTTGTAACATCCATGTATATATATCCATGGTTTAAAGCAATCTTAGATTTATTCTATCATGGGCTTCTAAATTCGTTCAGCAAATACTCATTGTCCAATTCCAGAGTAACTTCCTCAGTTTTAGATATTTCTTACAGTAGCATTCCACATCTAGTATAAAAATATGTATGTTACCAGGGCTACTGTAATAAATTGCTACAGATTTGGTGGCTTAAAACAACAGAAGTTTATTCTCTCCCAGTTCTGAAGACAAGAAGTCTGAAATCAATGTGTTAGAGGATCACACTTCACCAGAGACTCTAGGGAGAATTCAATTATTGCCTCTTACAGTGTCTGGTGTGCTGCTATTTCTTGTTTTATGGACATATCACCCTAATCTTTGCCTATATCTTTATACCACCTTTTCCTTTTTGTATGTCTATTCTTTCATTATCCCTCTGGATACTTTGATGGCATTTAGGAGCCACCCAGATATTCCAGAATCATTCCATCATCTCAAGATAGTTACCATATTACATCCACAAAAACTTTAACATAAAAGGTAACATTCACTGGTTATGGGGATTAGGATATTTTGCCTGTGTAGCAGAACAGTATTCAGTCCACTATAACAGTCAGTTTGGAAGTCTCAATCCACTGGGGGAAAAGATTATACAAAAATAAAGGTAAATGCAATAAACTTTCAGCAGACAAAATTGTTTCCATTTCACCTCTGAGATTTCCTATTTGTTGATTCATCATGAGTATTTAATTTTATAACCTTGAGAACTTATAGTAGCTACTATAGTATCCCTGTCTGCTAATTTCAGTAACTGTATTATCTTGGGACATTCTCTGTTGTGTTTTCTTGAGTTTGGGTCACACTTTTGTGGGTTTTTTTTTTAATGTCTTAATATATGTATTGTATCCTGATGATACATTGTAGAGACTCTAAATTCTGTTATGTTCCTCAGAAGAGTATTTTTGTTTGTTTGCTTTAGCATTCAGTTAATTTGGCCTGACTCACAATCTAATTTATGTCTCCCCTGGGGTGGATACCATGTGAAATTTTCTTTGTTTTTTTTTTTTTTAATTTAGGTAGACTTCTTGAGTCTGCCTTGACCATGGGAGTTTGGAGATTAGTCAGAAACTTGAGCAGAGTTTATTCACATAATTACCTGCTAAATGGAACTTTTCATTTTCTAGGTGTGATGGCTTCAAACTCTGATCTCTGTTTCTTCAAGCCAGTTAAGACTGAAGAATTTTTCTCCAAGTTTTATGCCCCCTAAACTGTCAGAGTTGCATCTGCAATCAGGTTTAAAAAAAGGGGGGGGGGGAACAAAAATGGGAAATAATGCCATTCCTTTCTTCTACATGCAACCTCCTCTAGCAGTTGTTTTGTTTTATAGTATCAGACATTTGGTGCAGTGGGAGTTAATGGAAGCGTTTGTAATTTGTTTCAGTTGTAATTAATAATTAATTGATGGGGAAAGATTTTAAAACTATATAAATATTCTGTTCCTCATGGAACTTCTACATTATTTATTCATCTATTTATATCATTATGATCTATTTTTCCCCTATTGTATCTAAAATATTACAAGACATTTGCATCATTACATATTCTGACATAGGAGAAAAGCAGGCTAATGGTCAGACTCACCCTCCTGGTGGTCATTTCCTGATTAGGATCCTGGCTTGCTTAATAAATATGTGCAGAATATATACATAAATGAATAAAAACAAATTACTGCCAGGACTATAGGAAAGTTTGAAACCACACTGGAATAATGTTGAGCTGGCTAGCTAGATAGCTCATGTTCATGTGTTTATTCTAATACAACTATACAATCTTTATATTTTTATTTGTTTCTAGAATACAGATTCAGACAGACCTCCAGAAATGAGGAACAAATCACCTAAAAAATAGTATAAGAAAGTCATAAGCACTACAGAGGAATTGCTTGTATTGTATATGAAAGAGACATCTTGACAGAACAAGGGTGAAAGTGCCAACAAATAGTGTACACGTGAGGCATATTTAAGGAAGTGGTTCATGTCAGAGAATTACAATCTTAGTCTCACATCAGAAAATTAGAATCTTAGGAAACTTAGCAGTATTTGCTTATTACATTTTATTCAGTAGGATCATCCCAACAGGTAATTCTCAGCAGTAGATAAGAGAGTTTCTCTAGGCCCATTTAAGAAAAAGTGTTAATACCATTGATCTGTGACAATGACTTTCTAAGATCTTTCAGTGTTGATGTTAGATCCTCCTTGTCCATTTCACTGCAACAGTTACTATTAAAGTCTTTAAAATAAAAGGACTAGTCAATAAAATGATGGGAAATATATCTTCAAAACAATTCTGGGGAACTGATGGGAAAGAAAGAATCAGATATTGGCCTAGGATTAAGAAAAGATGTCTAAAACCTATATATTAAGACTGGTTTCATATGATATCCTGCCTCTGGTCCATCCCCCATTTATAAAATCTTGCTATGAAAATAAAATTATAAGTACGTCAAAAAGGTTTTGTGATAGACTTTTGGCACTGCTTGGGCAAATCTAGTATTTGCATAGCATCAGGAGGAGTTTGAATCTCGTAGCATATTCCTGCCTGGAACCATAGCCCACTTTAATTAAATCCCATAAACTTTAGTTTATATGCTCAGGACACATAGTTTTGATTTTGAGAGGCTTTAATCCCATACTTATAAATATTGCAAGATGGTCTGCAGTTATCTATTTATCATTTTTGTTAATAGTCACATAAATTTTTGCAAGGTGCATTGCATATTTAATACTGATTTTTAAACCTAGCTTCCTACCTAGATGGAATAGTTCCATATTTTAGGTTATATTATCACATTTTTTCTTATCCATGTGCAGTATTTTTTGAAAATACCAGGCTTTAAAATTTATCCAACTGTTACTGTTATGTGTATCTTTGAGAAGCACATAACTCATATATATAGAAAAGTATACAAAACCTACCATTTGCTTGCTCAGCATTAGATGATATTAAGTAAGACTCATCATATAGCAGTGGCCTGCAAAACCAAATGGATTCCAGGGCCTGTCATATAAAAAATGTAATGAAGAAGGGATGTAGTAACAAGGAAATAGTAATTAAATAGTATTCAGCATCTAAAGGCATATAAAATTAATTTAATTTTTTAATGTTTATTTATTTTTGAGGAAGAGGGAGACAGAACATGAGCAGAGGAGGGGCAAAGAGAGAGGGAGACACAGAACCTGAAGCAGGCTCCAGGTTCTAAAATGTCAGCACAGAGACCGACGTGGGTCTTGAACCCACGAACCAAAAGATCATGACCTGAGCTGAAGTTGGACGTTTAACTGACGGAGCCACCCAGGTGCCCCTAAAATTAATTAAGAAAAAATTCTGCTGACCAAACATAATATAATCCCAACTCAAATTTGAAAATGCTACTTTGGAAGGCAAATAAAGCAATATTGATTATTGTATTAGAGGAAGATAAGCTATGTTGCTGTGAAATAACCCCAAAATAGCAATGACCTGATGCAATAGCATTTTATTGCTGCTTGTGTTACTAATGTCAGTGAAGGCTCTGTTATATACATTCTTTTAAATACTCAAACTTCTTCCATATTTTGAGGTTATCAGCTTTAAAATGACTTTCTTGGTCACTGAAAAAGGGGAATAAATACAGTGAAAGTTCTCCCAACAGGATTTATGGTCACGTCTGGAAGTCATGTATATCATTCTTACCCGTATTCCACTGGCCAAAAATCAGTCATACAACCTGACCTAGGAAATAAAATTCTTCCTGAGAACACAGAAAGAAAATAAAATGGATTCTCATAAAAAGCTTTGCTATTGTCTAAAGTAGGTTTGCATAAAAACAATGTAATTTCCTTTTATTTTATTTTTTTTTAACGTTTATTTATTTTTTGAGACAGAGAGAGACAGAGCATGAACGGGGGAGGGTCAGAGAGAGAGGGAGACACAGAATCCAAAACAGGCTCCAGGCTCTGAGCACTCAGCACAGAGCCCGAAGTGGGGCTCGAACTCACGGACCGCGAGATCATGACCTGAGCCGAAGTCCGACGCTCAACCAACTGAGCCACCCAGGCGCCCCTGTAATTTCCTTTTAATAGAGAGTACTTTACATTATGTATTTTTTTTTAATTTTTTTTCAACGTTTTTTATTTATTTTTGGGACAGAGAGAGACAGAGCATGAACGGGGGAGGGGCAGAGAGAGAGGGAGACACAGAATCGGAAACAGGCTCCAGGCTCCGAGCCATCAGCCCAGAGCCTGACGCGGGGCTCGAACTCACGGACTGCGAGATCATGACCTGGCTGAAGTCGGACGCTTAACCGACTGCGCCACCCAGGTGCCCAACATTATGTATTAAACGTGACACATATTAAATGAGTAATATGATCAATAAAATGAAAACACAATTGATGTACATTATTGTTCAAATACTAATTACAAATTGAATGATTGTATTTTATTCTGGCATTTCCAGAATAACTATATTTATTTATTTAATACATACATATAATTTTAATTAATCTGGCCTCTTAATATGCTTCAGTACAAACTACCCCTGGATTTGTTTAAAAAAATAAATAAATAAGGAGGGGGGTGCAGGGAGGGTATAAAGGAGATCTTTCAGAAGCTGTCATAAAGCTGTGATTCAGCCTCTGTGAGTAAATAAACCCTCTAGGAAATTTTTTCAACAATCTTCAAGAATGTTTAGCTTTGTGTTCCTAATATGAGGTCCTTTAAACTCACCCTGTGCTCCCTACTAGAGGGCAGGATTTAAGTAAAAGTTTTCTTTGCATTCCAAAAGATTAAAAATGGAATTCATCTGCTAAAACTTTTAACACATTTTCAGCTTATCAAGATGAAAATAGACTAATATAACCAGAGAGTGCAAGAGAGAATGAGATCTCTAAAAATCCTATCAGGGGAGTGAGAATTCACTATAAACACAGGTTTCAAAGGACACTATTACATATTATTCTTGTTGCTCTTTGGCCTAATATTAACATACTATTGTGTCTGTCCCAGCCTATAAGTAGCCATGCCTGGAATTCCTGAGGCACTCAATCACCCATATTACTATAGGAAGTCTCCACAGATATTTCCCCTACTAGGGCCAATGTTGTTGCTGGACCAGCACTTGTGGTCTTATGATGATTGCAGGAAGCACCTCAGCTAAAACCATCAAGGAACTTAACGTAAGAAAATGTATTCCTCACAAATCCTGAAGGCCATACAGAAAGGTTGCATGGAAAATTTGAGAAACAGAGACAGACTGACTGTGGACCTAGAGCTCTGTCCTTACTAGGGTTGAGGGTGGGGTGTCTAGGGTTTCCTGGGTTCACTCTTTATTGGCTAATATAATTGTTTTAATGTTTATTTATTTTTGAGAGAGAAACAGAGGGCAAGCAGGGGAGGGGCAGAGAGAAAGGGAGACACAGAATCTGAAGCAGGTTCCAGGCTCTGAGCTGTCAGCACATAGTCTGATGGCGGGGCTCAAACCCAGGAACCACAAGATCATGACCTGAGCCAAGGTCAGACACTTAACCAACTGAGCCGGGCTCCTTTATTGGCTAATGTAAGCATAAGAATGGGAATTAGAGCTTGGGAAGAAAGAAGCAGGGTCACTCAAAGGGTTAGTAGTTCAGGTTACCTGGAGCTTTCTGGAAGAAGGAACTTCATGGGGGGTGTGGGGGCTCAGATGGCCTGGGTCCTTATTTGGTTGTTTTGCCAGTATCACTGTCATAGGGCTAGCAATATGTTTATTTAAGATGAGTGTCTTTTGAATTCGATGCCTCAGCAATCGAAAACGTAAAATCAGGCATTTACATCACACATAAAAAGATCTATTGTAATTTCTTGTTTTATGATAAGGTTTTTGAGGGCAGTGACCATGTCTTTTTTTTTTTTTTTCCAGTGTGTTTTTTCATTATTTTCTTGGTATCCAACACTTCTAGTGCAGCAACTGGAACTAACCAAATAGATGAACTAACCAATACAGGATGAACTAACATGAAAGGAGGCAAAAAGTTAGTCTGCTGCTAACAGACTGCTAAAAGATAACATTAATAAAGCACAGCAGCTTCACTTTCCTTCCATCTTTCTTTCACTTTCCTTTCCCCTTTTGACCTCAAGGGTAGAAGTATGTTTGCTGTTTTTCTTTTGCTCTTTATATTAGTTATCTATTGATGTGTAACAAATTATCTCAAACTTAGAGCTCACAATGTACTACATTTACTATCTCAGTTTGCATAGGTTAGGAGTCTGGCATAGCCTGCCTGGGTCCTCTGCTCATGTCTAAGAAGGCAACAGTCAGTGATGGTGGCTGGGCTATATTCATTGATCCCTAGAACCCTGAATCCTCTCTCAGGCTCCCATGGATGTTGGCATAATCCATTAGTTTATGAATGTAAGACTAAAGTACTTGTTTTCCTGGAAGCTATAAACTGAGGATTATTTTTACATCCTAGAGGCTGACCCCAGGTTCTTGCCATGTGTCTCCCTCCCTAGAACCATTCACAACATGAGATCTTCCCTGTTTAAGGACAGCATGGGAATCTTTCTGACCTCAAAGATTTGTCTGATTAAGTGAGGCTAATCTAAGCTGTCTTTTAATTAACTCAGAAACAACCGATTAAGGAACCTAACTGCATCTGCAGACTTCCTTTTGCCTATAGCGTAACATAATCAAAAGAGTGATCTCTCATCATATTTACAGATCCTGCCCACACAGAAGTGGAAGAAATTATATAGATATATGGATTATTCAGGTTCATTCTATAATGCTGCCTATCTCATCCTAGGAGCCAAATTGTAACTTAATCATGCTCCTTGACATGCCCCTGTGTATTCAGTTTGGCACATTGTCTGCAATGCCTTCCTCCTATTTTATCTATTAATCTTTGGTTATCTGCTCCCTTTTGTCTCCACAACATTACTATTAGTTTAATTCAATTGATATGCTGTTTTTTTGTGTTCATATGAAATTTATTTTATATTTTGTTGGAGTTTAATGTATGTAAACAGTGTTTATGTTAAGAATCATTTTGTTCTTTATCTTACCTTTCCCCTAAATACTATTTTTTGAAAGACATATTCATTTTTCCATGTGTACATCTACTTTCTTCTTTCTAAGTGATCTGTAATGTTCCATGTTCACATTCACACCATATTACTTACCTGCTTCTGAGATGGAGCCTCTGACTACCTCTGGTTCCTTTCCAAGAGACTCAAATACATGTAAATATTTGACATTTTCCAGTTTTCAGTCTAAGTATTAGGTACAAAATTATATCTCATTATTTGTCATTGGTTGAATTATGTTCCCCAAGAAAGATGTATTAATGTCCTAACCTCTAATGGCTTAGAACATGATTCTGTTTGGAAATAGGGTTGTTGCAGATGTAATTATTTAGCATAAGGTCATATGGGAGTGATATGGGCCTTTAATCCACTCTAGTATGACTGGTGTCCTTATAAGACTGAGGTATGAAGTCACAGGGAGAGTGTCATGAGAAGACAGATGCAGGCATTGGAGTTATGCTTACATAAGTCGAGGAATACCAGAAGCCACCAGGAGCTGGAAAAGGTAAGGAAGGATTTTCCTATAGAGCATTCAGAGGGGTGCGTGGTCCTGCCGACATCTTGATTTTGGAACTTTGGGCTCTTGAATGATAAGATGAAAATAATTTCTTTTGTTTTAAGCAACCAAGTCTGTGGCAATTTGTTATAGTAGTCATAGGAAACTAAAACAGGAAATCAACTATTGGCCTTATTTTTGTTTCTATGAGGGTGACAGTATGTTACCCTTCCTCCTCTGGCCACTCCTAGAAATGTTTTTGTTATTTGTTTTCAGGAGATTTAGCTGTGTTGTGTATAGGTGTGGTGTTTGTCTGTATTTATCTTGCTTAGGTATGTGTAGACTCCTTAAATTTGTTAGGGTCCTTGATGTCTTTCTACAGTTTTTGAAATCTATGCTCATAACCTCTTCAAATATCTTACAACTCTACATTATGTCATATCATTTTCCTTGATCAGCCTCAAAATCCCTCAAACCACTTAAAAGTAGTGGTGAGGAAAATGGGAGAAATTTTGGAGTTGATCAGGAAATGAGTGATGGGACCTACCCAATCAATAAGGCAATCAGTCGGCAAAATGATCCAGGATGGCCTTAAGTGATTGTCACTCAAACTTTGGAACATCTGAACTCTGGTGTGGCATTGCTCTGTGTTGTATCACACTCTATATTTCTTCTTGTCTCCCTGTGCCTCATTGGATTGGCCAAGCAATATTAATATTTGAGTGAACTCACACCATTGGAACTGATTTTGGGTATCAGAGGTGCCAGCTGCCTGAGAAGAGAGGTCAGCACACATACCTGAGTCCCCACTGGGCTATTCTGGACATTATAATACCTGTGGGCCTAAACAGACAAAGGGGAGGAGAGCAGACCACTGTACCATGGGTGGGCTCCCCATCACTCAGAATGGGCCCTAGTGAGTGAGGTCCCTATAGCTGATGATTTGGGGTACTCTGAGGCAAGAGGATATCCTCCTCTCTGGAGACTCCTATGGCAGACAAATGAGCCAATAAGTCAGAGATGTCAGGCCAAAGCCAGCCTCCTGAGTGCAGTTGGGGGAGGTACCTTTGTAAACAGTTGGCATGACTCTGCAGCTGTCACTCTAGGATTTGTTATGGCAGATGGTCTCATTCTAGCCCATCTCCAGAGTGACATCCAAACCAACCCTTGGGCTGAACCTGCTAAAGTATTACTTAAAGTGACTAAGGGCAAGAAGATTTCTATTCCTACCCCTCTCGGGACTTGGAAGGTGATGGATAGCCTACTAAACAGGTACTTCAGGGGTGCCTGGGTGGCTCAGTCAGTTCAGCATCCGACTTTGGCTCATGTCATGATCTCAAGGTACATGGGTTCCAGCCCAGCATCCGGCTCTGTGCTGACAGCTCAGAGCCTGGAGCCTGCTTCAGATTCTGTGCCTCTCTCTCTCTCTGCCCCTCCCCCACTCATGCTCTGTCTCTCTCTCTCTTTCAAAAATAAATGAACATTAAAAAAAAAAAACAGGTACTTCAAAGCACAGATGCATGTTGAGTGTTTCTTGCCACTGCTTCTCATCAGGTTGCCACCTGGAGAGGAGGCTTAAACTCTAGGGGAAGGCTGGGGGGAGAATCCTGGGGAAGAGGCCTGGTGTCCTCTAGTGGATAAGGTGGGATGATACCACTGTGATAGTGGCGAGGATAATTTACTCTTCTCTGCTGGTAACCACCCTCAAAATAATAAAGACAGAAAAGAAAAATGGGGAAGGGTCAAGTTGGTTGTCCTTTGGAGGAGATAACATGTCCTTCCTCTCACCCTGAGGCCCAGAGTCTCTTTAAGGATCTATCCAGGAACTAACCAAAAAGGGGCTACCTGCCTGTATGGTGTATCTGGCAGAGTTGGAGCTCCATCTACTGGAGGTTGAAATTAAACAATTGGGTGACATAATAAGGATGAGAAAATGGTGTCCCCACCAAAGGATCCCCACAATTGGTGCAGAAGGTGGGAATGACCCCCAGAAGAGGCTTTGGATCCCTGTCTATATAAACCTTGATATGAATTTCCATGGCATGGAGGGCAGCCCACCTTACATTAGGCCCACATGGACAGGCCAACTATGAATAGAAAACATTAGCTGAGACCAAAGATCTTCAGCTAGGCATGTCAGACTGGGTTTATCAGATAATGAGTAGAGTTCAGTATGATGACTTGGAATGTCCTGAGGATGCTGAATTGAGTACTGAGTCCATCCAGATGTTTCTCAGGGGGGCTCCCAACAAATATAAATCCCCTTTACAGGCAATAATGGCTGATGCAAAAATATTAAAGAAGGCATAGCTGCCCAGGATTTAATAGAAACTCATGGGAGACAAACTCTGAGCCAAGTGTTGCTTGTTAATTCTACAATCCACTTCTAGGCCTAATCTAAATTACTATCGATGGGGAGGCCACCCCTTCCTAGGCCAAATAAGTCACATACAGCCAGGCCCCTGCTTAAGTATTAATCTGAGATGTACAAGAGAGGTTATTTTGGACTCTAAGAGATAAAGGGTTCTAAATTGCATGATATATAGTAAATCAGTGGAACAATTACAATACTTACTATAATTACATTATAATCTGTGACAGGTATCTTCTTTGGAAGCAGCCTCACCTTTTTCATCTACCCGTGATCTCAGCTGGTGACAGGAACCTGTCCCCACATAGGGATCTGTATTTCTTGAAAGTTGGCCCCTTTAAGTAGACAATTAGTCTTTTACCACATTAACTGTAGTTTGGACTCCATGAATGAATGAATGAATGAATGAATGATGAATGAATGATGAATGAAGTCTGGGCTCCATGAATGAAAGGATGCATGATGAGTGAATGGACAAACATTGGCTGGCTCCAATTGGTTAGACAAAGATGCTCAAATATTCCTAATCCATGAAAGTACTCATGTTTTAAAGGGTTTCCTCCCTACCCACCAGCCCCAGGAGATTACTGGCTTGAAAGGAAGATTAATTAAAGTTAATGAATTTGAATCTTACAACTGGCTCAGTTTTTTGTTAAACTGGCCCATCTTTTTGGTAAAAGATGCTCTACCTGATTGTCACCTTTCACACACCCCCCTTCCAGGAGACTATCCCTTTTCCCATTGTTTAGACATCCTCAGTCAGCAGGTAACTTAATGGAACATATCTAAGGCTGTTAGACTCTTGATTGATGGGCATGACCTGGAAAGAAACAGTCAACTTTCCCTACCAGTGTGGATGGTAAATATGATAAAATACTGATTTAGGTAGGGCTGGGCATAGCACTGAAGGATTATGACCTGTTATAGCTAAGTTAAAGAAGGAGTACTGATTCCAACCATTCTTTCAATCCCCCATTATGACCTGTACTGAAAGTAACTGCTGATAAGTGGACACTAACTATTGACTATAGAAAGTTAAATAAATTTGTCTCTGTGTAAGCACCTACCTCTACCAGATATCTATACTTTAAAGGATGACATTCAAAATGACATGGGTAAATCATTGCTATTGTAGACTTGGCTAATATGTTCTATTGAGTAAATATATCACAGGAGACTCAACCACAACTTATCTTCATCTTTGAGGGTCAGTAGTATACCTTTCCCTGATCACATACAGGCTTTGCCCTTTGGACTTAGATATTTGCTTCTCACTCACACCAGAAACTCAGCTTTGCCATTATATAAATGACATCCTCCTCACAGGATCTGATCAGGATACTATCTCACAGGTCACATAAAGGGATGAACAATTTCCTCACATAAAGTATGAGGGACCTCCCAGTGTTAAATTAGGGAGCTACATCTGGAGCATAGAAGTGCTACTGTTCCCAATTTGTAGCTTAAAAGGTAAACTCTTAGTGCTCCAATCTCCTACATTGGACCCAGTACTGAAGAGAAATGTTTGGATTCTGGTCCAACATATTACTCACTTCCAATATTTGTTGGCCTTCATTATTAAGTCACCACCTGTCCTCTACTTTTCACTTGGGACCTGAGAAATGACAGGCACTGGATAAACTAAAGGAAGTTGTCAGTTTGGCTTTCTCACTGCAGCCTTGGAAACGGGACTTACAATTTTAAGTTTGAGCCACCCCCAAGTTTATTTCCAGAATTTTCTGGACCAAATGGACAGGTAAATGCCTACCCCACAGGCATTTGGTATAAGTGGTTTTCAGACTCAACCAAAAGATATTAACTACTAAAGAGGCAATCCTGGCTGGCATACTAGACATTTATCTTAACTGAAGCCCTTATAGGGACAAAGCCAATTATTGTATGGACTGAGATTCTTATTATGCTCTGAGTAATGGAAAAATCTCCCTGTGAAATTGGATCACAACAGAGGCCTTTTTATTAAAATGGAAATTACACCTACATGATTGAAATAATTCTGACTCTACTGGAAGAAATGAAGAAATAACCATATTCTGCCATTGAGGTTAACTCGCCAAAACCTTCAGTAGGGACTACATGGAGGTTGGTCAGCATTCTCAAACCAAGAAAAGCAATGGCTTTTCTTTACTGATGCTATGAGCATGAAGTATAAGGGAGCCAGATAATGCACAGCTGAAACCTATCACCTCTATTCAAACACTCCAATTTCTGTATGACTGAAAGACCAAAGTGTCACATGAGTTGATCTGCATGCAATATTCGTAGCACTAGAGGTTGCCCTTGACAAATGTTTTCCTGAAGTTCATATTCTTACTGACTCTTGGCTAAGAGGCCAATGAGCTAACTATTTAGAACCTCAGAAAATCAGGGCTAGAAAACACAGGGCCCGATGGAGACATTTGGGATAAAGAGATGGGGGGAAATTGCCACATTGGCTCCCACTCTGCTCATCTTAGTGCACCATGGATTCCCTCAATGACTGCTAATCAATATAAACAAAAACAAGCAATGTGTAAAAACATATAAGCACCTTAGCCAAGGTGTGTATGAAAAGTCAAAATAACAACCAGCTGTGCATCATTCCCTAACCTTACCTCACAATACCAACTGCCAGTTTTACATAACACTCAATGGAATTGAGTCTTAGAACGATTGCCCTCTTGGCTGTGCACCATAAGCTACACAGCTCTTGGGTGTTTCAGCAACAATAACTCTTGTAAAAGACATTAAATCCCATGGAGAAACCTGACTGCTTTCAGGATGGTAATTCTCCATCCAAAATAACAACTACTTACTTAAGAAAATTTGCCAGACCTACCAAGACCACCACTAATAAGCATATGGAAAATATTTGAGGGAAATAACCTCTCACTGTTACTCTTATAGAAGATCCTTTAAAAACATATACACACAACCCACCTTAATGGAAATAGAAACGATAATGAGAAAGTCTGTGGCAAAGCCAACCTGAGAAGAAATTTATTGGTGTAGTTACTCTGCCCCCTCACAAGGGGCCATCCCAAAACTATAAAAGCAATACAAATGGCTGCTTTAGAAAAGTTTCCCCTACAATGGAAGCAATGGGCTAAGTGGTACCCCACTGCAATACAGCAATATGATGATACACAGAGAAAGAAATGGGCTAAATGTGTAACACAATTAATGTCTCTTTTTGAAATAACTTGACCCACCTATGAGCATCCTGTGTGCAAGTGCCCTGTATTTCAGGATCTAATTTGATGTACAGCCAAATTAACAACTCTTTTTTTTTCAAACCACAAGAGCATCCTACACTCATGGAAATACACCAGTGTTATTTACTATTGGAAATCAACAAGAAACTCAAGAACCAATGTATACCAATCCAAGCAAGAAGGAACATACAATTGCCCACCAAATCAAAGCTGAATATAGCTTTAGTCATAGCAATACATAATGGCAAATTTAACATTTCAACAAAAGCCTGCATGTTGGGCATGTTGTTACTAACAATCTGATTTTAGTACATACAACATGATACCTCTCACCTGGCGCTATAGTTTTATATCTCTTGGGTATGAGAACTAATGTTCAAGAAAGAAGCTAGATATTTTTGAAATAAACTGAATCTAATGTTTACAAAGAAAAAGAAAAGAAAGCAGGAAGTAAGGAAATAAAGAAAAAGAAATAAAGGAAAAGAAAAAAGAAGTGAAATTGACATATAAGATCACATTTTGCATGCATATTTGATAAATGAGGTAAGGAGAGACTAACTTCAGTCCTCTTTTAAGAAGTAAGTAGCTATAGACTCAGCCATATGTCTAAGACTGACTTTGTAATGAGATTTCAGGAGTGTGAACAAGAGCACATGACTGAACATAGAGTTCCATTATAGTGTACTATAAAATGATGAACTGTTAATTTAACAGAGTTTTGCATGAAAGTCTAGTCTTTTTCTGTAAGACTGGGTTTTTTAGAAAGAATGATTGGAAGCCATTACAGAGGAAGCAAAGCTAACTCCTTCCAGATGCAAGGTTTCTATATTCCCAATTGCTCTTACTACAGACATATGGGCACGGGTAATAAGCTTGGCTTCAACAGAAAAATACTAACAGTTCCTCAAGTTAACTAATTCATCAAGGAGACAAAAACAATGTAGAATCATCCACAGGAGCCAAGTATATTAAATTGTATATGGTCATCATACATGCTTTCATTGTGATAAAGTAATGAGGAATAATCATCTTCCTAAAATCAAGTACTTCCCATTTAATTAACCAATATCAGAATATTCACTCACATTCTTAGGGGACATATTTTTGAAAGTGGCTTTTGCAGTTTATTGAACTCCTCTTTGCATGCAAAAATGATTTTGTTGACATATAAAGTAAGTAGTTAGATCCCTTTTAATAAAACTAAAATCCCACATTGCTTAGTCAGTGGCATAATTGTGTTCCAAAACTCGAAGCTTTGGAACAGAGAGAATATAGCTAAGGAAAAGTTTTAGTAAGGAAATATTTACAGTTACAAATGATGAATTTGCATATAGGAAAAAGTAAAGGAGAAACTGAAAAGCTTTGTTCTAAGACATCATGTTAATGGTCTTTACTAAAGAATATGCATTTTTTTCAATAATAGAAATTTGAAGTCATTTTATTTTATTTGTTTCTAAAAGTAAAATGTAGATAGGAGATCATGAATTTGACTTACATTAAACAAACATAAAACAACAACTCTCGTGATTTTGGAAATGATAACAAAAATGATTCTTATGATTGAGGGATAGCTTCTTTTAAGTTACATTGGGGGAAGAAACTGTATTACTCATAAGAATGTTGCACATTTTCTTTCCCTAAGTATGAGTTGATGGTGAGCAGAGAGGCTACAAAGGGGAAGAAGTACACAGTCCTGGAAAAAAATCATGATTTTATGATATCTGAATGTATAAATCAGAAGCATATGCAGAAATATTAGAGATGGGTCTAAGGGGATAAAAAAATTCTGGAATTACCTGTCATTTAAGGGAAAATAAAGGTGAAGGGGAATCTAGAACACTTTCAGATTCAGAATCAATACATTTATTAAATAGGTGATATTTATCAGGCACTGGTAAAGAACTTTCACAATTGAGCAACAAATGACAAACTAATAATTAAATTACAGCCAAAGGACTTGAATATATATTTCTCCAAATAATATATCCAAATAGCCAACAAGCATATGAAAAAATGTTCAACATTACTAGTCATTAAGGAAATTCAAATTAAAAAAAAAGGGAAATGCAAATTAAAACTACAAGGGGTATAAGGTCACTCCTGCTGGGCTGGCTATAATTTAAAAGAAAAGAAGTGTTGTCAGAAATATCAAGAAATTGGAACCCTGGTACATTGCTAGCAGAAATATAAAATGTTTCAGCTGCTGTGGAAAACAATTTAGTAGTTCCTCAAAAAGCTAAATATATAATTACTATATAACCCTGCAGATTCACTCCTAAGATACATGCCCAAAAGAACTGAAACAGGTACTGAAACAAATACTTTATACATGCATGTTCATAGCACGATTCACAATAACCAAATGGTGGAAATATCCCAAATGCCCATAAACAAATAATAGATTGTGGTATATACAGGCAATGGAATATTAGTTAGCTTTAAAGAGGAATTAGATAGTGACACATACTACAACATGGATGAATCTCACAGTCAAAGAAACCGGTAATAAAATGTCACATATGGAGTTCCGGAAGATGGCGGCGTAGGAGGACGCTGGGCTCACCGCGCGTCCTGCTGATCACTTAGATTCCACCTACACCTGCCTAAAGAACCCAGAAAACCGCCAGAGGATTAGCAGAACGGAGTCTCCGGAGCCGAGCGCAGACGAGAGGCCCACGGAAGAGGGTAGGAAGGGCGGCGAGGCGGTGCGCGCTCCACGGACTGGCGGGAGGGAGCCGGGGCGGAGGGGCGGCTCGCCGGCCAAGCAGAGCCCCCGAGTCGGGCTGGCAAAAGCGGAGGAGCCGGACGGACTGTGTTCCTACAGCAAGCGCGACTTAGCGTCTGGGAGGTCATAAGTTAACAGCTCTGCTCAGAAAGCGGGAAGGCTGGAGGACAAAGGGAGGGAGAGCTGCTGAGCCCCCGGACGGCAGAGCTCAGCTTGGCGGGGAACAAAGGCGCTCGCCAGCGCCATCTCCCCCGCCCATCCCCCAGCCAAAATCCCAAAGAGAACCAGTTCCTGCCAGGGAACTTGCTCGCTCCGCGCAAACACCCAACTCTGTGCTTCTGCGGAGCCAAACCTCCGGCAGCGGATCTGACTCCCTCCCGCTGCCACAGGGCCCCTCCTGAAGTGGATCACCTAAGGAGAAGCGAGCTAAGCCTGCCCCTCCCGCCCCCGTGCACCTTGCCTACCCACCCCAGCTAATACGCCAGATCCCCAGCACCACAAGCCTGGCAGTGTGCAAGTAGCCCAGACGGGCCACGCCACCCCACAGTGAATCCCGCCCCTAGGAGAGGGGAAGAGAAGGCACTCACCAGTCTGACTGTGGCCCCAGCAGTGGGCTGGGGGCAGACATCAGGTCGGACTGCGGCCCCGCCCACCAACTCCAGTTATACACCACAGCACGGGGGAAGTGCCCTGCAGGTCCTCACCGCTCCAGGGACTATCCAAAATGACCAAACGGAAGAATTCCCCTCAGAAGAATCTCCAGGAAATAACAACAGCTAATGAACTGATCAAAAAGGATTTAAATAATATAACAGAAAGTGAATTTAGAATAATAGTCATAAAATTAATCGCTGGGCTTGAAAACAGTATACAGGACAGCAGAGAATCTCTTGCTACAGAGATCAAGGGACTAAGGAACAGTCACGAGGAGCTGAAAAACGCTTTAAACGAAATGCAAAACAAAATGGAAACCACGACGGCTCGGATTGAAGAGGCAGAGGAGAGAATAGGTGAACTAGAAGATAAAGTTATGGAGAAAGAGGAAGCTGAAAGAAAGAGAGATAAAAAAATCCAGGAGTATGAGGGGAAAATTAGAGAACTAAGTGATACACTAAAAAGAAATAATATACGCATAATTGGTATCCCAGAGGAGGAAGAGAGAGGGAAAGGTGCTGAAGGGGTACTTGAAGAAATTATAGCTGAGAACTTCCCTGAACTGGGGAAGGAAAAAGGCATTGAAATCCAAGAGGCACAGAGAACTCCCTTCAGACGTAACGTGAATCGATCTTCTGCACGACATATCATAGTGAAACTGGCAAAATACAAGGATAAAGAGAAAATTCTGAAAGCAGCAAGGGATAAACGTGCCCTCACATATAAAGGGAGACCTATAAGACTTGTGACTGATCTCTCCTTTGAAACTTGGCAGGCCAGAAAGGCTTGGCACGATATCTTCAGTGTGCTAAACAGAAAAAATATGCAGCCGAGAATCCTTTATCCAGCAAGTCTGTCATTTAGAATAGAAGGAGAGATAAAGGTCTTCCCAAACAAACAAAAACTGAAGGAATTTGTCACCACGAAACCAGCCCTACAAGAGATCCTAAGGGGGATCCTGTGAGACAAAGTACCAGAGACATCACTACAAGCATAAAACATACAGACATCACAATGACTCTAAACCCGTATCTTTCTATAATAACACTGAATGTAAATGGATTAAATGCGCCAACCAAAAGACATAGGGTATCAGAATGGATAAAAAAACAAGACCCATCTATTTGCTGTCTACAAGAGACTCATTTTAGATCTGAGGACACCTTTAGATTGAGAGTGAGGGGATGGAGAACTATTTATCATGCTACTGGAAGCCAAAAGAAAGCTGGAGTAGCCATACTTATATCAGACAAACTAGACTTTAAATTAAAGGCTGTAACAAGAGATGAAGAAGGGCATTATATAATAATTACAGGGTCTATCCATCAGGAAGAGCTAACAATTATAAATGTCTATGCGCCAAATACCGGAGCCCCCAGATATATAAAACAGTTACTCATAAACATAAGCAACCTTGTTGATAAGAATGTGGTCATTGCAGGGGACTTTAACACCCCACTTACAGAAATGGATAGATCATCTAGACACACAGTCAATAAAGAAACAAGGGCCCTGAATGCTACATTGGATCAGATGGACTTGACAGATATATTTAGAACTCTGCATCCCAAAGCAACAGAATATACTTTCTTCTCGAGTGCACATGGAACATTCTCCAAGATAGATCATATACTGGGTCACAAAACAGCCCTTCATAAGTTTACAAGAATTGAAATTATACCATGCATACTTTCAGACCACAATGCTACGAAGCTTGAAATCAACCACAGGAAAAAGTCTGGAAAACCTCCAAAAGCATGGAGGTTAAAGAACACCCTACTAACGAATGAGTGGGTCAACCAGGCAATTAGAGAAGAAATTAAAAAATATATGGAAACAAACGAAAATGAAAATACAACAATCCAAACTCTTTGGGACGCAGCGAAGGCAGTCCTGAGAGGAAAATACATTGCAATCCAGGCCTATCTCAAGAAACAAGAAAAATCCCAAATACAAAATCTAACAGCACGCCTAAAGGAAATAGAAGCAGAACAGCAAAGGCAGCCTAAACCCAGCAGAAGAAGAGAAATCATAAAGATCAGAGCAGAAATAAACAATATAGAATCTAAAAAAACTGTAGAGCAGATCAACGAAACCAAGAGTTGGTTTTTTGAAAAAATAAACAAAATTGACAAACCTCTAGCCAGGCTTCTCAAAAAGAAAAGGGAGATGACCCAAATAGATAAAATCATGAATGAAAATGGAATTATTACAACCAATCCCTCAGAGATACAAACAATTATCAGGGAATACTATGAAAAATTATATGCCAACAAATTGAACAACCTTGAAGAAATGGACAAATTCCTAAACACCCACACTCTTCCAAAACTCAATCAGGAGGAAATAGAAAGCTTGAACAGACCCATAACCAGCGAAGAAATTGAATCGGTTATCAAAAATCTCCCAACAAATAAGAGTCCAGGACCAGATGGCTTCCCAGGGGAGTTCTACCAGACGTTTAAAGCAGAGATAATACCTATCCTTCTCAAGCTATTCCAAGAAATAGAAAGGGAAGGAAAACTTCCAGACTCATTCTATGAAGCCAGTATTACTTTGATTCCTAAACCAGACAGAGACCCAGTAAAAAAAGAGAACTACAGGCCAATATCCCTGATGAATATGGATGCAAAAAATCTCAATAAGGTACTAGCAAATCGAATTCAACAGCATATAAAAAGAATTATTCACCATGATCAAGTGGGATTCATTCCTGGGATGCAGGGCTGGTTCAACATTCGCAAATCGATCAACGTGATACATCACATTAACAAAAAAAAAGAGAAGAACCATATGATCCTGTCAATCGATGCAGAAAAGGCCTTTGACAAAATCCAGCACCCTTTCTTAATAAAAACCCTTGAGAAAGTCGGGATAGAAGGAACATACTTAAAGATCATAAAAGCCATTTATGAAAAGCCCACAGCTAACATCATCCTCAATGGGGAAAAACTGAGAGCTTTTTCCCTGAGATCAGGAACACGACAGGGATGCCCACTCTCACCGCTGTTGTTTAATATAGTGCTGGAAGTTCTAGCATCAGCAATCAGACAACAAAAGGAAATCAAAGGCATCCAAATTGGCAAAGATGAAGTCAAGCTTTCGCTTTTTGCAGATGACATGATATTATACATGGAAAATCCGATAGACTCCACCAAAAGTCTGCTAGAACTGATACATGAATTCAGCAAAGTTGCAGGATACAAAATCAATGTACAGAAATCAGTTGCATTCTTATACACTAACAATGAAGCAACAGAAAGACAAATAAAGAAACTGATCCCATTCACAATTGCACCAAGAAGCATAAAATACCTAGGAATAAATCTAACCAAAGATGTAAAAGATCTGTATGCTGAAAACTATAGAAAGCTTATGCAGGTAATTGAAGAAGATATAAAGAAATGGAAAGACATTCCCTGCTCATGGATTGGAAGAATAAATATTGTCAAAATGTCAATACTACCCAAAGCTATCTACACATTCAATGCAATCCCAATCAAAATTGCACCAGCATTCTTCTCGAAACTAGAACAAGCAATCCTAAAATTCATATGGAACCACAAAAGGCCCCGAATAGCCAAAGTAATTTTGAAGAAGAAGACCAAAGCAGGAGGCATCACAATCCCAGACTTTAGCCTCTACTACAAAGCTGTCATCATCAAGACAGCATGGTATTGGCATAAAAACAGACACATAGACCAATGGAATCGAATAGAAACCCCAGAACTAGACCCACAAACGTATGGCCAACTCATTTTTGACAAAGCAGGAAAGAACATCCAATGGAAAAAAGACAGTCTCTTTAACAAATGGTGCTGGGAGAACTGGACAGCAACATGCAGAAGGTTGAAACTAGACCACTTTCTCACACCATTCACAAAAATAAACTCAAAATGGATAAAGGACCTGAATGTGAGACAGGAAACCATCAAAACCTTAGAGGAGAAAGCAGGAAAAGACCTCTCTGACCTCAGCCGTAGCAATCTCTTACTCGGCACATCCCCAAAGGCAAGGGAATTAAAAGCAAAAGTGAATTACTGGGACCTTATGAAGATAAAAAGCTTCTGCACAGCAAAGGAAACAACCAACAAAACTAAAAGGCAACCAACGGAATGGGAAAAGATATTTGCAAATGACACATCGGACAAAGGGCTAGTATCCAAAATCTATAAAGAGCTCATCAAACTCCACACCCGAAAAACAAATAACCCAGTGAAGAAATGGGCAGAAAACATGAATAGACACTTCTCTAAAGAAGACATCCGGATGGCCAACAGGCACATGAAAAGATGTTCAACGTCGCTCCTCATCAGGGAAATACAAATCAAAACCACACTCAGATACCACCTCACGCCAGTCAGAGTGGCCAAAATGAAGAAATCAGGAGACTATAGATGCTGGAGAGGATGTGGAGAGACGGGAACCCTCTTGCACTGTTGGTGGGAATGCAAATTGGTGCAGCCGCTCTGGAAAGCAGTGTGGAGGTTCCTCAGAAAATTAAAAATAGACCTACCCTATGACCCAGCAATAGCACTGCTAGGAATTTATCCAAGGGATACAGGAGTACTGATGCATAGGGGCACTTGTACCCCAATGTTTATAGCAGCACTCTCAACAATCGCCAAATTATGGAAAGAGCCTAAATGTCCATCAACTGATGAATGGATAAAGAAATTGTGGTTTATATACACAATGGAATACTACGTGGCAATGAGAAAAAATGAAATATGGCCTTTTGTAGCAACGTGGATGGAACTGGAGAGTGTGATGCTAAGTGAAATAAGCCATACAGAGAAAGACAGATACCATATGGTTTCACTCTTATGTGGATCCTGAAAAACGTAACAGAAACCCATGGGGGAGGGGAAGGGAAAAAAAAAAAAAAAGAGGTTAGAGTGGGAGAGAGCCAAAGCATAAGAGACTGTTAAAAACTGAGAACAAACTGAGGGTTGATGGGGGGTGGGAGGGAGGGCAGGGTGGGTGATGGGTATTGAGGAGGGCACCTTTTGGGATGAGCACTGGGTGTTGTATGGAAACCAATTTGACAGTAAATTTCATATATTAAAAAATAAATAAATAAATAAATAAATAAATAAAAAATAAAAAAAAATAAAAATAAAAATAAAATAATCTACATCAGATTATAAAAAAAATTAAAAAAAATAAAAAAATAAAATGTCACATATTATGTGATTCCATTTATATGAAACAGTCAGAATAGGTGAATCCATAGTGACAAAACACAGATTGTGGTGGCCAGGGGCTGGAGAGAAGGAGATGAGAAACTGTGGAACTGTTGTCTGGGGAGCCTCAAAAGGATTTTTTGTGACAACATACTTATTTGGGAGCTGATATTCAGAAGTCTCATTTAGTTGTAGAAAACGCAAGTGTTGGGAATGTTAATATACAATGCGTAAAAGTACACATTTGGATAAAACTCTTTTTTTTCTTTCTTTATTTATTTTGAGAGAAGGAGAGAAGGAGAGCACAAGCAAGGGAGGGGCAGAGGGAAAGGGAAAGAGACAATCCCAAGCAGCCTCCACACTCTGGTACCCACGAACTTCGAGATTATGCCCTGAGCCAAAACCAAGAGTCAGATGCTTAACTGACTCAGCTACTCAAGCACCCCTGGATAAAAGCTTAACATAAGGATATTGAGTGCTCATTCATTTTTTAAATACCAACTTGGAATCACACAGAAATACCTGTTTTACATTAGTGTTAATGTGTTAATGGAATTAAAAATTCAAGTCATTTTAAATATTTTTAAAATATGAATAGATAAAATCTTAATCAGTTAATCAGAGACCTTGTTTGTCAAGATGATCTCATTCTTTGGCTGGATAGGGTCACTGAGTCACTGCAAGATTCAGTGCATATTAATTTTAGTTGTGTATTTGGGGAAATGAAAACATCCAAATACACATGCTCCTTGGCATTTTACTTCCTTTAATTTTCACTTTTTAATCCATTTCCCTTTAAGTCTTTAATCATCTTTTCAGTGAAGATTTTCCCTTTCATTCTGTTCATGTGTCTGAGGAATTAACAATCCTATTCTCAGTGGTTTTGTGTAATCAAAACCTCCTGATTCAAACACTGTGTGCAATCCGCAGGGAGAAATTATTAAAAGGGCTTTGCAGATTTATTTAGCACTCTGCTCAGAATATGAATGTGCAGACTTTTAAATATTGGAGAAGAGATTGCCAAACCATTACCCTTCCAGAAGAACTTTTGAACTAGACATTTTTTTAATATTTACAGTATGAAATAGTTGGAGTGAGATTTCTTTTAGAAAACTTTTGGGTAACAGATGACACAAAATGAGACCAAGTTTATAGGTTTCAGATTCATATGTACATTGTATTTTTAAAGATCCAAACCACAACCTCATTTAGCCATTTGTTGAAGGCCCCTGAAAGTTTTTTCAGGAGAAATAAGGCCATGGACATAGATTAGATTAAGTGTGTGGGTATGGAGGAGGAGTGAGGGCATAAGGGCCAGGAATTTATAGGATATTCTCTCTATATACATGCTCCCAAGTGACAAAGAAAGAGTCGTATCTTAAACAGGTTTTGCTCCAGGAGAGTTGTGGCTGAATTTGGGCCACTTCATTGAATTATTGTCAGGTAATGAAGTAGAGGGATATTCTTTCAAACTCATTGCTCATGAAGGAAAGAAGATGGGGTGCTAGCTCAAAGAAACACAGGATCTAGATAAGTGTTCACAAGCACAGATCTTAGAGTGCAACAGATCTGGGTTTAAACCTCAGCTCTGCTACGTACAAATTGTATGAACTCAGCAAATCATTTAATGTCTGAACAGATGAGGTTATGTATCAAAATGGGCATACTTATTTCAGAGGCAGATTATTCTTTATTATAGATAAATTATTGTGCATAAAATATGGAGTAAAACGTGGAGTACATATACTTAAAAAATTTAACTACTATGGGTGCTATTATAATTCTTAACTAATAGTTTGTATCAGTTGTTAGACTTCTACTTTCCAGTAATGTAATTCATATTTTCTAGGTCTGACTTGAGATTTGAAGTGACTGGCTTTATCAACACTTTGGAAAATTTTATATTGGTCAATCAGAAAATAAGATCTCCAGGCTTTGTAGAATCTCTACAAATGTGCAAGTTCTCTAACTACAAATGTGCAAGTTCCTGATCTTCAGCTGAGAATATCCAAGATTGCTAAGATTCAAAAAGACAGAATTTTTGTTAAAAATATCTCATATTTTGTGTAAGGTATGCTTTCTATTTTTAATAGACTTGTTCTGGACCAGTTTTTCTTAACTTACTACATCCTTGTGTTACTTAAGCAATTTATGATGTAGCTAGAAATTATTTAGTTAGAATTAGCTATAATAGAAATGTATAGGCAAGTTGGTTCTTCTTGTTGAGAGGAATTTAAAAGTTAATTCATTAGGATAGAAACATTAGATAACCTGAAGTCAAGAAATGGGAGGAGAGTTAGGAGAGGAACATTTTTAAATGTTGCTCTGCTGACAGACAAGGAAATGAGAGTAGTAGACAATCTGGGGACAACACGGATATGCAGACACACTTCTTATGTCAAGTTGTCTGAGATGTATAGAGGCAGTAAGACCCCAGCAGAAATCTGTTTCTAAGGTAAAATTCAGAGTAGGTTGAAAAAGAATGGTAATTAAAATCTGGGACTAAGGCCAGGGATCAAAAACAAAAACAAAAATGATTGATAATTATTACAATTAGGAAAGGTGCCTATATTTGAATGGAAATGTGCATAAATGTAAATGATATTTACATTTCCAAGTTGTAAACAGACTGCCTGAAAGTTTATGAAGTCTGTTTAATAACATATTCTCCCTGTTACAAAATTGTTATATATAAATTCTTTGTGATTTAACTGTGATAATAAATGCTGTGAAAAAGTGAACAAGAAGATGAAGACTTTGACAATGAAGGGCAAAAAAATTTAATGATCCTAAGAACAGTAATAAGAGCTACTATTTAATGAGCACTTATCATTTTCCAGGTGCTACAATTTTCCTTATTTTTCAAATAAGAAAAATTAAGCAGGGATATGTAACACCTGATAAGTAGTATTAGCTGTACTAATAGTGTGGAAATGTAATTGTGTATTAAGCTGGAGAGAGAAATTTGGGCTCACAATTCATTATCTCCACTTGCTAATTCTGTAAATTTTGTAAATTTATGGAAACATCTATGATCAGTTTCCTGGTATAGAAAATGGGGATTAAAAATATGAACCTTGGAAGGTTGTGATGAAGATTGGTAGAGCTAATTATAATTTGTTAAGAACATGAACAAGAGCTGTTCCAAGTGCTTTGCATGTACCAGCTCTTTCCATTCTCACAACAACGCAGTGGGAAGGATACTCTTGTCCTCACCATTTTACAGGTGGGGACTCTGGCGTGCAGAGGGGTTGAGAAACATCTGCAAAGTGACAGTTAATAAATTACACACTAGGCATTCTGTTTCCCAAACCCAGTCTCAAATACTGTATGCTCTCTCACCAATACCACTGCTTGCCATGTTTATTACCCTTAAAATTTGATATATGGGTGTGTATGTGTATATATATATACATATATATATATATTCATAATGTAATTTAAACACATCATAAGCTAATAAAGTATTGTTGTCATTATAATTATTATTCCATAGAAACTAATTCTGTCCTAGGTCTCATTTCTGGAATCATGACTCTTTACATCTTAGGGTAACAAAAAGAAAAACAAGAGAAAAAAAGGTAACAATAGAAAAACAAATAAGTCAACATTTGGCTCATATAGTTTTTGATACTGTGAAATCTGATTGGACATAGAAGGGAAGTAAATGTGTTCCACCCTACTTCCAAAAGGACATTTTATTTCCACTTGAAATGGAGTCTGTGCAATTAGAAAAACAAGCAACAACAAATAAATGTTCTCTATTCCTACTTTTTTATGGCTGTAGCATTTTCCTAGCAGTAAATTAACTCCTGTTCTAGGAGATGGAAATTTCATTGTTGCCTTTGATAAAAATTCAGACATATTTATTAAATGTACTGTCACATTATTTCAGGTCACTCTTTTATGGCCATGTAGTGTTTCCCTTTAAACTTTTTCTTCTTGTGAAGTTCAAAAATGCATAGATCATATACAAGTAACTGGAAAATATGCATATTCTACATACAGCTTAGGTAAATGATAAAACTTTTTAAAACAAATAAACCTAGTTGGGGAGTTTAGCCTTGTTGAATTAAAGGGTTTTAACTCATAACACCAGCTACTTGCTTATGGAGACTAGGATTTTTATCTCAGTTACAGTTCTGGTCACTGTCAGTATTCATCAATATATTGGATAATTATTTTATGAGAAAAATCTATTACTTCTTTTAAATTCCTACAGTTAAGAGAACAAACATCTCTCATACCATCTCCCAGGAATCTGGATGGAGAGAGAGATACCAATAATCTCCTAAAGGTGGTTTCACCTTAGGTATTATATACTTTTGTGATATTAATAGCAGTTTATTTAATTTAGTAACCTGGAAAGTAAGGAAAGTTGCTTTGGAGGTCAAAGACACTGCCTGACATTTTCTTTTCCTCTGGCCTAGGATATGGTAGGAAGGTGGCAACGGATAATTTTCTTCTCTCACTAAACAAGGAAAAGTAGCAGCAATCTTGCAGAAACCAGTAAGTAACAGTGCCTGTAAGAAGCAGAATCTGTGTTTGGATATATAAGTATTTCTAAGCCATATAAGTGCATTCTAGCATAAATTAACTCATTCTAGCATAAATCAACAGGTGTCAAAGGACCTGGATTTTCCTGATGACAGTTGTATCTAGTGATTTAACACAGGAAGCTGGTGGGAAGACAGACTGTGGTCATTTTAAGCTGTGCTTATAGATGGATGGACTTCACTTTATTGTTTTGGCCAACAGTAGTTTTCTGTGGCTGCTTATTGGTTTGCAACATTGGGAGTTCTCTGGGTGAAATTCAAAACTGCCCCCCCCCATACATGGAAGGAAAGGCTGAAGAAAGAGGCAGACCACTCCTGATGGGTAGGTTTCAGTTTTAATAAGCAAAGGAATTTACACGTCAGGCTTGTTTCAGGAGACTGCAAGACAAGTAGATCTCTGCACCTGCCCACCAGAATCTTCAGTTTATATATAGAGACCTCAATAGTGTTCAGTCAAGTATGCAGTCTACGTGGTCTCCGTCACATCTTGCTCTTTCAATGCTGTGATCTTGAAGTTTCTCATAGCACAAGAACATATGTTCCAAAGACAGAGGAGAGGGAGAGGAGCCTGAGCTCCAGCTCAAGGGTCAGCTCAAAGTCACATCTTCTCAATATCCACCTCCAACACTGCTGTAACAAATTATCACAGACATGGTGGCTTTAAAGAACAGAAATATGCTCTTTCAAAGTTCCTGAGGCTACAGAGCTGAAGTCAGTATCACTGGGCCATAAACAAGGTGTCAGCAGGTCCACAGTCCTTTGGAGTCTCTAGAGGAGAACCTGTTCCTTCCCTCTTCCAGCTTTTGGTGGCTGCCAACCTCCCTTGACTTGTGTCTGTATCACTCCAATCACCAAGACAAGCCTCTTCAAATGTCTCTGTTGAGTCTTCATATCACCTCCTCTTTGATTAAAATCTCACTCTTGTAAGTATACATGTATTGCATTTAGAGCTCAGCCAGTTATTCCAAGATAAACTCCCCATGTCAAGATCACTCTTGCAGTCAAAACTACAAAAAGCCTAGATATTTTTGCTTTGTTTTGTTTTACTTTTTGGGCAAATAAGGGAACATTCACAGGTTCTAGGGATTAGGACATGTGTATATTTTAGGGGTTAATTTGTTCTGTTGACCACAGTAGGCATTTAGCAAGTATCCAAGTTTCTGCTAAAAAGTTTTGCTACTACAAAAACAAAAGTCCTATTGACTTTCTAGCCACCTTTAAGATATTCATCAAGGCACAATTATTACTTCAATCAATCAATCAATCAATCAATCAATAATAACAACAAGTACAATTAGCACGTATATATGGCTAGGAACCAGGCTCTGTTCTAAGTACTTAACATTTACTAACACACTGTAGAGGAAATCTCCTTCCAAAACTATCTTTGAATGTGAGAATGAGGTCAGTTTCCCTCTACTGGTGCATAGTTGTTGTCAGACTTTTAAATTAAACCCATTGCCCCCTAGATACAGGAGATACAAAAATTCACTTTTAATTCTGGATATTTTCCATCTACTTCCTCAACCACGGTAGATAAAACTCCATCTACAAACTGAAAAGTACCATGGAATGGTGTTATTTTCATTTATTCATCAACAATGTCACTTCCATTAGGCACCCATAGCCTTGGCTATGGAGAATAGAGTCATTTTCAAGAATGTAAGGTATAAATACAATTTTGCTAATTTAAATAAGACCTAAAGCATAAAAAATGCAATTCTTAAATACAGAAATTTTTTTTTTTTTGCAAATCAGTTAATGAAGAGATTACTAATGCTTTTTTATGATTGTTTACATTTTAATGCCAGTAAAACCAGCCACTTTCCTTCTTTCAATTAAGTGTGCTAAACTCTCTAGCTTAATGGGAAATGACTGAACGTTTGAATGAGTGCTCCTATTGAGACTTAAATAACATTTGAAAAACATGACAAACTTCTCAGCATAGGTCACTGATTCATTATGAAATATATTAAAATTTTGCAACCAATTATTGTTACGTTTCCTTTATCTCTCTCTCATCTCTCAACACTTGCAGTTCAGGCTGCTAAAACAAGTTAACATAGACTACGTGGCTTAAACAATGTTTATTTCCAGCAGTTCTGGAAACTAGGAGGTCAAAGATCAAGGTACTGGCAGATACACTGTCTGGTGAGAGCTCACTTCTTGGTTTGCAGGTGGCAGTCTCCCTGTGGCCTCACATGGTGCAGAGTGGAGAGACAGGAAGATCTGGTGTGTGTCTCTTCTTGTAAGGGTACTGATCCCATTGTGAGGGCTATGCCCTCATGCCCTACGTAGTTCTCAAAGATCCCCACCTCCTAATACCATCACACCAGGGTTGAGATTTCAAAATATGAACTTTGGTGGGACACATTCATTCCACAGCATTTAGTATCCATGCATAAATGCATTCCCTTATTTCATCAAATAAAAAACCAAAGCCAACACTCCTGTGTGGCAACATGTTGAGGTTTCTAGCATTTTCTCTCAACCTACTCCTGCTTTCATTTAGAGTCCAGTGTTCTTAATGTTTATTTCTATAACCTTCCTCTTCCTTGCCTTTTACAGTCTTTTTTTCAGGCAAATCTCTTTTTCTAATAATTTTCTTGCTGAAATTTACCTCTAAAAAATAAGCTAAATTCTTCCACCAAGGCTTTTTTTTTCCTCCTAGTTTAATAGCCCCCTCCCAAAGGGTTTAGGTCCTAAAGTGGGTTAATCTCACTAGTAATAGATATTTTTTCTTTGTAGGAATATATAGATTCTCCAGAAAACTGGACTTTGAATCTGTTGCTGTTTTTAATAAGTTTGTTTAGCATTGTATATTGGTCCAAAGTTTGAACTTCCAATGTTTACACAATATTTCCATTTTTGTGATATGTTTTTATTGGCTTATATAAACAGATAATGTAGAAACAATCCCGATACTTTTTCACATATTCATTTCTGTAATTCTGTATTCATTTCTGGAACATATAGTGGATGGTTATGAGAAAGTCAAACAAGTGCTCGTGAATGATTTATAAGTGACAATTCAAATTAGGAAAAACTGACATTGACCATATTTGCTTATTACATTACACCAATGTGTAATATTTGTATATCAGAGTATAATAGAATCATCATATGAAATGATTCCAAAACACATAGATCAGTAAGGTAACATGAAATTCCAAACCATATTTTTGTTTTCTTCACCTTAAAATAAAATCACCCCAAGCATTTCAACAGTTGTAATTAATGCCAAATACTATGTAGCAAATCATTTTGCCTGCTGCTTCCCTACCCACCTGCTGATTATCCTGTGATCTGTCTTGCTGCTTTGTCAACCTGATGAGTGGTGTTGCCCTCTAGACACCCTGCCCACCTGTTCATGATTTACTTCCAGCATGTCATACTTGACTATTATAGGAAATTAAAAAAAAAATACTGTGAAAATGATCACCTTCCAAGGCTGAAATTATAATAATGCAGATGCTTTTGCTCCTTCTTCCTAATTCACTTTGCCTTTTCCTTTTCCTTATATTAAGCAAGGGTGCTTTTTTTCTCTAGTATTAAAACTTAATTGTTCTCATGAATGTCCTTCATGGTGTGCCTTAAGAATATATTCTCCAGATAGCCACCTTCTTCTTCTGTGCAAAAGCTTCTGGGACCAAGAACAAGAAAAATGTGGCAGGTGCAGTGAGGGCCAATTAAAAAACAAATCTGCACTAACTGATGGGTAATCTTCAGTAAAATCACTAGTGACAATACCAGATGCCTGGGGAAAATTGACATTGACCAGATCCGTTTATTGCTGGCAGTGCTTTGATTCATCTGCACCGTGCAGCTGTTGTAAAGGTAAATGGCTTGCACTCCCGTTTTGTGCTTTTATGGGTTTGTTTTGTTGCAGCGGTCTTACTATTTCTTTTTTTTTTTTTTTTCACCCAGGCTTGTAATAGGTCAGATGTTACCATTTTCAAACAGCCTTTCCATCATTCCTCATTTCCCAGAGAACTAGATTTGCAAGTAGATTAGTGTTGCATTTGAGTTAATCACATTCTGAATTACTGAGCTGTTTGGATATATTAAGTGAATGCACATTTACCTAAAAGGTGGACAATTCAAATTAGGAAAACATGAGCATCTTTACCCTATTTTTCTCCTATTGCTCAATGCTGGTGCAAATATTTTTTTCATTTAGATGCCAGTCTCTTATTCACATATCTTACTACATAGGATGTAGTATGGCAGGTAATCAGCACAGAGTAATGTTTGTTTCATGTTGACTGAAGGGATATTGGCATATTTATTTTTAATAGATGTCCAAATCCCAGTGCCTTCAAAGTTTTAATCTTTGCCATTACATTAAATACATTCTGTGATTTTGTAATTTGTTAGATCTGTGTGCTTGGTTTGTTCAAGGTCCATAAGGTTATATAAAGTAACACAGTAAATATATCAAACTTTTAATCATAGTTTTAATTAACAGTCTAATTTTATAATGAAATCCAGTCTGCTATGGAGTAAAATTGAAGTGTTATATAGGGTGTTTGTTTTTTTGTGGGTTTTTTCCTTGTTATTGTTTTTTTTGCTTGTTTGTTTAAATAAACCAGGAAACTAAATACATTTTACAGTTTGGATGAAAAACTCAGGCAAACCTGGCAACACAGGGCATGTTTATTTCTCACAGTTATTCAGAAATATGTTGATGGAAGAGTTAAAAAATGCCCACCTTATTAAATTACCTCATTACACTATGTACAAAATATACCTTGAATCAATCCAGTTCTTTCTATCCAGACCATCTCTCCAACAACTTCAGGTCATCCTTTGTACTTTCCTACACCAGGGATCCCAAACTATGCATATAAATCACTTTGAGATCTTGTGAAAGTGCATTCTTTTCCCCGGAGCCTGGAGTGGGTCCTGGGACTCTGCATTTTTAACCAGCTCCCAGGTAATGTTGACCCTGCTGATTTATGTACCACACTGTGAATAGCCACGGACACAGCCAGTTTCCACTCTTATCCCCTACCTCTTAAGGCAAACAGATGGGCATCTGTTAGAGGAGTCTTTTTTTTTTTTTAAGAGAAGTCTAACCTAAGTATCATTCATTTTAAATGTATATATCACGGTTACCCTCACACATTCCAGCCACACTCATCTCAATTCCTCAATCAGGTAGGTACCTTCTCGCATGCTGTTCAGTGGTTAGACGTAGTATCCCCTCCAGATGATTCTGCTCCCCACTTCTATTAATAACTGGTTCTTTGTTATCCCTAAAGTTTTGGCTTAAATTTTACTAATTCAGATATTATTCCCTGAAATCCCCATGGAAGTACTTCTCGCTTCCCACTATTCTCTCTTGTGTATTCTATAAACATAGAATAAATTCATTTTGGAATTCTGTATTTGCTTATTTACTTGATTGTTGAACTGTAGCCCCCACTAAGTAATAAGTTCCATAAGAATAGGAACGGTGTCTATTTTATAGACCTGTTTATACATGGGGACACATGCAAAACCTGGCAGAGAGGAGCATTTAATAACATTTAAAAAAACATACATATTTGAATTTCTATTAGGATTTTCAGATTTTCTTCAATAATCTATCCACTAATCTAAACACAAACTTTATGAAATTATTTAATTTTACTTTATTCTTCTAGTCTAGAGTTGAAAATATTCAAATCTACCACTTTGATGCATTTATTTTTCTGCATTTGTTCAATCTTATTTGATTGATTAATCTTATTTGATTAATTCCATTCAATTCATTAAGGAAGCATTATTAAAATGTCAAGATGCAGCTAAATTTCATAAGGAAGATTCAGTATGTCCAATTCCTCGGCAGCTGATTTGCAGCAAACAATTCTGCAAACTGACTAACACTCAATTTTATGAGTAGTCACCATGCAAATTCAAAATCTACATGTAAATGCCATTACCTAAAAAAACAAAACAAAACAAAACAAAACTTAGGAACCTGTGGAATTCATAGTGAACTTACAATTCTGAATATTTTATAATTAAAAGCTAATATTTGTTGAGTGTTTACTATGTCCTTTATTGTTATTCTCAAAATATAACACCAAAAGTAATTAAATGTTGTCATAATTTGGATCCAAATATAGACCTATCTTATTCCAAAGCCCACCTTCCTAACCAGCACATTTTACTATTACTTTTTAATACAATTCTGTGTCTCCCTCTCTCTGACCCTCCCCCGTTCATGCTTTGTCTCTCTCTGTCTCAAAAAATAAAAATAAAAGTTTAAAAAAAATTTAATACATACATTTCTTCTTTTTTCTTTTTGCTTTTCTCTTCAGCTCCACTTTTCATTTTATTATGATTTTTCTCTCCCCTCTTCTCTTACTTTTTTTTCCCCCTGAGTGTAATAAACTGGTTCACTTTAGCCACAGGAATGGTAATAATGAAAGTGACTTGGAACGTATCGTCCATTTTTGTTTATTTGTTTTGCCAAGGGTTTTAAGATTCACTGAAAAGGATTAATTACAAGTCATTGTCCAAATCAAATATTGAGACATACTCAAGGTGTTTATGTGTCAGTGTTTCTTTGTAACTCCAAAGAATTGCTGAAAAATATATAAGAACAAAACATTTGCATTCAGGTAAAGAGTAAGATTGTAGTTTGTTTTAACCATCATAAAAAGAAAAAAAAATCTGTATGAGTATCTTCAAAGGTTTGGTTAAAAAGGTTTGAGTTTAGTGCCGTTTTGACTTGAAATTGCTCCAGAAATCACTAATTCGTACACTTCAAAATAAAGCTTGCAAAAACACAAAATTCTCCCTGGCTCCATTTCCCAGCACATAGTTCTGAGTTCCTAATTCTATTTACAGAAGTTGAAAATCAATTTCTTTTTCTTTTCTTTCTTTCTTTCTTTTTTTTTTTTTTAAAGCAAAGCAGTCTTCAGCCTGTAACACTCCCATTATGTTCCTTGTGAAGCCCCCAGCCCTTCTGTGGCCCCCAGGACTATAGACTCTCCGGCTTAGGGAGAGAGTGCCATTAATTGAGAATGATCAAAAAGTACTGCCAATTTGCTCCAGGAAGTCAGAGAACTTGGAAAAAGCTAAAAAGGCTATTCTCCTTTGTATTGATCCTTATATGAAGCGCACTCACAGGTCGCCAGTAGTTTTTCCTTTTCTTGTTTAAAATCAGATGTAATTTACTGTTGACAAACAGCAGTGCAAGATGTGTTCGATTTGAGGTCACTTCTCTGCACTCTACGCTTTGATCCTGTATTGAACACCCTAAGAATGTTCAGTTATTTTTAGCTGACTAAGTGTATACCAGCCATCTATAGGGACTTGCAGTTTTACCTATAACTTCATCTAACACCTACCAGTGAATAACAAAATACAACTGCAGCCCAATCAGCAACCCAAGGAAAGCAAAAACATGAGTATGCAGGAAAATACAAACTACTTAAGTTCATGATGACATAAAAACAAACTTCTACTCCGATATTTGCATAGCATTAAATCACATAATTATGATCCTTACTTTACATTGAAAGAAATGAGAGAAGCCTGTTTCTGTATAATCTTGCATTCTTTGTACTAAAATAATAGGAAACCCAATTAAGGTTAGTGCTTTACTATAAAATCAGTGTAATATAGGTTGGAGGGGCAGAAAAGAATTAAAATATTTCGAAGTGCTGAAATGGTCTTCTCTGCTTTAACAGAATTATTTTGAGTATCCACTTCAGCTCATTAAAAGAGTCTAAAAAATTCCATCTTCTAGATTTGCATTGAAAAAGAAAAAAAACAACAAAATTATGTACACAATGCCATCAGTTATGGCATCCAGATCAGGGTAAAGAAATATTAGTTTAGGTTTGAATTTAATAGAAGGCTAAAAAGACCATGGTGTCTCTTTGTTTATGCAGATAAGAATATGGATATTTTAAAAGGGGTATGGAATATTTATCCATTTGGGATATTTATTTAATACCTCTTATTTTTCTAAGTCCCTATGTTTAAATTCAAAACTAAGAAAAGAAAATAGAAACAAATAATAAGAACCACATGTGTGGGCATTATCTTGATGAAAGGTATACTTTAGAAGAGGAGAGTGATAAAGAGGAAATTACCATATACTATAATTCATGGTCTGAAAGAGATAAGCATGACTGCTGCCAGAGTCCTGGGAGGGGAGAGGAGAACATACCCTAGATTCTAAGGGGGCTCATGGAAGTTTTAGTTGGAAAACTCCTGAGTTGAGTCTTGAATGATGATTAGGCAGGTGCCACCTACCGGAGAAGGGCAGGAAGAGTGCTAAATGCAGAGAGAGGTTATGTCTTGAGGCCTAGAGGTCAGGTAGGGGAGTATAAAGAGCTATAGATGCATCAGTATGATTAACCCAGGGAAGAAGTAGGGAATCCTTGGAAAAATAAAAGTAAATAAGTTGAGGATTTAATCCAAGAGCGTTAATCATATATTATCGAAAGGACACTGTGGTTTATCTTAAAGGCTGAAGAGAGCCAGATGAGACATTAATTGGGTAAAATAATAACAGTCAGCCTTTATTGAAAACTTACTGTATGAACAACGCTGAGCTATGTGTCTTTCATGTGTTGTCACATTTAATGCTTACATTAAACCTTATGAGGTAGATGCTATGATTGTTCTTACCTTTTTAAAGAAGTGAAAGAGGACTTGGAGACATTAAGTAATTAATTGGTCAAAGCCACAGAACTAATAAGTGGTAGAGCCAAGATCAGAAGCTCTTATTCTGGAGATTCCACAGGATTAATCCCCTCAAATGCTTCAAAAGTAGAGAAACAACATATTAGAAATGTCACTTTGGGGGCACTATAAAACATGTATTCATGAAGGGCAAATTAATATAATGATACCAGATGTCGGAGATAGACAGTTAATAGGTTGTTATAATGCAGATGAGAAACAATAAGGTCTTGAAATGAGGAATGACCACTGTAAGAGATAATATATTTGTAAAATTTAGAAAACTACTTAACTATTATGGACTGAATGTTGGTGTCCTCCCAAAATTCATATGCTAAAGTCCTAACCTTCAATGTGACAGTATTTATAAATAGGGCCTGTGAGGAAATTATAAAGGTTAATTGAGGTCTTAGGAGTGGAACCTTAATCCAATACATCTGGTGCTCTTATGAGAAGAGGAAGAGATATCCTAGCTCTCTCCCTCCACCATTGGAGGATATAGGGAGAAGGCAGCCATCTACAAGCCAGGAAGAAAGCTCTCAGAAACCAAACTAGTCTATACCTTGATTCTTGACTTCCCAAATTCAACAACATGAAAAAACAAAATTTCTGTTGTTTAAGTCATCTAGTTTATGGTATTTTGTTATGACAGTTTAAGCAGGCTAAAAAAATAACCTTTTAAATATGGCGGCTGAATGAAAGGAAGGCCAGTGGCTCTCAAGTATCCAGCTTTGGCATTTGCCATTTCCTCTGTGGATCATAGGACAAGCTAAAGTTGTGTTAGGAAATGAGATGAATTACTGTTATTCATGGGGATTTTCTGATTGTGCAGGATAACTTTGGGGAAATGTTAATTAGACAGTTGATTAATGAGAATAAAGGGATTTGGGCTGAAAGGATAAACTTGTGGGTTGTCTGTCTATATAATCTTTCTGTTAACATTGGTGATGGAAGGAAGTGTGGAAAATTATAAAATATTTCCAAATTTGGTTTAAACAAAAATAACCAAGATCTAATATAACATAAATTTTATATCATTTAAAATTATGTCTAATATTTTAGAATACTTTTTATACCCAATATTAAAATTATAGATATAATCACATGTTTAGGAAAATAATACCCAAAATGTTTTATTTATGACAGTCCAATGTTATAATATTTCAAACAACGCATTATTATTGTGTATTAGCTCTCTTTTCATTTTCCAAATATGAAAACAAAACCTATACACCATCCATTTGTCACTGAGCAAAATGCCCTCTTTGATGTCTCAATTTCATAGTCAGTATGGCAAGTCTATAATTTAGAATCACATGATAATGTTTTACAAACTATAATTTCTCCTTCACCACTCCTGTCTATCAGAGAATCACCCATACAATGTCACTACTACTCTATCTAATGGATAGACCCAGTTCACAGGAATCATTTGGTAGACTCTCAAATTAGAAGTTAAACTATTTGTCAACCCTCTCATATTTCTTTCTACCAATTCCTCAGACTGCCTCCAACTTTCTAAGAGGCAAGCCCCTAAATCTATATAGTGCTAAACTGTAAAACTTTGTTGTTGTTTTGATGAAGGTCATCTTCAGCCTTATCTTCAAAGCAGTCATGGACTTTGATTCCAGTGAATTCTAGGACTTATAAAGTAAATCTCTTGTACTTATTTTTAAAACATTTTAGGAATAACCAGGGCGAGGAAAAAAATTAACTCTTAGCTGAAATAAGAACCATATGGGAGGTTCTGGTTTCATGGTACCCTTGCAGTACAGAACTTACACTCCCCTGCAGATAAAGAGCCAACAGAGGGTTGCAGGTAAGGGAGCAAACACAGCATGCATCTCATTAGTGTTGGAGAAGAGCATTAACATGTTGCAATAAACACAATGCTTGGTTTATTGTTTAATCAGAAAATATAAATATTTAAGGGCTGGGCAGAGGGAAATGAACCCTCAATGGCAACAGAGAATTATTAATCAGAATGAAAAGATTGAATGAGGGCAGAGTAGTGCCATGAAGTCAAGAGAGTGAGGAGGCCAATTGTGTCAAATGCTGCCAGGAGGCCAAATGAGAGAACAAGTGAAAACCGCTCATTGGCTTAATTAACAAAAAGTCATGTAGAGATCTGGGGAAGTGTCAGAGAATTCTAACGTGCAAAATGGAGATAAGGAGGTAGAAAGATCAAGTGAACACTCATTCAGAGAGTTGGTGGCAAGAAAAGGAAGGCAGGTTTTCAGTAACTAGAGGAAATTTTTTTAATATCATAGAGAAAAATGTTTACAATAATCATAAAATAAAACAGTGGAGAGAGAAGTTGAAAGTATGGAAGAATTGAAGATAATTTATGGATGAAATACTTAGTATGAAAATGGAGTATGGACAACAACTACTCCCTGCACCAAGCCAATTTGGTAATAATGGTAGGTTCATAAATCTTAAAGTGGAATTAGGTTTAACTACTCTTGCGTAGCTTCACCATCAGCTTATCATAAAAACAAGTCTTAGTCCAAATTCTGTCACATATACAGACTTGTATTAAACAAATATTTATTACCCAGCAAATTCAAAACACTTTATTCAACCTGTTTGTAAGTGTGATGAAGTCCTACCTTTCCACCTTTATGTTGCACCAGCCACTATCTTGCATAAAGTTCACTTAAGACTGTTGTGATGCTATTCCAGAAAAAATATTTGTTCATCCTTATAGTTGGCATCTGGCAACCAGAAGTCTTACCTTATATGACTGGACCCAGGACTGCTTAGGGGAGTGACTCAGGTGCCATCTTTAAAAAACAGTTACAGTAGGATACCCTTTGATTCTTCTACTTTGATCATCTAAGGATCAGGTATATAGCTAAAGTTATTTTAGCAAAATCATGATCTTAAAAATCCTCAGTTTCACCAATGAGATCTTAAGTCTAATATTTATCATGTCCAGAAAACCCATTTTAGACCTTCAACATGATCATTTGCAAACATGTGTGATTGTTGAGATATTTGGTTAAGATCACAATGTAGATCTTCTGATAATTCCTGATTGGAGTAACTTGTTAGTTTATATTAGTTTAAATTAACTAGCTCATGTATGTTGCAGTGTTGATGCTGAAGTGTTTTCAAGCAGATGACAGGTAATCATGACGTGTGGACTTGGGCAAGAAGGCAAGGGGTCACCTAAAACAGGATATCCTCCAGAGAAATATTATCAGGGATGAAAATGGAGGGCAAATGGTTAGGTTTCATTTTTGTTGTTGTTTTGTTTTATTTATTTATTTATTTATTTATTTATTTATTTATTTATTTATTTATTTATTTTTCTGAATTGTCAAAGTAGAATGTGAGTGCACTAAACCATAAGTAAATTTCCTTTTCCTAAGGATAAAGTAGCCAAAGTTAGAAACATAAACAAAGCAAAATATGTACAACTGCTTAGACTCTATTCTTTCTAAATCCATCTGCAGTCTTTCATTTTTCTACTCTAATATCAAGGAAAGGCAATTTTAGATCCTTCCAGCAAGTGAAAATACAAAGGTATTTCTGAGAAAACTGAGATGCACATCAGCAGAATGTTCTCTTCAGTCTAAGTGAGAGCCAGGTGAGGCTGTCCACTCCTATCTTCTCAAACAAATGCAGTCATTGTAGAATTCCAGGAGTGAGCATTATGGCTTATGAAATGCCCCTAAACCAGAACAACATTTGTTCACATGTCTTGCCTGTAAGTGAACAGATAGTTTCAAAGAGGTCCTGTGAACTCTTCTTAGCAAACTGGATCCCAATAACAGAATTCAATTAAAAAAAAAACAATATAAAATTTAATATGCTGAGGGAGGACATTAAAAAGTAGCATGGCAAGTAATTTACAAGAAGAGTCCTGTGAACTCTTCTTAGCAAACTGGATCCCAATAACAGAATTCAATTAAAAAAAAAACAATATAAAATTTAATATGCTGAGGGAGGACATTAAAAAGTAGCATGGCAAGTAATTTAGAACAGAGAAATTGAGCCCAGATTATTGCAATACATTATGCAAAATATAAATACATGAAAAGAAAAGTTTATGTTTTTCTGCCTAAACAGAGATCAGTCTCCACAACTCATCCACGTAATGAAAATGCAAAGAGATGGAAACAGATAGCAGAATATAAAGTAAACGTATCAGAATAACAGCAGTATCCGTGATGAGGACAGAATGTTTTACGTGGCAGAGATTCAATTTAAGCAAACGTGTAAGGAGTCCCTAAAGGCAAAATAATTGTGCAGATAGGACTACCACACAAACACAAAACCAAAAAGAATGGCAACCTCATTCAGGCCTGAGACTCAGCCTCTCATGATGACACAAGCTTTTTCATGCAGTAGAAACAGAAGAAACAAAGTTTTCTGGGTTCTCTATCTAGTCCTTAATTATTAAGTAAATCTATACACAGTTCACCCATAATGTAATTTTGCTACTGTTCAATTCTTAGTTGTTTTCCTTACAATTTAAAAGAATCCAAGTTTTTCAGATACTAACTTACAAAACTGTGATGACAGGTAGATTCAGCTGACTGTCATGTCACATCCAGCAGCAGGACAGCAAAGTATATTGACTAAAAGCATAGACTCTGAAGTCAGACTACAGGAATTTAAATTCTGGAATGCCCCTTTTTTGAGCTACATGACCATAGGCAGTTTGCTTATCCTCTGTAAACCTCAAATTCCTTGAAGTAACCTCAAAATAATCACAGTTTCTACCTCGTAAGATTGTTGTGAGTTTTAATAATAGACACTTCAAAAAGACTTAGAATAGTACATGAATCATTAAAAGCACTTGATAAATATTTGTGGTTATAATAAAACAAGGAATTCATTGCACAACATAGAACTCTGGAACTGTTGCCTCCTTCTTTAGTGTGTTCTTATCATTTAGCTTTGACACAAGAAAACAGATCATTTGGAAGGAATTGAAAGCAGTGTTCTTTGGGGTGCCAAGATGATGCTATGGCACCTTTGATTTACTTGTATGAAAGCTGAGTAACCCTGAAGAAAAAAATTCTCTGGTTTTCTTGGTCATGATCAATGAAGTACAACCAGGAAAAAAAAAAGAAAGAAATCCATCTTATGAATGTATAATGGAGCACAGAGGCTAAAAATTTAGTTGAGTAAATGCTAAATGGCTTCACAGTTTCAAAAGGCTTTTGTGCTTTTAAATTCTGCCTATGCTAGAAGGAATCAGCAACTTTTAATGAAAATCTTTTTATTAGAAAACACGCACACACACACACACACACACACACACACTCAAGGAATCTGTGTACATCGATCTGGCTGATTGCTCCAGTACAACACTAAAAGACATCAAAAGGATATGAAAAGAAAGAAAAGCCTGAATATTGGACTCCAGACCTCATGACCTTATGGACTATATTTAAAAACTGTATTAGATTAACTGACTCAATTGAATCAAATCAAAATATTTTCAATCCAAAGAATTCTAGTACATTGAGATGTTGATATGGCAATTGTGAAATATCTGAGATTTTATTTTACTTTTATAATTGGTTTAGACAGTTTTAGAATATCCTCTAAATCTGAATAATCAGACTTTCTGGTCACACCTCCTTTATGCAAGATTATATTAAAAAACATGTTTCTTAACTATGTTGTACTGAGCAATCTGCCATGTTTTGTTTTGTTTTGTTTTTACATGTTTTTGAAGTTTATTTTTATTTTTTTTGAGAGATAGAGAGAGCAAGCCAGGGAGGGGCAGAGAGGGAGACAGAATCCCAAGCAGGCTCTGTGCTATCAGCACAGAACTCAATGCGGGACTCAAACTCACAAACCATGAGATTTTGACCTGAATTGAAATCAAGAGTCAGACTCTTAACTGACTGAACGCATGCAGGCATTTTAGAATAGGATAAATTTAAAATACTATGGAAAATTTGAAAACTTTGTGCCCAGAAGAAACTCAGATTCCTATCAATTTCACTCATATTTTTAAAAATGAGTCCTAAGCTTTGGCATTGTTACCAATCACAGCATCATGCACATTTGTATTATAGTTGAGAGCACGCATAAAACTTGTTTATTTGGTTTTAGCATAAGGCAGTGAAGTGCATCTGATGATTATAGGTTGACTTTAATTAGAAATTTCCTATCAATTATTTCAGTGAACATGTCAACCAAAAATACCTTCTTTAGAGCTTGTCTTCACAAGTCATTATTTTTTTTTCCTAATTTAGCTTACTGCTAGTATTTCTTTTGTTTTAGTTGAAGTTTAGTTGACATACAATGGTATGTATGTATCACCTCTTCTTTGTCCATTCATCTATCAGTTGACATTTCAGTTGCTTCTATATCATAATTAATTGAATTATTGAATACACATCAAACTTTACTTTTTTATTATTTCATCCATGATCTTAGAGTACTTGTGGTCTATTTTACTTCAAGTTTCTCTGTTGTGATAAGAATTGAAGATGGAATTTTCATATTGCAACAATATGACTCTTTCTCTTTAGAGTTTTTGCTAAACAAGGCCATAAATATGTTTAGCACAAGGAGAAGCTACTTTCTTTATTTGGCTCTAGCTATTTAACAACTTAGCAAATCATGTCAAGTATCACAGGCTTGACACCAGAGAATAGTTAACTACAATTGCTTGTATAGTCTTCCAGTCCTTTCATGGGTTTGAAAAAACAACAAAACAACAGTTCTTGTTAATGCATCTGTTCTATTGTGAGAGTCCTGTGAAGGATGAGAAATAGCCTATAAAATGTGGATAATTTGAATAAAAAATTCAGAGTCTGTTAGTTAAGCTAAATTCTGATAAGTATGGTAGTTCTATCTTGGGGTCTGGCTGTCAGAAAAGTCTAAACTGAGGCAATGAGATTTTTGTACTACGCTCTCAAAGAATTATTTGGCTTCTTTTGAGGGAACAAATGTACAGAATATGAGATTTGCTTTCTTTTCCATATAGGTAAAGTGTGATTGAAAAGTCTTCATAAGAAGCTTATTTTGCATGTCCTTGTTTATATACCAAATTCTCCCTGTTCTTTCTGTGCGGAACAACCACTGTGTTTTTCTTATTATAAGTATTTGATGTGATAGGTATTAACATATACCAATGGCTCATTTCTGTTCAATATGTGTTCTAATGCAGGCAGAAAGAGATGGCATCCAGCTGGAAAAAAAGAAATGGTTCATTCCTTTCTTGTTATTTTCTCAGCAAATGCAAGTGGGCTTTTTTTGTTGTTGTTCAACCATGCTTTCTAATTACTGATTTGAATGGTTCTGTAGATTAAAAATAAAGTTCCTAATTGAGTATAAATTAGTTTGGACAATATCCAAATGGCAAAGCTTTTCTCTTCTAACATTTGTTACAAATCAAGATGTTTCCTAGTTGAAGAAGTTGTAACGTTACTATATCTTTTAAAATCTTTTATGTTCATGTCTTACAGGACAGAGCACTGAGGTTTTATTTTGTGTGGTTTGGGAGCTATTAGGATGTATAAATATATTAAAATACCCACAGAACATATTTTTATCAAATTAACTACTTCATTTCTTGGAGACTCTGGAGAAACTGTGCACCAGGATGACAACAGCCGCTACAAGTTTTTTGGTTTTAAATACATTTAAGACAAGTAATCATAATACTTTATATTATATTATCTCGAGGGAATGTATGCACTTGTTTTAGAGGAGTGATAGCACAACTGAGCAATAAGCATCAGATACAGACCTAACTAATGCCTCACTACAGATACACAGACACCCCAACCCCTACCTCCTTATCCAACTGGGCAAATAACTAATTCTCTTAACTTTCCATGCTTCCAGAACTTTCTTGGACTGAGCCTAACCTCGTCAACTGTGCTAATCAATCCACATTATTTTCATTAAAACAGTATTATTAGTGAAGTGAATTGTTTCATTATTTGATATATATCATTGTTTAGATTATTTATTTATTATTATTATTATTTTTTTTTATTTTTTAATATATGAAATTTACTGTCAAATTGGTTTCCATACAACACCCAGTGCTCATCCCAAAAGGTGCCCTCCTCAATACCCATCACCCACCCTGCCCTCCCTCCCACCCCCCATCAACCCTCAGTTTGTTCTCAGTTTTTAACAGTCTCTTATGCTTTGGCTCTCTCCCACTCTAACCTCTTTTTTTTTTTTTTTTCCCTTCCCCTCCCCCATGGGTTTCTGTTACGTTTTTCAGGATCCACATAAGAGTGAAACCATATGGTATCTGTCTTTCTCTGTATGGCTTATTTCACTTAGCATCACACTCTCCAGTTCCATCCATGCTGCTACAAAACGCCATATTTCATTTTTTCTCATTGCCACGTAGTATTCCATTGTGTATATAAACCACAATTTCTTTATCCATTCATCAGTTGATGGACATTTAGGCTCTTTCCATAATTTGGCTATTGTTGAGAGTGCTGCTATAAACATTGGGGTACAAGTGCCCCTATGCATCAGTACTCCTGTATCCCTTGGATAAATTCCTAGCAGTGCTATTGCTGGGTCATAGGGTAGGTCTATTTTTAATTTTCTGAGGAACCTCCACACTGCTTTCCAGAGCGGCTGCACCAATTTGCATTCCCACCAACAGTGCAAGAGGGTTCCCGTCTCTCCACATCCTCTCCAGCATCTATAGTCTCCTGATTTCTTCATTTTGGCCACTCTGACTGGCGTGAGGTGGTATCTGAGTGTGGTTTTGATTTGTATTTCCCTGATGAGGAGCGACGTTGAACATCTTTTCATGTGCCTGTTGGCCATCCGGATGTCTTCTTTAGAGAAGTGTCTATTCATGTTTTCTGCCCATTTCTTCACTGGGTTATTTGTTTTTCGGGTGTGGAGTTTGATGAGCTCTTTATAGATTTTGGATACTAGCCCTTTGTCCGATGTGTCATTTGCAAATATCTTTTCCCATTCCGTTGGTTGCCTTTTAGTTTTGTTGGTTGTTTCCTTTGCTGTGCAGAAGCTTTTTATCTTCATAAGGTCCCAGTAATTCACTTTTGCTTTTAATTCCCTTGCCTTTGGGGATGTGCCGAGTAAGAGATTGCTACGGCTGAGGTCAGAGAGGTCTTTTCCTGCTTTCTCCTCTAAGGTTTTGATGGTTTCCTGTCTCACATTCAGGTCCTTTATCCATTTTGAGTTTATTTTTGTGAATGGTGTGAGAAAGTGGTCTAGTTTCAACCTTCTGCATGTTGCTGTCCAGTTCTCCCAGCACCATTTGTTAAAGAGACTGTCTTTTTTCCATTGGATGTTCTTTCCTGCTTTGTCAAAAATGAGTTGGCCATACGTTTGTGGGTCTAGTTCTGGGGTTTCTATTCGATTCCATTGGTCTATGTGTCTGTTTTTATGCCAATACCATGCTGTCTTGATGATGACAGCTTTGTAGTAGAGGCTAAAGTCTGGGATTGTGATGCCTCCTGCTTTGGTCTTCTTCTTCAAAATTACTTTGGCTATTCGGGGCCTTTTGTGGTTCCATATGAATTTTAGGATTGCTTGTTCTAGTTTCGAGAAGAATGCTGGTGCAATTTTGATTGGGATTGCATTGAATGTGTAGATAGCTTTGGGTAGTATTGACATTTTGACAATATTTATTCTTCCAATCCATGAGCAGGGAATGTCTTTCCATTTCTTTATATCTTCTTCAATTACCTGCATAAGCTTTCTATAGTTTTCAGCATACAGATCTTTTACATCTTTGGTTAGATTTATTCCTAGGTATTTTATGCTTCTTGGTGCAATTGTGAATGGGATCAGTTTCTTTATTTGTCTTTCTGTTGCTTCATTGTTAGTGTATAAGAATGCAACTGATTTCTGTACATTGATTTTGTATCCTGCAACTTTGCTGAATTCATGTATCAGTTCTAGCAGACTTTTGGTGGAGTCTATCGGATTTTCCATGTATAATATCATGTCATCTGCAAAAAGCGAAAGCTTGACTTCATCTTTGCCAATTTGGATGCCTTTGATTTCCTTTTGTTGTCTGATTGCTGATGCTAGAACTTCCAGCACTATATTAAACAACAGCGGTGAGAGTGGGCATCCCTGTCGTGTTCCTGATCTCAGGGAAAAAGCTCTCAGTTTTTCCCCATTGAGGATGATGTTAGCTGTGGGCTTTTCATAAATGGCTTTTATGATCTTTAAGTATGTTCCTTCTATCCCGACTTTCTCAAGGGTTTTTATTAAGAAAGGGTGCTGGATTTTGTCAAAGGCCTTTTCTGCATCGATTGACAGGATCATATGGTTCTTCTCTTTTTTTTTGTTAATGTGATGTATCACGTTGATCGATTTGCGAATGTTGAACCAGCCCTGCATCCCAGGAATGAATCCCACTTGATCATGGTGAATAATTCTTTTTATATGCTGTTGAATTCGATTTGCTAGTATCTTATTGAGAATTTTTGCATCCATATTCATCAGAGATATTGGCCTGTAGTTCTCTTTTTTTACTGGGTCTCTGTCTGGTTTAGGAATCAAAGTAATACTGGCTTCATAGAATGAGTCTGGAAGTTTTCCTTCCCTTTCTATTTCTTGGAATAGCTTGAGAAGGATAGGTATTATCTCTGCTTTAAACGTCTGGTAGAACTCCCCTGGGAAGCCATCTGGTCCTGGACTCTTATTTGTTGGGAGATTTTTGATAACCGATTCAATTTCTTCGCTGGTTATGGGTCTGTTCAAGCTTTCTATTTCCTCCTGATTGAGTTTTGGAAGAGTGTGGGTGTTTAGGAATGTGTCCATTTCTTCAAGGTTGTCCAATTTGTTGGCATATAATTTTTCATAGTATTCCCTGATAATTGTTTGTATCTCTGAGGGATTGGTTGTAATAATTCCATTTTCATTCATGATTTTATCTATTTGGGTCATCTCCCTTTTCTTTTTGAGAAGCCTGGCTAGAGGTTTGTCAATTTTGTTTATTTTTTCAAAAAACCAACTCTTGGTTTCGTTGATCTGCTCTACAGTTTTTTTAGATTCTATATTGTTTATTTCTGCTCTGATCTTTATGATTTCTCTTCTTCTGCTGGGTTTAGGCTGCCTTTGCTGTTCTGCTTCTATTTCCTTTAGGTGTGCTGTTAGATTTTGTATTTGGGATTTTTCTTGTTTCTTGAGATAGGCCTGGATTGCAATGTATTTTCCTCTCAGGACTGCCTTCGCTGCGTCCCAAAGTGTTTGGATTGTTGTATTTTCATTTTCGTTTGTTTCCATATATTTTTTAATTTCTTCTCTAATTGCCTGGTTGACCCACTCATTCGTTAGTAGGGTGTTCTTTAACCTCCATGCTTTTGGAGGTTTTCCAGACTTTTTCCTGTGGTTGATTTCAAGCTTCATAGCATTGTGGTCTGAAAGTATGCATGGTATAATTTCAATTCTTGTAAACTTATGAAGGGCTGTTTTGTGACCCAGTATATGATCTATCTTGGAGAATGTTCCATGTGCACTCGAGAAGAAAGTATATTCTGTTGCTTTGGGATGCAGAGTTCTAAATATATCTGTCAAGTCCATCTGATCCAATGTATCATTCAGGGCCCTTGTTTCTTTATTGACTGTGTGTCTAGATGATCTATCCATTTCTGTAAGTGGGGTGTTAAAGTCCCCTGCAATGACCACATTCTTATCAATAAGGTTGCTTATGTTTATGAGTAACTGTTTTATATATCTGGGGGCTCCGGTATTTGGCGCATAGACATTTATAATTGTTAGCTCTTCCTGATGGATAGACCCTGTAATTATTATATAATGCCCTTCTTCATCTCTTGTTACAGCCTTTAATTTAAAGTCTAGTTTGTCTGATATAAGTATGGCTACTCCAGCTTTCTTTTGGCTTCCAGTAGCATGATAAATAGTTCTCCATCCCCTCACTCTCAATCTAAAGGTGTCCTCAGATCTAAAATGAGTCTCTTGTAGACAGCAAATAGATGGGTCTTGTTTTTTTATCCATTCTGATACCCTATGTCTTTTGGTTGGCGCATTTAATCCATTTACATTCAGTGTTATTATAGAAAGATACAGGTTTAGAGTCATTGTGATGTCTGTATTTTTTTATGCTTGTAGTGATGACTCTGGTACTTTGTCTCACAGGATCCCCCTTAGGATCTCTTGTAGGGCTGGTTTCGTGGTGACAAATTCCTTCAGTTTTTGTTTGTTTGGGAAGACCTTTATCTCTCCTTCTATTCTAAATGACAGACTTGCTGGATAAAGGATTCTCGGCTGCATATTTTTTCTGTTTAGCACACTGAAGATATCGTGCCAAGCCTTTCTGGCCTGCCAAGTTTCAAAGGAGAGATCAGTCACAAGTCTTATAGGTCTCCCTTTATATGTGAGGGCACGTTTATCCCTTGCTGCTTTCAGAATTTTCTCTTTATCCTTGTATTTTGCCAGTTTCACTATGATATGTCGTGCAGAAGATCGATTCACGTTACGTCTGAAGGGAGTTCTCTGTGCCTCTTGGATTTCAATGCCTTTTTCCTTCCCCAGTTCAGGGAAGTTCTCAGCTATAATTTCTTCAAGTACCCCTTCAGCACCTTTCCCTCTCTCTTCCTCCTCTGGGATACCAATTATGCGTATATTATTTCTTTTTAGTGTATCACTTAGTTCTCTAATTTTCCCCTCATACTCCTGGATTTTTTTATCTCTCTTTCTCTCAGCTTCCTCTTTCTCCATAACTTTATCTTCTAGTTCACCTATTCTCTCCTCTGCCTCTTCAATCCGAGCTGTCGTGGTTTCCATTTTGTTTTGCATTTCGTTTAAAGCGTTTTTCAGCTCCTCGTGACTGTTCCTTAGTCCCTTGATCTCTGTAGCAAGAGATTCTCTGCTGTCCTGTATACTGTTTTCAAGCCCAGCGATTAATTTTATGACTATTATTCTAAATTCACTTTCTGTTATATTATTTAAATCCTTTTTGATCAGTTCATTAGCTGTTGTTATTTCCTGGAGATTCTTCTGAGGGGAATTCTTCCGTTTGGTCATTTTGGATAGTCCCTGGAGCGGTGAGGACCTGCAGGGCACTTCCCCCGTGCTGTGGTGTATAACTGGAGTTGGTGGGCGGGGCCGCAGTCCGACCTGATGTCTGCCCCCAGCCCACTGCTGGGGCCACAGTCAGACTGGTGAGTGCCTTCTCTTCCCCTCTCCTAGGGGCGGGATTCACTGTGGGGTGGCGTGGCCCGTCTGGGCTACTTGCACACTGCCAGGCTTGTGGTGCTGGGGATCTGGCGTATTAGCTGGGGTGGGTAGGCAAGGTGCACGGGGGCGGGAGGGGCAGGCTTAGCTCGCTTCTCCTTAGGTGATCCACTTCAGGAGGGGCCCTGTGGCAGCGGGAGGGAGTCAGATCCGCTGCCGGAGGTTTGGCTCCGCAGAAGCACAGAGTTGGGTGTTTGCGCGGAGCGAGCAAGTTCCCTGGCAGGAACTGGTTCTCTTTGGGATTTTGGCTGGGGGATGGGCAGGGGAGATGGCGCTGGCGAGCGCCTTTGTTCCCTGCCAAGCTGAGCTCTGCCGTCCGGGGGCTCAGCAGCTCTCCCTCCCTTTGTCCTCCAGCCTTCCCGCTTTCTGAGCAGAGCTGTTAACTTATGACCTCCCAGACGCTAAGTCGCGCTTGCTGTAGGAACACAGTCCGTCCGGCTCCTCCGCTTTTGCCAGCCCGACTCGGGGGCTCTGCTTGGCCGGCGAGCCGCCCCTCCGCCCCGGCTCCCTCCCGCCAGTCCGTGGAGCGCGCACCGCCTCGCCGCCCTTCCTACCCTCTTCCGTGGGCCTCTCGTCTGCGCTTGGCTCCGGAGACTCCGTTCTGCTAATCCTCTGGCGGTTTTCTGGGTTCTTTAGGCAGGTGTAGGTGGAATCTAAGTGATCAGCAGGACGCGCGGTGAGCCCAGCGTCCTCCTACGCCGCCATCTTCCGGAACTCCATCAAGCATGTCTGTTTAGATTATTTAATTTAAATATATGTAATGTATAAAATTAGATGTATTTTATTACAATAAAATATGTAGAGATATATACATTTGAGTTATATATATATATATACACACACACATACATATATATACATATGTAGCATGTGTGTGCATATATATATATATATACATATACATTTTGTATATATTAAAATTAGTAAATGTTTACTACTATAAATTTTGAGGTGAGGTTTTTTCAGATAGACCTAATAAAAGGAAAAATTCCCTTGGATTCTTTCAAATAATCTATCACGTAACATTTTATTATAACTTGAATATTCACATTTTTCTTTCAACTTTTTTTTAACTCTTCCATTCATAGGATACAAATTTAGTAGATTCTGGATATTTGGTTGGTAACTGGCAGATCTGAGAGAAGAATCCAAGTGTTCTGACGACACATACTTTATTTCGACTACTGCATCATACTAAATATTCAGTTATATTTGTTTTTTAATCTCATTGACTACCATGAAAACAAATGTTCACATGAAATATACCTCTAAAATATTTAGAGAGCATCTTCCAGCACTAGGTTCCAGTTATAATATTGGTCTGAGTCTCCTTCAAAAAAAAATAATGTATTCATGAAACTTGTTGTAAAGTCTCACCTTAAAGTGAATTATGTGATGCAGAAAAACAGGTATTTCCAGTTTCAAATGTTTTGTGGTAGTATCAGTAGGCATCATTTTTGAATTGTGTATTATACAAATATACTGACATTATTATACTAATATATATAATATGTATTATTATTGTCATAAAAAGTCTTGGGGTGCCTGGGTGGCTCAGTCGGTTGAGCATCCGACTTCGGCTCAGGTCATGATCTTGCAGTTCGTGAGTTCAAGCCCCACGTCAGGCTCTGTGCTGACAGCTCAGAGCCTGGAGCCTTCTTTGGATTCTGTGTTCCCCCTCTCTCTCTGCCCCACCCCTGTTTGTGCTGTCTCTCTCTCTGTCTTTCAAAAATGAATAAACATTAAAAAACATTTTTAAAAAAAAGTCTTGTTGGCTATGTAGTCTTTAAAAAAAAAAAAAAAAAAAAAACAAGTTTTGAGTGCCTGGCTGTCGGTTAAGCATCTGACTTCGGCTCAGGATCTCACAGTTTGTGAGTGCCAGCCCCACTTCAGGCTCTGTGCTGACAGCTCGGAGCCTGGTTCCTACTTCAGATTCTGTGTCTCTCTTGCTCTCTGCCCCTCCGCCCCCTTTCTCAAGATAAACATTAAAAAAAATTTTTTTTAAAGAAAACCAAGTTTCAAAGAAATGAGGTTATTTGACCAAAGGCATATTATTAGCTTATGACTAACAATAGAACAAATGACAGAACTATTGACTGAAATAAAACTAAAAATCAGTCTCTTGAGCACCAAGGTAATACTTTTCCTGCTGCCCTGAAGCCCCTGCACCACCTCTGTAAGGACGTCTGCTTGTTTACACTGTAACTTATTGGTGGCTCTAGCTCTTATCTGCAATATGTGGGAAATTATCCTTGGCCCTAAGAAAGACTCTTAAGTTTTCTGTGAACTGATTCGATTTTGGTAAGCCATGTACTCTTTGCAAGTACACATTTTACTTGTATTCTGATATTTCTACTACTCACTAGATGAAATCTGAAAATTGGTACACAAGAATGACCATAAAAAGAATTACTGTTTTCAGGATAGAAGAAATACCTCAGAAATTGTAAGAAAATAGATGGTAAATAATATATATGAAAATAAACATTTTCAATCATTGGAGTGGTCCAAAAGGAAACATTCGCTAAGGAGACGAGTTCCCTTTCAATGAAGAAGTTGAAGCAGAAGCTGAAATACTGCTTGTCAATATGTTGTATTCCAAAGTCATAAACTATATGACATTTTCATGAAGTGATCTGTAAAGTGTCTTCAAATTCTGAATTTCTATCTTGACACATATATTGAATTGTCAGTAGACACTTCTCATGACTATCAACCAAAACTTCCAGAAGGCATGTATCACTATTTGCTGCACTGGTTTTGGTATTTTATCAATTTTGTTTTCACATCTCTTTTAGTTTGAAAGAATTTAAAAATAATTTTGGAAACTACATGTCTTTACTAACAGCATATGTAAATATAAGAAAAAGCACCATGTTAAAGTGCAGCCTTACATGTTGAGCTAATTAGCTGGTGAGTGTTAACCTTCATCATTTTCAAAAACATTACTGTATTTAAATATATCAATTTTTAAAACAAGAAACGATTCTGCTTATATTAATTATAATTCAATATATAATGTGAAGCAAACCGATGTATTGTTTATAAAGTTTAAAATTCTGGTTTGCCTTTCAGTGTTTTGTCTGTCAAGCATTTCTGAACACCTTGACACCATTAGAACCCTTTGTCCTTTGGCAAATTTACCTGTTGTGGTAAATTCTGGCCAGTTCACATGCTAGCTAGGAGGCAGTGTGCCATGCTCAAAATGAATTGAGCCACTGAAAAAACTCCACTAAGAAGCCTTATTCTTTTTCTGAGCCCAGCCTCAAATTCAGAGTAACAAAAATACTGCCAGGCATTCCACTATCTCCACAGAGGAAATTCTGGATAAATATGTCATGCAATTAATTTAACAGTTTTTCAAGTTCAAATCAATTGACAGGGAAATTCTGGAGAGATTCTTGTTTCCCTGTTCCTATTTCTGTAATTTTATTAGCATATTGTGACAGTAAAAGCCATTACTAATAATAAATCAGGCCTTAATTGTAAATGATATTCTAGTGAAATTTAGAAACAAAGTGTGTCTGGTCTCAACATTTTCATGTGCCTATCAGCATTTATACAGACAAAAATCAGTATTAAGTTGTAACTCAGCAATAGGCTTGAAAATCATCTATACCATTATTATTATTATTTTGTTGTCTCTCATAGGGACATCAGACAGCTGGTTTCAAAGATAATGGCAGTAACAATTATTTGCATCATAGCCCTAGCTAACTAGATAGCTGAAAACATCTGTTATGATCTTCAATTCCTCTAACCTGTCCCTGGAGAGGCTTTGATTGCTTAAAATATCCCCCGTTTTTTTTTTTTTTCATTGCTCTCTGCAATAATCATTTTTGCAAAATATAGATTACTTGATACTTAAGGAAATTGACTGTAATGCTGCTTTTGTCTTTTTGAATGTAAAACTGGAGGAAGGGAACATTAAGGAAAACTTCTCAGAAAATTATCTTTCCAGACTTGGAATTTTACTGTCATGGCTTTCTTGCATTGCCCTTTTAAACTATGGTCATTGTTTTCTCTGATATATTAAACTCACAAAAAATAAAGTTACTAGTATTTTGAACTGACACATCAGACATTCACCAGACCATTGTCGTTATGATCCATTGACACATACAGACAAAGCTATTTAAAAAACTTTTTGGCACTCTAACCAAATAATTAAATCAGAGGTATTTGTGACACTACCATGTGTGAGCAGTAGACCAGACTCTGGGCTGTTCAGTGCACACAAAAGTTGTAAGTCACATGGTCTGTTCAGCACTGATTTCAATCTTGTAGAAGAGCTTAAATCATTAACAAGTGAGGCAAAATACAAATCCTAAACTATAGAATAAGTACAGTAGTGCTCAGCAGAAAGAAACCACTGTGTACAAAGGAGGTTGGAACAGATGATTTTAATCCTCAATGGTCAGCACACTCAGAACAGCAGCAAATCAGTCTGGGTCACCAGAGTGAGGCACTCGATGAATATGTGTTATCTGCACAAACAAATGAATGCATAAGTAAATTAATGAAATAGGGAAACCTTTGAGAGGAAATGGAATCTGATATGGTTTTGGAGAATGGCTGCAATTTTTATAGTGTGAGAGTATGAAAAAGGGAGAGGAATAGTATGGCCAATGTTTTATATGATGATGAGGGTGGGGATAGAATGAAGGGTAGGTGATGAGGTGGGACAGGGACATCTTTGATGGTGGGGGGGAAAGAGATAGTAAAGAGAAAATATTTGTTCAGTTATAAGGCTCATATAAGACATAGTGAGAAAAATATTTCATGCTAGCGTGAGAGCGCATTATAGAAGTCTATAATGATGGATTGAAGAAGTTAATTTTAACCCATTTTTTAAATTTCTTCAGTAGGAAAAAAAACCATGAGGAACAGTGAGGAAAACATGAAGAGATTGGAATTAATATGAACAACTTGGTCAGTTAGGTAAGACATTATAATGGCTTCACTCAATTAGAATAAAATTGAAGAAATATGACATTTGAGAGACCATAACAAGTATTTATTTAATAAGATTTCATGACAATTAGATATGTGGAACAAGAAGAAATCTTGAATGCTGGGAAATGTAGGTAATATTAATGAAATTGAAGATGTGCAGTAAAAGGACTACATTGAAATGAAAGATCACTTCAATTTTGAACATCTGAGGTCTGATAATTCAACTAAGCGCTTGAGTGGAAATAGTAAATAGGTGGTTGGAAATCAGGACTGGAATTCTATTGAAAGATTATATTTGGAGCTATTGAATTTAGAGTAATCAGCAAAGATGGCTATTGAAAAAAATAAACAAGAATCATCTCTCAAAGTGAATAGTATTTAGATTTGTTTAAGTAACAAATCAATCTTGTAATGGTTGCAAACATATTTGCCTTGTGTCAAATTATTTTTTGTTGGCAGCGGCATTCTGGGTATTTCATTGTGGTGTGAACTTTATATGAGCTCATTTTTTATAGAGAAAACCTATACTTTTGATCAAATTATATACATCATAATTCCAATATTTTACATGTAGTGAAACTACTAGACTTTAAAGATCAATGAGTGCTTTACAACTGTATATTAATGTATTAATATGTGTTTATGTGTTTCTTCCTGTAAAAATGATACCTTGAGTATGAATAGTACCAAAATTTGCAAACAATGAATTTATTTAATAAAACAAAGACATATCCCTATTTTTATGTTTCTCCAACTGTATCAATATTTCTTGGCTAACTTGTTTTTATCTTTTAGTGCTGTGAGATTTGAATAAAGCTCATTCTCTTTTTATAAATGTTCTTCAAATTCTACCTGCTGTGAGCCTAGGTTAGGATAATTGAACTCAAGAGAATATTTTAAAGTACAAGAAAAAATAGGGCAGCAAAAAAACATATGGTTTCCTAATTATGCTATTTTTTTCTCTTTCTGTCTCATTCTCATCTCTTTCTCTGTCTCTGTCTCTGTCTCTGTCTCTGTCTCTCTCTCTCTCTCTCTCTTGATTTCTTTCCCCAATCCACTGTGAATAACTGGTTGTGTCATAAACAGACTCTGTAGATGGAATAACAATGGCATTCATTTAACTGTAGAAAATTGATACCTATTTGGTCTTTCAGTTGTGTTTGTTAGATAACTAGAATTGTGGAGGTTACAAATGATCACCTATACAGAGACTCTGCTGTCAATAGGAGCTATGGTTTATAACTGACCACATATTGGAGAATTCAAGGAGACAATGTGGAAGGTTGTTTACAATAAAAACCACTGCACTTAAAGAACATATTTTCACAGGGGACTTTACCTTTAGTACTACAGAAATATATTGTAGTCTTTTTATTTATTTTTAATAATGCTTAGTTTTCATATGCTGTTATTCATCTATCATTTTACTGAGTAGACACAAATGACCTGAATCCGTAATATTCCAAAATCATCAATAATAGTAAATTTCCATTTGGAATAGTCATCTGCACACTGTGTGTTAAATATAGGTCATGGCTAAGTTTGTGTAGTTTCTCAATAGGTTATCTCTCCAGGTTTCAAGAATAAGATTAAGACTAAGTCACTTTTAAAAATTAAAGCACATATGAAAATATGTTCCACATCATATGTCATCTGGGACATTCATATTAAAACAAAGATGAGGTACCACTGCATACCTATTAGAATGGCCAATTTCCAGAATAATGACATCAAACACTGGCAAGGGTGTGGAGTACCAGGAACTCATATATTGCTGGTGGGTACAAAATGGCACAGCCACTTTGGAAGACAGTCTTGTGGTTTCTTAAAAAACTGAACTTACTCCTGCTCCATTGAACTTGCTGTTTAGCCAAATGAGTTGAAAATTTATGTCCTCATGAAAATCTGTACACAGATGTTATCAGTATCTTTATTCATAGTTGCCAAAACTTGGAAGCAAATAAGATGTTCTTCAGTAGGGAAATGGATAAACTGTGGTATGTGCAGACAGTGGAATATTATGCTAAAAAGGAAGTGAGCTACTAAGCCATGAAAAGACATAGGAGAATATCAAATGGATATTGCTAAGTGAAAGAACCCAATCTGAAAAGGCTACATACTGTAGGACAATTTTACGACATTCTGCAAAAGGCAAAACTGAAAAAAGATCACTGTAAAAAGATCAGTGGCTGCCAGAGGAGGTGTGTGGGGATTGGGGGTAGGGGAGATGAATAGGCAGAGAACAGGGTATTTTTAGGGCAGTGAAAATGCCCTATGTAATATTTTAATGATGTATATATATTATTATACATTGGTCCAAACGCATTAAATATACAACACCAAGAGTGAACCTCTAGATAAACTATGGACTTTAAGTAATTATAATTATGTGTCAATATAGGTTCAGCCTTGGTAAAAAAGTAACATTGTGGTGAGTGATGTTGATAAAGAGGGAGACTGTGCATATGTGGGAGCAGGGGATATGTGGGAAATCTCTGTACCTTTCTTTCAAGTTTTACCGTAAATCTAAAACTTCATTTAAAAATTTTAAGTTTCTAAAATAATAGAGCAAAGGAAAGTATTGGCTCACAATGAGGTGAGCTATAAATATAAGTGACTTTTTAAAAATGTTTACTTATTTATTTTGAAGCGTGGAGGGGCAGAGAGAGAGAGAGAGAGAGTTTGAGAGAGAGACAATTTCAAGCAGACTTCGTGCTGTCAGTGCAGAGCCCAACACGGGGCTTGATCCCAATCCTGAGATCATGAGCAGAAATCAAGAACTGGCCTGTCAACCCACTGAGACACCCAGGCACTCCGTATAAGTGACTTATTTTTGAGGGAGTTTAAAAATACTATCTTGCTATTAGGAACATTGTACTTGAATCGATGTTCTGGGATGTATGTGCCATAACCTCAGATATTCTTGCATCAATTTGGGTACGAGCAATATACTCAGTTTTGTTCATTTTTAAAGAATACGGATTAGGAGGATTTATCCATTTTTTTCTAACATAAAAAGAATACATTTGATATATTTATATATTATTTTAGCTGCTAGAGTTGTAGTTCCTGCTCTGAAGAAGCAATTAAGTATTTTCATATCCCAGGTTAAGTATTCTTCGATATATTAAATACCCTTTGCTACATTTTCTGCTTAACAAAGTAACTGGTGAATGTCTAATTACTCTGGGCCACAGGTACACTGATAATGAAAAGGAAGTTTCCTTAACAATTCCCAGAGGTGGATTGATGTGCAGGTAGCTTTCTTTTAAAGTTAATAAGCTGCCATTCTGATTTGTCAATCACACTTTTATGGATTTGATTAGTGTTTCCCAACCTGCCAGAAACTGATCAATTTTGTCAAACTGGTAGAACAAGGTTTCTGGACATGCAAAGGTTTGGACCACACCCCAGATGCCCTTTATGGGACCAATTATTGTTTTTTATTTTTGAACATCTTTATAACAACAGAGGAAAAAAAGGGAATCAAATGAGAACTTAAACTTAGATGTTAAAAAAATTGTACCACAAAAATACATTCAAAGAGGATTAATTATGAAGACAAAGTTCTTAAAAAAACATTCTCACAGAAAAAACTATATTTGAAATTATTAGCTCTAATAATGTGAGGCAAGCTAAGATGAATGAGAGCAGCCAAAGATTATATGCAAACCTTATGGGAGTTAATCCCCTTGCTTTCCTCTTGTCCGTCTTCTAATAGAGAAGGTGAGGAGAAATTCAGGTAAGATATTAGTATCAGGAGAATTGTGGCTGACAATAGGCATTAGTGATCATCATTTAATTATCTACCATCTACTATTCTTAAACTGAAACATTTGGAAGACAGACTTCAGTGTTTAATAATCTAGGTAAATAGTTTAAATTTGTTGACCAAAAGTCAGGACTCTCTTACTAAATATTTTGCTATATATGCCCATACTTCCTTCTTTCCACTGCATAATACAACTGTTATTTTCATTGTCCTCCTTACCATATTAACTACATACTCCAGTGGTTGTAATGTTCATTTTTACTCTGGCATTTTACACTTACATGGTCACTGACAGTGACAAGATGGCAGTGTGGAATTTAAATTCTATGCACAAATATTCTTGATTTTTTCTGCTATTTAAATGATGTATGAGGTAGGAATCTATTAATATATTCTTGTTAAATATGTAGTTCTTTCTCATTTTTGCTCCTTCTTCTCTGTGTATATACCTATTTACTACTAAAAGATAAGGTAAGGTTTTAATTCCTCTGTGCTTTATGTAGTTCTCCTGGTATTTAAACTGTTTAACACTATACTGATTCATCATAGTGAGCCTACTGGTCCATTCCTGTCTCATGTGGGAGAATATACTGACATTTTTCATTTTGCTTCCTTCGGGCTAACTACATTTATTACATAGGGTTCTAAAAAATCAATAACATATCTTTTTTTATGTTGTATAGGAGCACAGAAAATACTTGCAAAATATTTACATGGCACAGAATACAAGAACATTATAACAAATCAATTGTTCTCATATACTGTTCTCATATACTGTACTCATATACTGACATTTTTCAGCACCACACATCCCCAGGCACATTACTTCACATCAACTTTCATCCTCATAACAACGAAAAACCAAAAAAACTGGGGCAGAGGGGCAGAGAGAGAGGGGGACTGGCAGCAGAGAGCCGGATGCATGGCTCGAACTCACGAACCATGAGATCATGACCTGAGCCTAAGCTGGATGCTTTACCAACTGAGCCACCCAGCCTCCTTGCATTTTAATGATTAGACACATTAACCCAGACCCAGCAAACATTTTGATACTAGGTAAAATTATCAATTTGAAATGTCTTTTCTGATAGCCCTTCACAGGTCTGTGATTATCTGTTTCCCAGCCCAAAGGTTCAGGTTTCAAATTGAATCATCAAATCCAGTATAAAAATACATTTCTAGAAATTTAAAATGGGAGAAAACTGTATAGATTATGTGGTATAAACTCCTTTTAAGGAAGATGTAGAAACTAAGGTATAAATAAATGAAGTGATTGCCTAAGGTCATATGCTAATTAGCATAGCCTTAACCAGAGATTATGTCCCATTATTTATCTAAGCCTTTTCCTAGTACACTTCAGGACAAATTTGTTCCTTCTATAAAGAATGAAAACAGCAACAGCAATAAACAAAACAGATGGAGGTTTTCCTAAGCCCTAATTGTCTGAGAAAACTCGAATAGAGAAAGATGGGCCTTGCATCTGTAAAATTTCCTTTACATAAGTAAATATGTTGCTTCCAAACTTTAATTTTCCATTTTAAGATATATCTGAATGTCTTCATGAAATTATATATTCAGCTTTTAACTTTGTTATCATCAAATACCACATGAATCGCTTGTTTGTTACAGGCCCAAGACTGATTAAAGTAACCAACAGATTTGTAAGTGCTAACCAAACTACAGTTTTTCCTAATAAATTGTGTTAAAAATCATCACATACCATAGGAACATTGCATGTATTGTTGAAACTGCTGTCCAGCAACTTTTTGAGCCATAACTTCTACTTTAAATATCACCAGATACTCTGAAGATTACTTTCAAATGTAGTTTCTTAATTAAGTCATATTTTACATAGAATGTAAGAGACTCAGACTGAGTATACAGAACTGCTGAATTGACTTCCTGAGGGCTGTGCACAGTCATGACTACATCTTCTGTAATTCCTCAGATTGGCCACATGTCACATTCACTGAAGCACCAGGTCAGCTACTTTGATGTTATCGGTAGGTTATCTAGTTTACATATGTCCATATCCATGTGACAATGGTTTGTAGCAATTTTTAATAATGTGAGTTTGTTCAACACAAAGTTAACTAAGTACTTCTGTAAGCAAAGCTTAAATGTGGACAGAAATATCTTAATAAGCTATTGGTCCTGCCTGTTGTTCTTATATACATCTATATATTTGGAATGATTTCTTATATAAAAGCATCTTCACTGGCTTTTAATATACTAGATTCTTATTTCACTTTTAAAATAATCTCCATTTATGTGAGGAAAAGTAGATTCAGTGCGGGATATTGATAGCATTCACTTAATAGATATATTTAGAGAAGAAAAATTGGTAGTATTCAAAAAAGTCAATAAAGTTATTTGATGTTTTTCTTTTCTCCAGTAGAATCTTTTAGATTCTTTCATTCAGTGCTATTCAATCTAGAAAGGCTTTTTACAGTGCATGTTATTTAAACTTCTAAAAATGATTTATTATAATTTATACATAGGAACATATATATGAAGACATCTAATACATAATTATATGCGTATGTAATACATACATAATGAAACACTTATGTCTTCTGTCCTAACGAAAAATGTAAAATATTTTATCATATGACAATTTAATCTCTTGATCATCTTCTCTATTTTAAGACCCTATATTTCCTCATGTAATTTACTCTTCCATTACCAAATTACCAAATTTACTCTTCCATTACCAAATTCTGAAGCACAGTTCCTAGATCAGAACAAGGTCAAGAGCAAGGCACGAGGGCAGAAAACAATCTCTTTTGGTAAGAAGAGAGAGTGTAAGTATGAGCATACTCCTATTTAATATATTTTTGTCACTTAAAACATGTTTTTGTGAAAAAAGAAAAAAGTTACATTGAAATAAGTAGCAAAAGTAACTTGATATTTTTTAGAGAAATTAGCAAATTAATTTTGCTTTGGCATCAGCATGTTGACTTAGTCACTTGTTAGTTAAATGAGGACTATGATATCTTTTGGCAAAAATATTTTGATGCAGCCTTGAAAAAAGGTAACAGCTTTTATAGCCCTTTTTTATTTTTATTTTTTTTAATTTTTTATATGAAGTTTATTGTCAAATTGGTTTCCATACAGCACCCAGTGCTCATCCCAAAAGGTGCCCTCCTCAATACCCATCACCCACCCTCCCCTCCCTCCCACCCATCATCAACCCTCAGTTTGTTCTCAGTTTTTAAGAGTCTCTTATGCTTTGGCTCTCTCCCACTCTAACCTCCTTTTTTTTTTTTTTTTCCTTCCCCTCCCCCATAGGTTTCTGTTAAGTTTCTCAGGATCCACCTAAGAGTGAAAACAAGGTATCTGTCTTTCTCTGTATGGCTTATTTCACTTAGCATAACACTCTCCAGTTCCATCCATGTTGCTACAAAGGGCCATATTTCATTCTTTCTCATTGCCACGTAGTACTCCATTGTGTATATGAGAGAACACAGTGATCAATCCCAACACCAGATACAATGCTCATGATTTATGTTTGTTTAAATCAGATACCAACTTTTCTAGCAATTTTAAACAACCACAGTTGACAGCATGTGTTTGAATATCAAAACTCTGAATGTTTCTAATTAGAATAATTATCTTACAGTGAGTCCTATATGGGGACTTGGATTGTTAACCCCCAAATTCACTGGAAAAACAATAATAATGATATATAATGTTAAATTTTACTTCCTTCAGGCTCACTACATTTGTTACATAGGGTTCTAAAAAAGCAATAACATATCTTTTTTTATGTTGTATAGGAGCACAGAAAATACTTGCAAAATGTTTACATGGCACAGAATAGAAGAACATTATAACAAATCAATTGTTCTCATTTGTAGAACATTGGATTAGGCTGGCATGAACTGTTGTATCTATTGCGGCAACCACCTAAATGACATCAACATTGCCAATCGGGTTCACTGCCTAAAACAAAGATCTAATCATGGTATGTACCTGATTTCAGAATAAAATCAAGACCTACCAAGTGCTAACTTGATTAATTTTTGCAGTTGTAACTCTTCCCCAACATGGCACATGCCTCTTTCACTGAGATCCGCTGTGCTTTCATACTTTGCAAGCACAATTAACTGTTCCCCCATACTCTTATCTCTGTCTCTAAAGCCATTACCTGTATCTCTGCTGCCCTCCTCTTCAGCCTCTACAGAATGAATCAAGAGCCTTAGATGAGCACTTGGAATGTTTCCTCTCATGGAATTAATCATTTCAATTCTTTGTTCCCGGAACAATTTTGGGTCCCACTATTCTAACAGGTGAGAAGGCTGATTTTGCGTTGTTAATTACACGTATGTTTAGGTACATGTATGAGAGGTACAGTGCAATAATATTGTATTCCTCAGAAATTTTGTACATAGTGCTAAATACATACATGTTAAATGGCAGTCTTTGTTCTTGTTAGTATTTCTAATTCCCACTTTTATTCTTTATTGTTTCTCCAGCCCTTTAAATATACATAATTTTTCTCACTGTTTTTTATTTTTTAATGTTTATTTATTATTAAGAGAGAGAGCACAAGCAGTGGAGGGGCATTGAGAGAGACACACGCACAGAATCTGATGCAGTCTCCAGGCTCTGAGCTGTCAGATGTGGGGCTCGAACCCACGAACCGTGAGTTCATGACCTGAGCCGAAGTTGGATGCTTAACTGACTGAGCCAGCCAGGCACCACTGTTCTTCACTGTTTTAAAGTAAGTTTTGATTCTGTCACATATTGAGAGCAAGTATCTAAATTATTCAATGTCTTCATTTCTTCAGATAAAATTCGCTACTATAAATTTTAATACTGATAATATATTAAAAATTAAAATAGCCTCATTATAGTTTGCCCCCTTGTTTGTGGAGGACAGTATTTAGAAGGAAAAACAATTTATTTTGTTTCACTAATAAAATAAGCCAATTTATTTAATGTAGACAAGGTGTTTGTTTAAGCTGTATGAATTGAATTATTTAGTATTCAACTAGTTGTCCTTCAACCACAGAACTTTTCTCTATTACTATACTGTATTTTAGAGTAGATTCTGCATATTTGTATCTACTCATGGATATATTATCTACAATTAATCATTTTAATAATTTATTTTTAAGTATATGCTTTTATCTCAAAGATCACCTAAAAAACACATGATGTAGAAAATGTATAAATAATTAATATAACTAAATCTCCTCTCCCACAAAAACACCAAAGATAACTCTGCTTTGTAGCTTCATTCTTGGAGCCTATTGTGAACAATGGACTAATAATAGATAGTTTATACTAAAGAAAGCTTGGAATCTATACCAGAAAGGGCAAAGAATACTAGTGGAAGAAAAACTAATAGAGAAGGATGATAAGAGTGGGTGGAGGGGGAAATACAGGTGTCATCATAAACTCATTTGGTAAAAAATTAGGGCAAGGTTTGAATTATAAACTGACAGATCAGGGAAGTCTTCATAACTTATGAGGAGCTGTGGATCAATTTATGCTGAGGGTAACTTATCAAGAGTTTTGTTGTATGTTAATTATAACATCTACTTTTAAGTGTCTTTGCAATGTGGCAAAGATTCTTAATCGGGAAGATTATTCACTCAGTTTAGTCTGAGTAAACTATTCCCATTAAAATATGCATATAGTTGTAGCTGTCTTTAAAGGTGCATTATTAACTGCCGGTTGGACTGATTGGACCCCCAAAATTAACCAGCCAGAGCCTGGCAATGCTCTGATATCACAAGCGTCACACACACAGAGTTGCTGATCTCCTTTAGTCATAAGGAACTGGTTATATGACTGTACATGTGAATGTGATACTTTATAGAGAGCAAATGGAAAAGTGAATGTAATCATTAGTTACTTAAAATAAAAATAAGTAAATAAACTAATAGTTGCTAGAAATGGCAGAGAATTACATCACAAGAGAGGGTGATTTAAAAAAATGCCTATTTTCTGCTTTTAACATTGACATTACTTGGACTAGAGCTCCCACTTCCAAAAACAAACAGACAAAAATGACTGAAGCTGATTTAACACCTACAGATGACTACCAAGGGAAGTTCTTTATATCCCTAATTCTCTCTCAGATGACTTGGAAGTCATCTTCTAGTTCAAATTAAGTAAAAAATATTGTTTGGAATCTGTTGCCGGCAAGGTAGTTTGTATGATAGTTGCCTTTTTATCTGTGCCAAAGTACTAAAGTTATATATAATTATGGAAGAACATTTGTTGGAATATATTGAACCAAAAAAAATCATACTTATTTTTCCAAAATTCTATTCAAAGTTGCAAGCAAATCAGAACACTTAGAGACACTTAGTAATATATTACGCTTGAGTGATAAAGCAGCCCGAAAATGTAGCTGCAGAGAAAAACTGGAGGAAAAGAAACCTCTTATTTTCGACTAAGTTGAGCAAAATGTCCTTTTTAACCTTCTTAATGGCACCCTCCCCTGTTTTAAATGGAGTCATTCTGAGTACCTGAGTTTCATGTTTTATAGTTTTATAATTTGTAACGTCTGGCAAAGATCAAGGATTCTCACTTTCCACCTCACAGATGTCCTTGCAAACTGGAACAAGATTTAAATGGTTTACATACATATATTACTTCATTAGTGCCTAATTAAAAATACGTCTGACAGCTGGCAGACAATGAGGTGCTTCAGATAATCCAAGTGAACTGATCAAGGATGGAAAATTGTGCTTGTACCACTTAAGTGAATGCATGGCATTCATTTATCATTTTTAGGAATGAGTTTTTTTCCCCACAGACTTTATACACTTTGTACACATGTTGTTACTGACACATCTATGCTGTATTTAGATGAAATGCCGTATTTTGTGGAATTATATGGATTATTTTTCCATTAGAAGTTCTCAGGAAAAAAAAAGAAAAAGTAAATGACAGGTCTTTGTAAACAAGTCATGAATTTGATCCTGATTGCCCAATAGCTAATATTAGCCACGTGTACATGGGTTTCTCTTCTATATTTGTTAAGGTTTAGCTGCTAAGACTGGAAGACCCAGGGAAGAGTTGGTATTACAGCTAATGTCTGTAGGCAGTTGGGAGGCAATTCCATCTCACTCAGAAGACCTCAGTCTTTTCTCTTAACCTAACTGTTTAGGTTAGCCCCATCCCCATCATGGAGGGTAATCTGATTTATTCAAAATCTGACTTACATGTTAATCACATCTAAAAAAAAATACTTTCACATGAATATCTATACTGATATTTGATCCAAAACATAGGCTTAACTATGTTGATGCATAAAGTTAATAATCACAGACTCATAGAGGTAGATAAACATAAAAAATTTGAAGGCAATCTGAATAAATAAAGTAGGTAGGGAATGTTATTGGGGAGGGAAGTAGATTTGACTAGAAAAGATACAAATAGTATAGAAGGAATATTAGTAATGATAACAGCAGCGACTTGGAAGGCAAAAAAGAAAAAAACATTAAATCATTGTTAGAAAGTTTATGCAGTACTGTTCTAGCAGTCCACCATCTTACCCCGCTTTTTTGCTCTATAAACCTTAATCCAGGAATGTCTGGAACTCCAGGGAAAATCACTTGCTGGTAAAATTCCACGTACTGCATTTTTTTCTTGGAATATAGATAAAAATGCAAATACTATAATTGGCACAGAAAAAAAAATCCTTCAGTGATGTGGAGAAACCCCACTAATAATTAGAAGATAGAGCTCTGGTTTATTAGAGCCATGAACCAGCAATAAATTTGAGGATGGAAACTTGATCAATGGTGTTGATGCTGTTTTCTGGCTCTGTCACTGGGAAGCAGTGTCTGAAACACTTATATAGCTGGTTAAAATCCAGCTGGATCACAAACTGTTCTTTGAGAAGCAAATTGCTAAGTTAAAATACATATGAATTATTATCTATTCCTTTATACTCATTGGTAATTAAAACATTGAAGTATTTTAAAATATATGAACCAAATCTTCAATTACATAATGTTGCTAGCCAGTGGCCCACTAGCACCGCTCAGACAATCTGGTAAGTGTCCTGTTCATCTTTTCCCAACTCCACATTTAGAAATGGCATGTTGGTAACCTGACATTTGTACCACAGAAAGTGACAAAGGCCGCAAATCAGGAGTATTTGCCTCAAAGATTTTTTGTTCAATATTTACGTCACTACATTCAAGTATAAGTTTATTGTTTACAGTAGAAGTATTTATAGATAACAATTTACCATTACACAATATATTTTTTACAATTTCTTTATCACTCAAGTAAATTTCCATCAAATAGGTTCTAACAAAATCTAGGCAGAAAAAGTTAGATGAATCACTCTGTCATCTGTTATATATTAATTTGTCTCTCATTTGTCCATGGTTCCAAAACTCCATGGAATTCCCTGACTGATAGGAGTGTCTTTGTAATTTATGATGGTCCTTTAGACTGCACCTAAGTTTATGTTAAACTTAAAGAGAATAGGAACTGGCCTTTCCAGAAAGAGCAAGTATATGATTAGAAGATTGGGGTTTTCAAACATGTGATATCAGCATGACCTTCAGGGAAGAGACATGGGGGTGGAGATGAGTTCAATCACATGGTCAGTGATTCAGTCATTCATACCTATGTTATGAAACCACAATACAAACTCTAGACTCAGTGTTTGGGTGAGCTTCCCTGTTTAACAATACTCTGTGCATATTGCTACAAGATATGCCAGGAGGATGATGCATCCTGACTCCACAGGAGAGAATATGGAAGAGTCAAGTTTAGGACCCTCCTCCTACACCTCAGCTTGTGTATCTCTTCTCTTGGCTGATCTGGATTTGTATCCTTTTTTGCTACAATAAAACTTTAATCATAGGTATAATGCTTGCTTGAGTGCTGTGTGTCATTCTAGCAAATTATCAAACCTGAGGGGAATAATAGGAAACTCTAGATTTATAGGCTGTTGATCAGAAGTGAGTGGCCTGGGAATCCCAAAGCTTGAAGCTGGTGTCTGAAGTGAGGGCAGTCTTTTAGAGATCTGTGCTCTTAACTTGTAAAGTTTGGCCTAAATCCAGGTAATTAGTATTGCACATTATAGACATAAAAATGAAGAATCTATAAGAAATGCAGTATTAAGTGCAAATAAATGCACTATATTTTATTACTTTTTTTTCACATTTCCTATAAAGGTTTATTGGATTCAACCTATAATACTCCTGTTTTTCTTTTATCAATTGTTTGCATACACTGATTTCAATAACAAAGCATATAAGAACTGATCAGATAGACATCGGATGCAACATATAATCATCAAAATCACTCCATTTCTTACTAATGATCACCTTTGAGGTTATTATATCAAAGAGGAAGAAAAATCTATTTTGTTCATTATGAATGTTCAACTAGAAGATGGAAAAAAGCAGAGACTACAGGATAAAATTCTACTTATCTCTTATTTGTATTTTCTCTCTTTCTCACTCCTCTATTTTGAATTTTTGCCCCTTCTGTATTTTCTATTATTTCCTTTCTTGAATTGGAGCCACAAGTCTTCAAGAAACACACTACATTAATCACTAGAAATAATTTTCTGTTAATGAAAATAATTATTAAATTAAACTTGAAAATATTTTTTTCCAGAAAAGGATGTGAAAGAGCAATGGGTAGCTTTTAAGAATTATGATGCTAGAGGCTCCTGGGTGGTTCAGTCGGTTAGGCTTCCAACTTCGGCTCAGGTCATGAGCTCCCAGTTCATGGGCTCAAGCCCTGCACCGGCCTCTGTGCTGCCAGCTCAGAGCCTGAAGCCTGCTTCAGATTCCGTGTCTTCCTCTCTCTGCCCCTCCCCTGCTCGCATTCTGTCTCGCTCTGTCTCTCAAAAATGAATAAATGTTTAAAAACATTTTTTAAAAAGGAAATATGATGCTAAAAGCAAACATGGTGGATGCTTAAAGTTTAAAGATAATTTAATTCATCTGCACTTGCCATTTTATTTACAGGTGAAGAAATGATGTAGGAGGTTAAGTGACCTGCTCCAGATCACAAATAATGGCTGAGTTGGCATATAAAAAACAGGTTGAAGATTATTAAATTTTAGGGTTTTTTTGTTTTTTTCTTTTGTGGTATCCAGCTGAAACTGAGTACTGGAGGAAGAGTGACAGGGAGCATTAGAAATCATCAAATAATAAGTAATATCTAGGTGGTTTATTTTCAGAGGAGGTGAAATCTAAGGTACAATGGTTACACTATGTCCTTGGCCTCATTCCCAACAAAGGCTCAGCAGAAGTAGCCTCAAATCTTTAGCAACTTTCCTTTTTTAAAAACCAGTAAAGGCTCTGAGAATATTTATCCACACCCAGAAAGTCTGGGATGCAACTTAGAAATGACTTTTTAAAATGTAGTTTTTATTTGAAACCAGGTTCTGAAACATGATCTAGAATAGTTTCATCCAATAGGCCTCTCTGCAGTGATAGAAATGTTTTATATTTATGTTGTCGCAAACTGTAGTTACTAGCCCCATTGTGATTACTGATCACTTGAAATGAAACTAATGAAGTTAAGGAATTTAAGTTTTACTTTTATTTAATTTTAATTAATTTAGATTTAAATGGCTAACTCTTATACAGAGCAATACAGAAAATGAAAGACATTTTGATAGAAAAATACATGCAAAAGATCACATATGGAAAGAAGCATAGCTTAAATGTATGAGAAAGATTCAAATATGTTTAGCAAAGTGTATAGGCTAAGGAGTTGTCTGATTAAAAATTAAATAAAAACCAGTGTGTATTGAGAGTAAATTGAGCAAGCCCATGAGGAGAGCCCAACAGAAGAATATTTGCAGTGGATAGGAGGGATTCCTTAGAGAGAACTTGTCCAAAGGATTGACAAATTACTATGTTGAACCGTCCCCCAACTTCCTTGTCAGTGCATAGAAGGAATTCAAAACTATCTAGCTCTTGGATACATAGGTCCCTGACACAGAAAGCACTGAAAAAGAAAATTGAAATAACTACCTTATCTGAGTCTGTATAAACTTAGAGTCTAAACAATACTCTGAGAGTTAAACCATGCGGAAAGAATTATTTTCCCTACCCCCTTTCCCTAAGATATCCTCAGAGTGTGATGAATGGCAGAATGATGGCAGTCTAGTAACTGAGTTTTAGGATTATTTTACTTGTAAGTCATAGAAAACCCAACTTAAATTAGCTTCAGGCAGAAAAAAGAGAGAAAGACTTGGTACGTGTAATTGAAAAATACAGTGGCTGAAAAGCTTTCATACACCATTTGTTTTGCAGGATCAAACAGTGTATAAGGAATTAGTCTTTCTGCATCTCTTGTCTCTGCTTTTCTCAGAGTCAGCTTTACTTACTGTCACCAGCAGTAAATTCAGGCTGTTGTTTTCCCAAGTTCAAGACCAGGTGAAATGAAGGTGTATCTCTCCACATTTTTAGCAAAAGCCCTAGGATTAAGATTGAACTAATACTAAGTCACATGCCTACAAATTACTTTATCACTTTGCCCAGGGCCATGTGGTGTTCTGTGGCCAGACTTGGTCATATGCTCACCTTTAGAGGTGGGGGTAAAATCAGCTCCTTCAAAGTGATGTGGTCTCATAGAAGCATAATTCTCTAAGGAAAACAAGAAGGTATTTACTACAAGAAGAGACAATGGATGCTCAACAGACAGTATTTAACTTTGTCATTGGAGGGCCCAATGGAGATGGTTCCATCAAATAGGGAAGACATAGAACCTGAGAGAGTTAACAAGAATGGCAGGAAAAGCAATGATGGCAAGCATAACTGCAGACACTGTCAGTGGCTCCTAGCAGGATGATTGGTCATGAACACAGATAAAACATCCTGCTGGGTATATTAAGTCACAGTTTTGAGATACTGGGAGAGTTGAAGATTTTTGCACATTTAATAAATGCAGGGAAAGAGCCAGTAAAATTTGGATCTTGCTATCAATGAGATCTCAGTACACTATATACAAATGAGTGGTAGAGAATTTCAGATTATAAAAGGAAGTGATATGCAGAGAATTTGCTTGGGGCTAATTTCCAACATATGGCCAGAGCATGAAGGAAAATAAAAATAAATTGACAATACAAGAAAGAAATAAGCCAAGTTGAAGTAATATACATAACATATATATTATAATATACATATATAATAATATATTTAATACTATATGCATTCATATTTAATTGATTTTAAAGAATTTTGAGAATAATGAGAATAATGTTTCTCCCTAACATAACAAAGGGGGAAATTTTGGCTTAAAAATGGCAAGTTTCACATAGGATTGTTGCCTTTTAATACAAAATCTTCTCTATTTTTCCATAGACTTCACCAATGTGATAAGCTACTATAGAAATTAAAGCAATGATGTGGTAAAAACAGAGACTGAGGGAGATTATACATGCAGTTTACTTAAAATAGAGTAAATGAAAATACTCTGGCATAAGGGATTTATAAAGAATTTTGTAATAGTATAGGTTTTTAGGGAAGAAATTTTAAACTAAAAGAGTAGGTGAGAAGTAGGCGAGGGGAGAGAGAGAGAGGGTGGGGGAAAAAAGAGAGGGATCAACTCTTTTAGGAAACAAATAAAAAGAAAGAAGATACAAGGGATATGAAAGAAAATATCCCAGGAATGATCATGAATCCATTGTATTTGTAATCAGAGATGAAGGAGGACAGGGTCCAATATTTAAGATCTGGAGAAAGAAAGGAAGAACAATTGTCTGAGCATTTGTGTGTGAATGTGAGTGTGTGTGTGTGTGTGTGTGTGTGTGTGTGTGTGTGTGTAGATAAACACATATATTTCTATTTAATTTGGTTAATAGTATAATAGATAAGTATTATTATCTTAATATTTTATTATTGCTTTTTAAAGTTTTTTTTTTTTTAATTTACTTTGAGAGAGAGTGCAAGTGGGGAGAGTTCAGAGAAAGGGAGAGACAGAATCTCAAGCAGGCTCCACACTGTCAGTACAGAGTCTGATGTAGGGCTGGAACTCACAAACCATGAGATCATGACCTTAGCCAAGATTAAGAGTCAGATGCTCAACTGACTGAGCCATCCAGGCACCCCATCTTAATAATTTAGATCAAAGGGGCACCTGGGTGGCTTAGTGGTTAAGCGACCAACTTAACTCAGGTCATGATATCATGGTTCGTGGGTTTGAGCCCTGAGTCGGGCTCTGTTCTGACAGCTCAGAGCATGGAGTCTGCTTCAGATTCTGTGTCTCACTCTCTCTGCCCCTCACCGGCGCTCTCTCTCTCTCTCTCTCTCTCTCAAAAATAAATAAATATTAAAAAAAATAATTTAGTTCAAGGAACAAAGTAGAGATATTAAATAATGACCTAATATCTCATAGTAAGTTACAGGGCTCAGATTAGAATTGAGATTGGCCAATTTAAAACACAAGACAAAATATGTTCTCAAATGCCTTCTATTATAACATGAAAACTGAATGACAGTGTAAGAATTTGATATATTCAAAATAATTTTGTTTAACGTGGAGCCAACACTAATTTTAATTGTAAAATAATACATTTTAGGACCATACCCAATTAAGTATTCTAAGCCATGGGAAAATCAGAAAACATGTGCCTGGCATATTAATTAATATGCATATAACAGAAAACTATTTTTAATTATAATTATGGTTAGTTATGTGTTTTACATATTACAGCATTTTGCAGCAGTTTATTTCATGTGTCGAGTTTACTTATTTTTAAATTGTGTACAACATTTATCAATAAATGGAATATTAAATTCCTTAATATTTTTTACCATTGACCTGATATTTGTCAAACTTCTGAGAAAATCCCATTCTCTAGGTCTGTGATATACAGCACTGATTTTCATCACAGGTATTGTCACTCAGATGTTTTTTGTTATTTTATTTTGCTTTGCAGCCATGAGAGGAACAAAGAAAATATTAAATGCACAGAGCAAGAAATGGGACGGGGAGCAATAAGGAAGACTGATTTAAGAGGATTCTCTTAAGATTAGAGAAATAAGGGGCGCCTGGGTGGCTCAGTCTGTTGGGTGTCCAACTTCGGCTCAGGTCATGATGTCGCGGTCCGTGAGTTCAAGCCCCGCATCCGGCTCTGGGCTGACAGCTCAGAGCCTGGAGCCTGTTTTGGATTCTGTGTCTCCCTCTCTCTCTGACCATCCTCTGCTCATGCTCTGTCTCTCTCTGTCTCAAAAATAAATAAATGTTAAGATTAGAGAAATAAGACTAATATTTCTCTCAAAATTTAGCTTTAGGAAAGCTTAGAGGGAAATATCAGTAAATCTTCATCCTATGAAAGGCAAGTTGAGAAAGGAAACATTTGTTCACTAACAGTTCTAACTTAGCTCACTGATATGTTGCACTCACTCTCAGAGAGGCTATTTTTGCTTCAGTCTGTTTTTTTGCAAAGCAAGATATACCTTTTGTTTATAATGAATGTAATTTTTTTTAAAAAAGTACTTTGGTTGGTGGTGCACCTTCATATTTACACATTTATCCATAGAAATCATTCTATTTTATTCCATATTTTTATAGAGAATAAGCAGGAGAGTTATAATATGTGTTTATACATATAGATGTTGTCTTAGTCAGAACTGCTATTACAGAATACCATAGACTGGCTCAAACAGCAAACATTTTTTTAAATGTTTATTTATTTTGAGAGAGAGAGAGAACATGAGCTCAGGAGAAGGGCAGAGAGAGAGAGGGAGAGAGAGAATCCCAAGCAGGCTCTGCACTGTCAGTACAGAGCCCAATGCAGGGCTCAATCTCACGAATCCCAAGATCATGACCTGAGCTGAAATCAAGAGTTAGATGCTAACCAACTGAGCCACCCAGGCACCACTTAAATAGCAGAATTTATTTCCCACAGTCCTAGAGGCCAAGAAGTCCGAGATAAATGTGCCAGCAGATTGGATGTCTGGTGGGGACTCTTCCTGCCTAGCAGACGGCTGCCTTCTTGCTGTGTCTTCACATGGCACAAAGAAAGATCTTATGTCTTCTCCCCTTCTTCCATTAATCCCATCATAAGGGCTTTGTTCCCATGGCCTAATTACCTCCCAAAAGTCTCACCTCTAAATACCATCACATTGGGATTAGGGCTTCAATGTATGAATTGGGAGGACAGGGACAAGAACATTGAGTCCATAGCAGATATGATACAAATGTGTATGGAGGGAGAATATTGGGACATAAGCATGACAGGGAGACATATGACCATGATCTTTCAATGCTATTTATAAGAGAAAACATTATGTAACAAATAGGGTTATTTTTCTTTACACCAAATGCAATGCTTATTCATTTCAAATGAATTTAAAAAGTGCTTTTTCCACTCAACTCCTGTATTTTATGCCCTACAAAATTGAGAAAGCTATATACAATGAGGTTAAGTGTTAAAGAAGAAATGCATGATAGGTACACAATGTCTAAGGTGTGAGACATTGTGAGAGAAATGCTGTACATATCATATTGCAAAATGAAGGTCAAAGAAGAAAATCACCACCAGCTGGAGTTAATGGGGAAGGTGTCTTATAGCAGTTGACTTTTAAAGGAGAGTTTGAAGTGTCGATAAATTTCAAGGAGATAAAGATGAATTTTAATTTGTAATGAAGATATCCCATTTTATCTGGTGTTTAGTGAGCACCATACTGTGGTTTAAGAATGACTATCTTTTTGCTTTCAAAGTTTAACTAGTAGCTGTACATTTAATTTATATCCTAACAGACAAAATTAATTGCTGTGCTTTGCTAAGTTCAGAAAGATTTTCCTTTCATTTAGCTCTCTCAAGTGGAAGTATTAACCTACCGTAGGTATCACTACCTGTCTTTGTAAAGGGAAATAAAAGTGTGCAATTAACTTCAGACAATTTCTTAGAAACCTTGTATCCTACTGGGTGATTTCAAGGCAGCAATCGCTTGATGATATATTTCTTCCCACCTGACTTTTGGCTCCTAAAAACATTAGTGGAGCTTTTCAAGTCTGTAAGTGGAAAGGCACGTCTCTGTTAGAAAGACTATTAATGTAGGCCCTAAGTAGAGAGGTTATTAACATTCAAGAAACCAGGGCTGTTCATAAGCCAGTTCAGAAGATCATCCTACTGTTGAGATGGCCCCATAGATTTTGAGTTAATAGAAAGTACTGGATCAAAGTTTAGAGAGCCACTTAAGAGCAGAAATGAAGCAAGGTCACTCTTGAAAAAGTTACCAGAAGAATAATATAAAAAGAAAGTGAACACTTTTAAGTACAGATTTTCCTCAATTTACATACTGATAAACCCATCGTAAGTTGAAAATATAAGTCGAAAAATGCATTTTCGAATTGCACCTAATCTATCAAACAGCGTAGCTTAGCTTAGCCTGCCTTAAAACGTGCTCAGAACACTTATGGTAGCCTGGAGTTGGGCAAAATCATCTACCACAAAGCCTATTTAATAATAAAGTGTCGAATGTCTTGTGTAACTTGTTAAATGTTGTACTGAGAGTGAAAACCAGAATGGTTACATGGGTCCAGAAGGATGGTATTGGATGTCTACCCTCATGATCTCATGACTGACTGGGAGCCGCCTCTCATGGCCACTACCCAGCATCATGAGAGAGGACTGTACTGCATATCACCAGCCTGGGAGAAGATCAAACTTCAAAATTCAAAGTATAGTTTCTACTGAATGCATAACACATCCACACCACAATAAAATTTAAAAAAATGCAACTCAAACCACTGTAAGACAGGGACGCTCTGTAGTCTTAAATTCTCATTTAAACTTCGGTTTAGAGATGTTAGCTATTGGTGATTTTATTAATAATTACTTACATCTTTTCTAATTGAAAGTGTTAAAATGATTACCTTTCAATTTAACATAATTAAGGGAGATTTTGTTGATTTGGTTTACCTGCTAATTGACTGTGGAAAATAGATTACCACTGCCAATTCTTTGAGGCAATATCTATATATCCTTTCCTTGAATCTGGGCTGACTTTCTTGTAACCAATAGAATGCAGCAAAAGTGACATTCTCTGACTCTCAATGATGGGTCCGAAAAGGCCACACAACTTCCATCTGGCTTTCTGGGAATCATCACTCTCCGTATGCCCTCCCAGCCAATGTCATGCTCTGAGAAGCCCAAGCCACATGGAAAGCCATGCATGGGTGTCCCTGGCTGAGTGCATCCTTTGATCATTCCAGCTCCAGTGCCACATATGTGAGTGAACTTGTGTCCATCAAGATAATTCCAGCCTCCAAGCTGTGAGTGATGTCCAGGCTCCAATGTTCCCACCTGAATCCCCAAACATCTTAAAGCATAGACAGCCATCTCTGTTGTTCCTACTTCATCCTGTCCAACTTCCTGACCCATCATTTGTAAACATAACACAATGAACTTTTTATGCCACTAACTTTCTGGGTGCTTTGTGCTTAGTAACTGAGACAACGTTTGTCCAATAGTCTTTCAATTAGAGTAGAAGAAGTCTGTTTATATTTCATCCAAGTTGTGTTGTATCAAAGTTGTGGTTAATACTTATAACTTTTATTTTTCATTTTTTTATGTTTATTCATTTTTGAAAGACAGAGACAGAGCACAAGCAGGGGTGGGGCAGAGAGAGAGGGGGACACAGAATCCGAAGCAGACTCCAGGTTCCGAGCTGTCAGCACAGAGCCCGACATGGGGCCTGAACCCACGAACCGCGAGACTATGACCTGAGCCAAAGCCGGACACTCAACCGACTGAGCCACCCAGGTGCCCCTAATTGGACAATTTCAATATGAGATGGTAAGTAATTTGAAGTGTGTGTGTGTGTGTGTGTGTGTGTGTGTGTGTGTTTCCACCTCCACGTAAAAGAGTAAAATAATATACCTGTGAGGATCCAGATTATTTGCAGGAATAGGTTTTACCTTATCAAAATTGTTGGCTGAAGCAAGTATAGTCGGACCACGTGTTTTTTCTTACTAATGAGCATGAAGGTAGGCGCTATAAGTTTCCCATCAGTGGAATCTGCAGATTCTGGTTCAGAATTGTTCTTGCTCCTGGTTAGATGCCTCAGCTTTCAGTTTTCCTCCAGGCTTGGCCATGTTATGACAAGGCATTCATTGCCTAATTCTTACACATGTTCCAGGAACCAATGCAGAAAATAGACTGAAGAATGGTTCACCGTATTTACTAAAACCAATTCTGTCCTGTTGTTAATGAGCATCGATGTAGACAATAAACTGATTAAAATTGTTTTGCTGGTGGATCAGGAAATAAGCTATTTAAGGACAGATGTTATTTCAGCACAAAGAGCTTGCAAATTTGTGGTTTGGGTTTTTCACATTAATATACTGTACACAGCTATCTGGATTAAAACTGACCTGTCACAGCCACAAACTATTTAGAAAAAACAGCATGATTACATGAAATTATGATGACTTGTTTCTTCCATTACTAACAACTCTGAAATGTGGTGGTTTTTAAAGAATATGATGTGAATATAATGGAAATAGTTTCTATGAAAGAATCTTGCCTTGTGTTCATTATATTTCCATATTATTAGTTGTTTCTAGTTAGAAGACAAAGTGAAATTAGTTTATTCTCTTTGGAGGAGGGGCAACCTACTGTTCTAAATAATTAACTATAAAATAGAATGTGAGTGTGCAAAAGAAATGATAAATGTATGGAGCAAACCCTAAAGAGAGTGCTTGAAACCATGACTGTTATTTGCCAATCTGAAAATAATTTTCTTTGTTCTATTCATTAGGGGAAATCTAGAAATAAATATTAGAATGATTTAAAAGCCATCAGTGAAAAGCTATGTCTTTAATTAGTGTCATCATCCTAGGGAAAGAAAAACGTTCCTCACTCAATTCACTGGATGCATCCATCTTCACAACATCTGAAGGAATCCCAGGGGGTTAGAAACAAACAACCCAACAAAACACAGAAAGAAAATGTAAATTCAACCAATAATACATCGTATAGATCTCTATTAAGTGCAAGTATATCGTATCCCATACCAGTCTGAGATCAATATAACATGAGAAAATACATAGAATGACTTAAACACATTTCTAATGGTAGTCAGGGGAGGACAGTGAAATATCTGAAAGTCAGAAAGTTTCAATAATGGAAATAGGATTTTGGGGGGAGTGAGAAAAGAGCTTGGGGAATGTTAAGATTTGACAGATGCTGCTACAAGACATTCCATTATTATATTTATTCTATTTATAGTTTTATTTCATTAATCAAAATATATGCACTGGACATCTAGTGAGTTAATGTAGCCATGCTGTTGTTCTAGGAAATAAATAAATGTTTATGTTTTCCAATCTGGCAGAGAAAATAAGTCATGCGTAGCAATTATATATGCTAACTAACAAAAATAATTTTTTAAAAAAACCATAAAAAGTTCAGGAAGCAGAAAGTTTATTTCCAAATGGAGATGTCACAAAATATTGTGGACAAGATGGAGCTTGACCTACACGTTGGAGAATGATGTGGATTTCAGCAATAGCTTTGCTTTGATTTTTGTGTTGACTCCTCCTCCTCCTCCTCCTCCTCCTCCTCCTCCTCCTCCTCCTCCCTCCTCTTCCTCCCTGGTGCCTGGTTCTGGAATGTGGAATGAAGAAGAAATTGCATACAGTTATCTATGCTCTAACACTTATTTCCTGTGAATCTTACATATATGTTTATCTGTCTTTTCTCACTATTTGCCTATAATATCTCTGAAGGCAGAAGCAATGTTTCATTCATCCATGGATTCCTAGCACTACACACGGCACCTAACAGGCTTGCGCAGACCTTAGTAAGAACTATGATGTTAATGAAGAACAAAATAATTGAAGCCCAGGGACAGCACAGTGGAGAATGTCTTCAGGCACTGGAATAAAATGGCTTGAAATTGGTAAAGAATGTTATTATTGGGGTTCCTTGGTTGCTCAGTCGGTTAAGCATCCGACTCTTGATTTCAGCTCAGGTGGTGAAATCGAGCCCCATTTCAGGCTCTGCACTGGGCATGGAGCCTGTTTACGATTCTCCCTCTCTCTCTGTCCCTCCCACACTCATGTTCTCTCTTGGATGGATGGAAGGAAGGAAGGAAGGAAGGAAGGAAGGAAGGAAAGGAAGAAGAAAAAAAATGATATTATGTCACGAGTATTAAACCATACTGGGGTGCATGGGTGTCTTAGTAGGTTAAGCTTTGGACTTTCACTCAGAATATGATCTTGTGGTTTGTGAGTTTGAGCCCCACCTCGAGCTCTGTGCTGACAGCTCGGAGCCTGGAACCTGCTTCAGATTCTGTGTCTGCCTCTCTCTCTGCCCCTGCCCTGCTCACACTCTGTCTCTGTCTCTGTCTCTCTTTCTCTCTCTCAAAAATAAATAAACACTAAAAACATATGAATAAATAAATAAATAAATAAATAAATAAACTTTAAAAATATTTAAAAGAAAGCACACTGTATTTATGTTAATTCTGACAGGCAACAAAGAGTTCTGGTATTTTTCCCCCTACTGAATAGTGGACTATACCATATTGACATTATATTTTACAGTCGGCTTCATTTCACCTATCTACATATTGTGCATTACTATATAGCATAATTGTGTGATCTCAGTAAAGTCTGAAAGATACTGAAAGGTAAAAGCATCTCTACATTCCAAATGTATTACACTGTAGAATGAAAAAGCACTACAAGTAATGGTTAAGACATAAGCACACGAAATTTGAGGTCAGACAGAAGGTGAAATTATCCTGGTTCCATTACTTATTTTAAGTTAAGCTGTTTAGAGCATCAGTTTTCTTATTTGTAAAATGGGGTTGAAACTGTGCCCTTTCAATTTTTTTTGCTAGGTATTAAGGAAAGTAACATGCAAATACTTAATACAGTGTAAAGACATGCTGGGTATATTGCAGTGATGGCACTCAGGCATAGGACCAGGATTCCTGTATCACCATAATTTATGAGGTGCTTTCCATACACCAGTTTTGTCACTAACAGCTAAGTATTACCTTAGATACAAATGATTTGAGGAGAAAACTGAGTCTGTAATTGCAGGAAAAAATTATTTATTGCACAGATGTGATTATAGTCAGAGAATGTTATTGATATAAGGATGGGTAAAATAGTGTCTTTGCAGCCATCCTTCAAAACTCTCCCTGGGGGAGGAGCCTAAGGGGAAAAGAGTGATCATGAATAAATTAAGGCTGTTTTACATTCTTTCTGTTGCTGCCTTCGCTGGCAGTGACAGTGTACTTGGAGAAAGTTTGTAATTTAGAGGCCAATGCATTATTTTTTTTAAGTTTATTTATTTTGAGAGAGACCGAAGACAGTGCAAGCGGGGAAGGGGCAGAGAGGGAGGGAGAGAGAGCCTCTCAAGCGGGCTCTGCACTGTCAGTGTGGAACCAGACACAGGGCTTGAGCCCTGGAGACCACGAGATCATGACCTGAGCTGAAACCAAGATGCTTAACCAGCCGAGTCACCCAAGCACCAGGAGGCTAATCCAATAGATTATTAGAACCGGACCTGAGTCTGTGGCTCTGACTGTCTGTATTGAAACCCCAGTTAAATACCTTATGAAAGTTACTTATAATTGTTGGATATTACTTGCCCTGTTACTTTACATTACTACATTGTAGATTTTACCTTTCAGAAAGGAGGCCCTCTCATCAGAGAGACTATCAGAGCACCAAAACGTGACCCCCAAATAGATTTTCATGAACCACCTTTTACTGCTACACATTCTCCATGTTTTATTATGAGGGAAAATGTGAAAACCCATGGACATTTAGGCATTTGTGAGAGGGAGAATATCAGATAACAAGGATCAGGCATTCTGGTCTAAAGTAGCTCACTGGTCTGTCTACTCCTCAGCACTTGTCTGTGAGGAGCCTGGACTTAATGGGGGATGTCAAAATTCAAAAGAAACAGGCAAAACACCAAAACCGCTCCTAACTGATGATAGGCTAAGTGGCAAAAATAAACTACCGTAAGAGCTTAAAGAAGAAAGAAATAAACTTTAGGTAGACACAGAAAACATCTTTGACTGGGGTGTCTGGGTGACTCAGTCAGTTAAGCGGCCGACTTTGACTCAGGTTGTGATCTTGTGGTTCATTACTTTGAGACCTGCATCACGCTCTGTGCTGACAGTTCAGAGCCTGGAGCCTGCTTCACATTCTGTGTCTCCCTCTTCTCTGCCCCTCCCCTGCTTGCGCTCCGTCTGTCTCTCTCTCTGAAAATAAATAAATATTAAAAAAAGAAAAAAAGGAAAACATCTTTGACCTCAAACAGTAAAATAGGGAATTCTTCAGTTATTATTTTAATAATTTAAGGTTGAGTATTTTGAGAGGTACAGGTATATCCAAAATATGAAATATTTTGAAAAGTAAAGAAAATAATATGAAATTAATTTTTAAACTGCTTTATTTTTCTTGGGAACATGTAGTCTTTGATACGATGTAATGGTTGTATGTGCATTTTTTTTTAAATAAGAGCCCTTAATCTAATTTTTAAGATGTCATACAAAAAAAATCTGAGAAAATAAAATCTGATGATATGTGAATTTTACTGAACTTCAAAAGATTTAATTCAAACAATGATGTGAAAAATTTTAATTACACTATAAGGTATGGTATACAGCTCGAAAAATACTCTTGATCTTCTCAGTAAACTAGGTGTAATGATTCAAACTAAGCCTGCAACATAATACAGAAGAGGTCCCAGAACTTACGTTCCATGGTTATGAAAACTGAGTTTTTGTTAAAAAAGTTTAACTCAAGTGGCTTCCAGTCTTAGCATAGTTTCTTGGCTCAATAATAACTGCAGTAACAACAGCTTTACAAATAGTGTCACACTTCATTCTCAGAGCGTTGCCTCTGGAATATGACTGTTAACTGTGTAACTTTGGGAAAGTGACTTGACTGTTAGACTGAGTTTTCTCAATCTAAAAAGCAAGAATGTTAAAAATGTCTATCTCATAAAACTATTTTAACAGTTAAGATAATTGATCCCTTTAAGTCTTTACCAGAATGTTTTACACATGGCAAATATTCAATAAATGTTACTGGTCATTATTTGAACATATATAATCGAGATGAACAATCAGGCTCAATTTGGCTAGATGGATTTTCCAAGGACAAAAGGTAAAAATAGAAAAAAGGATTTGAAATAAGGTTTCTGTGATTCTAAAGTGTGTAGTATTAGTATTTATGCTATGCAACCCCCAAATTTAAAAAAGCAGCAAGTACTTATTAAACTCCTACTATATGATGATACTGTATCAGCTCCCAGAATCAAATAATGTAAAATATAGATAAATATTTTAATTCATGAAATTTATATTTTAAGTGAGATTAAGAGCATAAACAAGAAACCACTGTTTCAGATTGTGTTGAATGCTATCAAGAAAATTCGTAGGATGATAAGAGAAAACAGGGAGAGTTCCTTTAGATAGGATAATCAGGGAAGGCTTCTCTGTGGAGGTGGCATTTGACCTGAGACCTGAAAGATTTGATTGAGACAACCAAGCAAACCATCTGAGGGAAAAACATCCCAAGTAGACAAATCAGGATATTCATATGTTCCTAAGTAATACTAGAATGTAGTTTTCCAAAAATAAAGTCGGGTAGGAAATCGACATTGCTGGAGGACAGTGAGGATGCAGGATTGCAAACCAGCTAGAATATTCAAGGATTTGTGGTCTTTGTAAGGAATTTGGATTTTATTTTAAAAGTACTAAGAAGTCCTTGAGGGATTTAAGCAGCGAAGTGCAGTAATCTGAATTGCTTTTGTGAGAATGGATTGGACAAGACCAAATATGGAGTGAGGGTGACTACAGTGCATATTATGGTGGTAACACCATGACCTAGGGGCTTTCAGTGGAGTTGGAAAGCCAACAAATTGAACAAGCTAGAAGAAATGAATAAATCCTAGACACATACAACCCTCCAACACTGGATCATGATAAACAGAAAATCTGAATAGACCAATTACTAGTAAGAAGCTTAAACAGTAATCAAAAGCCCTCCCACAAGCAGAAGTCCAGAGAGCTTCACTGGTGAATTGTGTCACACATCCAAAATAGAATTAATACCAATCCTCCTCAAACTCTTGAAAAAATAAGCAAATAGAGGATTCTTCCAAACTTGTTTTATGCGGTCAGCATTATCCTGGTATCAAATAAGTTGAAATGTTTTTCTTAAAAAGAAAAATAAAGCCAAGAATGTCTTATTTAAAGCATCTCTAAATAGTAATTCCTTCTTTTAAAACAAAAATTTCCTCCTAATGATCCCCCTTCTTCCTACCTGAGTCAGTGTGTAGAAGGAGGAATAAATCTTCTTCACCATACCCATCAAGATAGTACACATCTGTTTGGTGAGATTCAGTAACGCTAGAGAGTGGCACACTTGTTCCTTACAAAAAAAGAGGATGAATCATGAAATTGAGGGATTAGAGACTGTTCTTAATATTTTCAATTTCTAACTGACTTCTGAGAAAAATATCTTCCATTAAAAAATAAACTCAGACTTTTAGAATAGCTTAGGAAGTTGATGCTCTGGCATATTCTGCTCAAATAAAAATTAATGAAAGCTAAAGCATAAAAAGACATCATGGTCAATTTAGAAAATAAGACCTACATTTTCACAGCTAAGGAATTGAACGAAAATGCAAAAAAAAAAAAAATTAGCAAGGGAGATTCACAGGGCTGCCTAGATCTGGGTCCAGAGTGGGAAGAGCCAAACAAAAGTCTGGCTTTTGTAGAGAATTACTCTTTCTGTGGTTATTTACTTTTAGCTAAGAGCTAGGGTAAGCCCGGTTGCATGTGAAAAGAAACATAGTAAAACAATGTCTGAATTTATCTACTATTTATGTCAAACTGTGAAACAGAGACATGGGAGGAACAGAGAGTTAAGATTAGGCTCCGAATTGAATTGTGAGATTGCTAACTGGACTAACGAAGGCACTGCTCTTGCTGAGGACCCAGGAAGGCAAAAGGGGGTTGGGGCAAGGTTTAAGGGGGGTGGGGTAAACAGGCAAAATTGCTGGTAATGGAACAATAGGAACAAGGGGATAGTGGAATGAAATTACAATGATTTGGAAAATAAAACCTGCTCAAAAAGATACTGGAAACTAAAATTCTAAATTACTAGTAGAAATTAATGCTAATAGAGATATCTCAACAAATCTATAATAAGCACATGAATGTTCTCAAAAAATTAACTTTATGGCAAAGACTGGGATTTTTTAACAAATGTTTTTGGGATGCTCAAATAAGTGAAGAAATGATAACCTCTTAAAAAGGATGCAAAAATGTAGCCAAAAAGAGGAGAAATGAAACAAGACTAATTAGATGTAAAAAGAATGCTGAAATTCTTGAAAAGAAAAAAATATCTATATCTATATCTATATCTATACTATCTATATCCACACACACACATATATATATTCATACATGTAAAGACTAAAAGTTATACTTAATAGTTTTAGATAATATTATAGGAAATATATTCAAGATTTCAGAATATAAAGATTAAAAAAATTACACACAAATTTGACTTCCTAAAACTAAAACTTTATACATACACAAAGAAATTAGTAAGAAAGTGCAAAATCAAGTCTCACGGTGGAAGAATTTTTTAAATATCTATAACTAATGAAGGACTAATATATAAAATATGGAAAGAATAAATCATAACGGGGAAAAACACAATGACCGTATTAGTCATCTTGTGCTTCCATAACAAAATATAGCCTAAGTGGCTTAAACTACAGCAATTTATTTTCTCATGGTTCTGGAGGCAGAAAAGTCCAAGATCAAAGTCCAGCAGAGTTCAATTTCTGGTGAGAGCTGTCTTCCTGGCTTACAGACTGCCAGCTTTTCTCTCTGTTCTCTAATGGTCTGTCCTCAGAGTGCGTGCACTCGGAGAAAGCAAGAAAGATTTATCACACGTGCACTCGCTCCCTCTCTCTTCTAATAAGGCCAGTGATACTGGTTGCTGATAATTACGCTCAGGAAACAGATACAAACCATGACTGTTGCTGGCAAACCCTACCACATATTCACTAGATTAGCAAAATATAAAAATGTGACAGCACCAAGAATTAGTGAGAATGTACAGCAACTGGAACTCTTAACTTTTGATAATAAAGTTGTAAGTTAATAGCAGCCCCTTAGAACGTTTTTACTCCTCCATATATGCCATAGAGAAAACTGTGTACTTTTGCACCAAAGTATTTATAAAGGACTATTCATAGTAGGATTATATGAAATAGCCAAATATCAGGCATAACTCCTTTTTATGATATATGAATGTAAAAGAATATAAATACCAATAAAGAAAAGCATATGACAACATAATTTTCACTGAAAAAAGCAAGAGATAAAATAATTTACACCATAATATTATGTCTTAGCCTACTAGGATGGTTAATTTTATGTACCACTTGGCTAGGCCACAGTACCCACATATTTGGTCAATATTCTAAATGTTTCTGTGAAGGCATTTTTTATGTGGCATAAACATTTAAATAAGTAGAATTTGAATAAAGTAGATTGACTCTCATAATGTGTGTAAGCTTCATCCAATCAGCTGAAGGCCTTTACAAAAAGATTGTTCTCCCCTGAAGAAAGGGAATTCGGCCAGCAGACTGCCTTGAGACTTTCTACAACTCTTCTCTGGGTCTTCAGTTTGCAGACCTGCCCCAGAGATTTTAGACTTACCAATCTCCATAATCGCTGGAATCCAATCCTTAAAATTCCTCTTCCTCTCTGTCATTTAGACTTCATGATGCTCATGATAATAATCAATGAGATTTTAACTGATACTTTCCTAAAAGTTTTCTACACGTCTTCAAATCTTTACCCTATGCATTTGGCACTATTATTGCCTCATTTTATAGATGAAGAAGCTGAAACAAAAAGGTTAAACAGCATGTCCAAAGGCACAATAAAGAGTATGTAGAAGAATGGGGGGAGCTAAGATAGCAGAGTAGTAGGAGAACGCTAGGCTTGCTTCGTCCCTTAAACACAGCTAGATAACTATCAAATCATTCTGAATACCCAAGAAATTGATCTGACATCAATTTCAAACTGCACAACTAGAGAGGAGAGGATGCCATATCTTGGAAGGTAGGCGGTATGGAGACTTGGTTTGGGGGAGAAACGGACCATCTGTGCTGCAGAGGGGAGGGAGCCCTGGTCTGGAGCCTTGGTCATTCCCTCTTCTTGGAGTGCATCTGAGAGAGGTGGCATTGCCTCTCAGGACAAAAGAGCTGGTGGGAGGCAAGTCCCTCCCCTACTCCTCAGCATAGACACGGAAACACCTGCTGATGTGTGGCTAACCTAGACACAGGCTCTTTGTTTCACTTTGTTGCAAACCCCATGCTCCTGCACTCTGGTGCATCTGCCCTTCTGGGTCAAATCTGCATCAATCCCAGTGTAATGAGACCCTCCCCAAGGAGACCAGCATAGGTCCACACCACACCAGGTCCCTTAAGTTTAGAGTTTAAAACTCAACTGGCCTGCCTGAGATAAACCCAAAGTGCACGGCACTGCTCCAGGCAGGCAAGCTACCTGGACACATAAAGTGTGAAATGGTGATCTGAAAAACATCTTGGACACATGAGGAGAAAGTATTTGCTCTTCCGGGAGGGCTTCCCTAACAGTAGAATAATGAACTCCCCTCTCAAGGGACAAAGGAGTGGGCTGGCTCTACTTCCCTCCCCTGGCCCTCAGCATAAACTAACTTCAGTAAACAATGTGGTGCCAACGCTGGCTGCCTAACCTGCTTACACCAAGCCCCACCCCTCTCTTCTTCACTGTACAGCTTTTCTCAGCCAACTGTGTCTGGAAACAAGCACAGTGGGCCCTTGCCCCAGAAACCAGCACAAACCACCATATGCACCACATCTACTGACCACAGAGTTTGGAAAAGCTTTAGTGCTGGTGGAAATAGCATTGGGTCTCTTTTAACAAGCCGCTCAGAGCACACCTATTTAAAACTCACCACACTTTGACCAAGGTCCACACACTCCCCACTGCAGGCAAGGAGAAACTGCAGAAGACTGACCTGAGGGGTCGAGCAGCACATTGCACACAGCACACACCAGAGACTCTTAGTGGAACTCCAAGCCCTGAACAGTATATGACCTCTTCTTCATAAAGCCGTTACTCTTGGAAACAGGAAACATGCTGGACTTCCCTATCACACAGAAGACAGGGAACTAAACAAAATGACAAGATGGAGGAATTCATCCCAAAAGAAAAAACAAGAAAAGATCATGGCCAGAGATCAAATCAGAAGAGAAAGAAGTAATATTCCTGATCCAGATTTAAAGCAGCAATCATAAGGATACTATCTGGTCTTGAGATAAACATAGAAGACATCGGGTATAAGAGAGCTTAAAACCAAACAGGCTGAATGAAAAATACAACATCCAAGATTTGAAATTGACTTTATTATGACCACAGGGATGGAAGATTCAGAGGAACAAGTAAGAGATATAGAAAACAGAATTATGGGAAATAATAAAGCTTAACAAAAGAGAGAAAGAAAAAGCTTTAGTTACTAAAGTAGACTTAGGGAACTCAGTGAACCTATCAAATGTAATAACATTTGTATGATAGGAGTCCCAGAAGAAGAAGAGAGAAAAGGGGGCAGATGTATTTGAGGAAATTATAGCTAAAAACTTCCCTTATCTTGGGGGACAAAAGCAGCCTTCCAATTCTGGGAGGCATAGAAAACTTCCATCAAAATCAAGAAAAGCAGACCAACACCAAGACATATCGTAGTACACTTGCAAAATGTAGAGATAAATAAAAAATCCTAAAAGCAGCAAGACAAAAGAAGTCCCTAACTTACAAGGAAAGAAAGATAAGGTTAGCAGCAGATCTCTCCACAGAAACTTAGCAAGCCAGAAAGAATGTGGCATGATATATTCAACGTACTGAATGGGAAAAATCTGAAGCCAAGAATACTCTATCCAGCAAGGCCATCATTCAGAATAGAAGAGCTAAAGAGTTTACCAGACAAACAAAAAATAAAGGAGTTCATGACCACTAAAGGAGCCCTAAGAGAAATGTTAAAGTGGACTCTCTGAGTGGGAAAGAAAGACCAAAAGTGACAAAGACCAGGAAGGAACAGAGAAAATCTCCAGAAACAACAAAACAAGTAATACAATGGCACTAAATTCATATCTGTCAATAATTACTCTGAATGTAAATGGACTAAATGCTCCAATCAAAAGACAAAAAGTGTCAGAATGGATTAAAAAATATGACTTATCTATATACTACCTATATTAAACTCATTTTAGATCTAAAGACACCTGTGGATTGAAAGTGAGGGAATGGAGGAACACTTACTGTGCAAATAGACATCAAAAGAAAGCCAGAGTCGCAATATTTATATCAAACAAACTAGATTTTAAATCAAAAACTGTAACAAAAGATGAAGGACGCTACATCATAATAAAGAGGTCTATCCAACAAGAAGATCTAATAATTATAAATGTTTATGCCTCCAACAGGAAAGCCTGCAAATATATAAAACAATTAATAACAAACATAAAGGAACTCATTGATGATAATACAATAATAGTAGGGGACTTTTAATAACCCACTGGACAGATCATCTAAGCAGAAAATCAACAAGGAAACAATAGTTTGAATGACAACCCTGGACCAGATGGACTTAACAGATATATTTAGAGCATTTCATCCTAAAGCAGCAGAATACACATTATTTTCAAATGCATATGAGATATTCTCCAGGTAGATTACATGCTACATCATAAATCAGTCATCAACAAGTACAAAAAGATTGAGATCGTACCATGCATATTTTCTGACCACAGTGCTATGAAGTTTGAAGTCAACCATAAGAAAAAAAATTGGAAAGAGCATAATACATGGGGGTTAAATAATATCCTAAAAAGAATGAGTGGTTCAGACAGAAAATCAAAGAAAAAATGTAAAAATACATGGAAACAAATGAAAATGAAAGTATGATGGTCCAAAACCTTTGGGATGCAACAAAAGGGTCATAAGAGGGAAGTATATAGCAATACAGACCTACCTCAAGAAGCAAAAAAAAAAAGCTTAAATACACAACTTAACCTTACAACTAAAGGAGTTGGATAAAGAATGACAAATGAAGGCCTAAAGCCAGCAGAAGAAAGGAAATAATAAAGGTTAGAGCAGAAATAAATTATATAGACACAAAAACAATAGAAAAGATCAATGAAATCAGGAGCTGGTTCTTTGAAAAATTTGATAAAATTGATAATCCCCTTGCCAAACTTATCAAAAGAAAAGAGAAAGGACATAAATAAAATCACAAATAAGAAAGGATAAATAACAAGCAGCACCACAGAAATACAAATAATTATAAAAGAATATTTTGACAAATTTATATGCCAACAAATAGGGCAATGTAGAAGAAATGAATTACCGAAACTGAAACAGGAAGGAATAGAAAACTTGAACACACATAGGTCATCAAAAAAATTCAGTCAGTAATAAAAATTTCCAAACAAACAAAAGTCCTGGGCCAGATGGATTCCCAGGGGAATTTTACCAAACATTGAAAGAAGAGTTTGTACCCATTTTTCTCAAACTATTCCAAAAAATAAAAATGGAAGAAAAACTTCTAAACTTATTCTAAGAGGCTAGTATTACCCTGATTCCAAAGTGAGACAAAGATTCCACTAAAAAATAGAACTGCAGGTCAATGTCCCTGATGAACACAGATGCAAAAACTCTCAACAATATACTAGCAAATTGAATCCAACAGTACATTAAAAGCCTCATTCACTATGATCAAGTAGGATTTATTCCTGGGTTGCAAGACTGGTTCAATATTTGCAAATCAATCAATGTGATACACCATATTAATAAAAGAAAGGATAAGAACAATATGATCCTTTCAATAGGTACAGAAAAAGCATTTGTCAAAGTACAGTATCCATTCTTGATAAAAACCCTCAACAAAGTAAGGATAGAGGGAACATACCTCAAAATCATAAAAGCCACATACAAAAAACCCACAACTAATATCATCCTCAATGGGGAAAAACTGAGGGCTTTTCCTATGGTCACAAACAAGACAGGGATGTCCACTCTCACCACTGTTATCTAACATAGTATTAGAAGCCCTAACCACAGCAATCAGACAACAGAAAGGAGTAAAAGGCATCCAAATCATCAAGGAAGAAGTTAAACATGCACTATTTGCAGATTACATGATGCCCTATGTAGGAAACCCAAAAGACTCTATCAAAAAATTGCTAGAACTGATACATGAATCCAGTGAGGACACACAATATAAAATCAACATACAGAAATCTGTTGCCTTTCAGTACACCAATAATGAAGCAGCAGAAAAAGATCAGGAATCGATCCCATTTACAATTCACCAAAAGCCATAAGATACCTAGAAATAAACCTAACAAAAGAGATAAAAGATTCATACTTTGAAAACTATAAATCACTTATGAAAAAAATTGAAGGTGACACAAAGAAATGGAAAATCATTCCATGCTCAGGAATTGAAAGAACAAATAGTGTTATAATGTCTACACTACCCAAAGCAATCTTTGGGTACTATACAATCCCTATCAACACACCAGCAGCATTTTGGACAGAGCTAGAACAAAAAATATTAAAATTCATATGTAACCCCAAAAGAGCCTGAATAGCCGAAGCAATCTTGAAGAAAAGCAAAGCCAGAAGCATCACATTTCGACACTCCAAGGTATGTTACAAAGCTGTTGTGATCAAAAAAGTATGGTATTGGCATAAAAACAGACACACAGAACAGTAGAACAGAAAAGAAAACCCAGACATGGACCCACAACTATATGGTCAACTATATATATTCAACAAAGCAGGAAAGAATATCCAATAGAAAAAAGATAGTCTCTTCAACAAATGGTGTTTGAAAAACAGGACAGCAAAACACAGAAGAATGAAACTAGACCACTTTCTTATACCATACACACACACACACACACACACACACACACACACACACACAAATTCAAAATGGATAAAAGACCTAAATGTGAGACAGGAAACCATCATAATCCTAGAGAAAAACATAGACAGGAACCTCTTTGACACAGCCCATAGCAACTTCTTACTAGACACTTCTGAGACAAAGGATACAAAAGCAAAAAATGAGGTATTGGGACATCTTCAAGATAAAAGGCTTTTGCACAGTGAAGGAAGCAACCAACAAAACTAAAAGGCAACCTTCAGAATGGGAGAAGATATTGGCAAATGACATATCTGATAAAGGGTTAGTATCCAAAATCTATAAAGAATTTATCAAACGCAACACCCCAAAAAACAAATAATCCAGTTAAGAAATGGGCAGGAGACATGAATAGACATTTTATCAAAGAATACATCCAGGTGGGTAACAGATACATGAAGAGATGCTTAATATCACTCATCATCAGGGAAATACAAATCAAAACTATGAGATATCACCCCACACCTCCCAGATTGCTAAATTAACAACATAGGAAACAACCGATGTTGGTGAGTATATGGAGAAAGAGGGAAGCCTCTTACATTATTGATAGGAATGCAAGCTGAGGCAGGTTGGAGGTTCCTCAAAATGTTAAAAGTAGAACTACCCTATGATCTAGAAATTGCACTACTAGGTATTTACCCAAAGAATACAAAAATACAGATTCAAAGGGATACATGCATCCCATATTTATAGTAGCATTGTCAACAATAGCCAAACTATAGAAAGAGCCCAAATGTATAGAGGTTTATTAATGGACAAGGAAGAAGTGGAATATTACTCAGCCATGAAAAAGAATGAAATCTTTCTATTTGCAACAATGTGGATGGAGCTAGGATGTATTATGTTATTGGGTGATGGATATTGGAGGGGACTTGTGACCAGTGCTGGATGTTGTATGTAAGTGGTGAATCACTAAATCTTACACCTGAAATGTAAAAAGAGGGAGAGGGAGAGAGGGAGAGTATGTAGAAGATCCAGGATTTAAACAAGGCCACCTGATTTCCAAGTTCAGGTTCTTGGGAAAAAAATAGTCTTTAGGTATTCATGCACCTAAGGATTAAAGAAATACTTTATGTTTTTAGACAATAAAATAAAAAAGTATATTCAAGAGTTTCCAGGTTTAGGGGCGCCTGGGTGGCTCAGTCGGTTAAGCGGCCGACTTCGGCTCAGGTCATGATCTCGTGATCCGTGAGTTCGAGCCCTGCGTCGGGCTCTGTGCTGACAGCTCAGAGCCTGGAGCCTGTTTCAGATTCTGTGTCTCCCTCTCTCTGACCCTCCCCCATTCATGCTCTGTCTCTCTCTGTCTCAAAAATAAATAAACGTTAAAAAAAAATTAAAAAAAAAAAGAGTTTCCAGGTTTAAACTGTAATTCACTATCAGGACAAGGTCATCTGAGAGAATATTGAAATGTTGCAGGTCGTTAGTAGTTTTTATATTTACTACAGTGTACTGAATAAATAAATATTGAAACTGAAAAAAGTTTTTGGTCACGGATAATAGATCAAGCTGTGAAGATGCAGGTATCCTTGATCAGAATGACCAACTACCTGAGAAGTATTTTTTTCCTAAATATTATGTGACCCAGATATATTTGTAACATAATTCTTACAGCCTTTACACAGAAATTTAGTGAAGGACAAATATTTTCTCTTTTGGATCTTGGCACTAACTGCCTATGAAGTGTGGGTAGTGGAGGAGATTTAAAATGGAATAAGGGGGGAGCCTGAGTGCTTCAGTCGGCTAAGCATCCAACTTCAGCTCAGGTCATGATCTTGCAGTTTGTGAGTTCCAGCCCTGCATTGGGCTCTGTGCTGATGGCTCAGAGCCTGGAGCCTGGTTTGGATTCTGTGTCTCCCTCTCTCTCTTCCCCTCCCCTGTTTGTGCCCTGTTTCTCTCTGTCTCTCAACAATAAATAAATTAATTAATTAATTAATTAATTAAAAGGAATAAGGAAAAAGCAAAAACTAGAAGAAATAATTCAATGAAGTTGACAATATGTCAACATTCAACTTCAGTGAGCATAGGTCAAGCCATTTCATTTACTCAGAATTTTATTCAGAGAATGATCTAAAATGAGGGAAGAAGGATGAGATGTATGTGCAAGAAGCATTCTGTCAGTTTTATTTCTAGTCAGAAAAATAATTTGGTTAATTTCCTTTTTTAGATAATTGCAATAGTGCATTAATAGAAAAGCAGCTATATTTATTGTATTAAAAAGTACATTCTCGGGACACCTGGGTGGCTCAGTTGGTTGAGTGGCCAACCCTTTTGGCTCTGGTCATGATCTCATGGTTCCTGGGATCAAGCCCTGCAATGGGCTCTGTGCTGACAGCTCAGAGCCTGTTTGGGATTCATTCTTTCTCTCTCTCTCTCTCTCTCTCTCTCTCTCTCTCTCTCTTTCTCTGCCCCTCCCCACTCATGCCTCTCTCTCTCTGCCCCTCCCCACTCATACCTGTCTCTCTCTCTCTTGCTCTCTCTCTCTCAAAATAAATAAACTTTTTTTTTTAAATAGTATAGTCTCACTTTTTTAACTGAGTGTTTGGATTAAGACAACAGAAAAACAGGAAAATTGCCTTGTAAAAACACATTTTGTTGATTAATTTTTAATATATAGATTTGTTGTCCTTCTACTTCAATATGAAAAACCTAAACATTTGACCTTGTATGATAGGATAATTTTAAAAGTGCTAGGATTTGAGCTTTAGAAATATTTGAGCTTCAAACAGCTTAGTACCAACATAAAGCACTACTTTATTTTGTATTCCATTATATTTATTTGTTTAGTATTTAAGTCTAAGCATTAATATTTATAACTTCTAGATATAGTAAAGTCTCAGTGTTTTCTAAATTTAGTGATCCTTTGAAAAACAGCTAAGCTGAAATTGATTTAGCACGTTCTTACTTCGTAAAGAGACCAAATTAATAATGAAGAAAACTTTCGTAAGAATAATTAAGAATGTAAGAAATATACCCTCAAGCTACATGAGCACTTCAAAAGCACATAGCACATGGAACCATAGAAAGCCCAATTATAATTTTTTCTGATATAGTCATTAAAATAAAGTCCCCTGGAGGTTTTCATAAGGTAACACTTTTATTGCTTGCACTCTAAATATAAAGGCAGCTTTTATTTTAAAATAATCATCATTTTATCCTTTTTTACTAATTTAAAATGATACATTATTTTCTTTTATTAGTGATTCAGCTTTCCAATTATTGAACGTTTCTCTGTATTCCAGTTTACCTATGAGCTATAGAATGTCATGCCATTTTGTTATGTCACTTAATATTTACCAAATTTCACACACATACACAGACATTAGTGATTAGTGTGTATCTACTGCTTTGAACATAGCCTTCATGAGGACAGGGATCATATTTTATTGTTAAAGTATACTTAATCCTATGAAAGTGTCATGTATTGATAATGTGCTTTAAAATCACTTGATGAATTAGTGTTTAATGAATAAAATAAGTAATTTTATTTTTGAGAGTGCTTTCCTTCAAATACACCCCTTTTTAATGAAGAAGGGATTGAGTAAAATAAAAGAAGCTAGCAAATACTTGGAAAAAGTAGTCAAAATGTAGGGGAGGTTAGCCGGAAATGTTTTGTTACAGAACAAAGTGAAAATACTTTCTAAAAAAGAGGTTAGAGATTACATGGGATGAAAAGAAGGTGTTTGAATAAAACTTTGGTAACAAAAAAGGTCATGGATAACTTTGACATGAGTGGTTTTTAGAAAGGTAGAAAGGCTGATAGGAATGGATTCAAGGGAAAATGGGAAATGAAGTATTAGAAACAATGAGAACACTCCCTGGTGGGTTTGTCAAGGTGTTTAGGCTCTCTGTGTTTGCTAATTAATGCTAAGGAAGGTGTTAGGCCCCTACCCTCCCTCCCAGAGACTCTGAGACAGGGACACTATCCTTTTTAAAGATTATATTTCAAAGGAATAGTTCCTAGGTCATTGAGAAAGACATTTCTAGGCTCCAAAACTGGTAAGGGCTGAGAGAAAGAATTAAAAACTGTGAGTTTTTAACGTAAATGCTCTATGAAAAGAGAGGTGTGGTGTCCGTCTTCCGAAAGAAACCTGTCTAAAGTGTACTCAAGCTGAGGAGAATTTTAAGGCCTCCTTGGTCACATTAGAATCTGTGACAGATATGAATGGATGTCAGAGTGGGATAATTAATACATAGTAAAAAGTGTCAGGATCAATGGATTAAAAGCCATAATAAAATGGATAATGGCAAATTTGAAATATTTTCCTGCTAAAAATAAGGAAAATTAGGAGCTGGTAGTTAGTAAGCAGAATACTTGAAATTGAGGGTTAAAAAAAAAAGAAGTAGGGGCAACTGGGCGACTCAGTCAGTTGAGCATCTGACCCTTGATTTTGGCTTATGTCATGATCTCACCGTTCATGGGATCCAACCCCACTTCTAGCTCTGCATTGACAGTATGGAGCCTGCTTGGACTCTCTCTCTCCCTCTCTCTCTGTCCCTCCCCCCTCTCCAAATGAATACAATAAACTTTAAAAAATAGTATGAAGTTATAAGTAGTAAAATATTCTAGGCTATAAACATGGAAGTGGGAAGCTGTGGTGAGATACAGAAGTTATATGAAGATGAACATATTCACATATCACTAAGTTGTATGTTTTGTTAACACGGTTGCTTAAGTAACCTAGAGTAAGTATAGGCTCCCTCACTGAGAGATGTAAAGTGAGCCTGGTGTTTAGGTCTTAATGATTTCAGTGTTTAAGAACAACTGGGAAATTTAGAAGTCATCATAATAAGGAAGTGCTATGATCCGATGGCCAAAAAGAAAAGCAGTTTTATTTTTGTTGTGTGTTTTTCTTTTTTTCTAGAGTAGAGGGAGTGGAAAGGAGTTGAAAGGAGGAAGAAGCCACCTCCAGGGATTGTACCCAAAGTAGGAGGAAGGAAACAGCCACCGTTTGAGAGGGGTATGGAGGACTGATGGCTTTTTGTTTGTTTCCATCATGTTTCAGTTGGAACAAGAAGGTGAAAGGAATATGCTGAGAAGTTTTTGAAGATATGAAAGATTTGGTTATGAGTTTCAAAAAATATTTGTGAGATTTGGAAGGGATGGTAGAATAGGTCAGATCATGAACTATACAGAGCCATTTGGATACATGTCTTTATGACAGTGGGTCATTGGAAAGTTTTTGACTTAGGGTAAGAGCTGAATAAATAGGGTTGCAACAAATGGAAGAATTAGTACTGTTGTTCTCTTAGAGTAATGGAAGTAATCACTGTAATCATTGCCTCCTTCTAGGAATTAATCTCTTGGGCAGTGTAAATTGTGAGACAGATGGTGTCGTGGCAGAGGGAAATGACTTGCCAGGAACAGGGGAGAAGGCTCTGTAGGCCTCCCTTAAATCTCTCTGTAGGCAAGGTCATGCTCTGGGAAAGGAGTTTTACCAAGGCCTCTTGATTATTGTTGTGATGGTGATTGCTCCCATTAAAATGAAAACTTTGAGCATTACGATTAAATGATTCATGATGTTATTATGGTAGCATTAAAAATACATAAATGCTTAGTTCTTCACTTACTATTTAACTAGGAAGATTAACCATTTGTGAATAATTACCACTGGGTAAAACACTACTGTTGACATTTACCCATGGATCAGTTTAAATTGTATTTTGGAATATTCATTTCTTTTCCCCCTGGAAGGTAAAAGAAGAGAAAGTGATTTAATAAAAACATCTCCTTTGTAATATTTACCTCTAATCCTATACTTGTGAGTTTTTATGAACTATCATAGAAGGCAATGTGCCAACACAAAGATAAATGCTCTGCAGGGCAAATGGCTTTGTTTTTTTCACAGACTCTCCCTCACTCCTGTTCTCCATCCCCATGAACTCTGTCAGCCCCCAATCACGGTAGTTACAATCCAGTGTGAGGCATCCTATAAAGAAACGGATTTTACGAAATTATTCTGCCTTACACAGGCTTATTATTTGGTCAATACTGACAAATTCCTATAGCCAACAAAGCACTGTGTCAAAATGATGTTTCTTTATAACTTGTATTAATGTTTTTTAAGATCTGGACTCCTGAAGTACACATTTCTTAGTTGATTTTAGAGACCATGGACATTTCCCTAAAAATAATGCTAAATATGAGCTTGTGGTTTTAAATGTACAAAAAGAAATGGAGTTTCAAAACAACCCAATGAGTCATATGTATATGTTTTTATAAACATATATTTATATTTACAATGCATTATTTACTGTATAAGAAGATTCTATACATCAGGGAAGCATCTGGAAATACAATACATCAGGCTTTTATTTCTTTACATTATGATTGTAAATTGTTACTTACATCAAAAGGTAACACAAAACCCATTGTGTGTGTATATGTGTGTGTGTGTGTGGTGTTTATATATGCATGTACACACACACACACACACACACACACACCTGAAGACTTGACCCCCAAAGGATCTTTCAAAAAAACGTGAATGAGATGAAAGATGGACTGAATTCCTTGGTGGCACAGAGAAAGCAGACAAGTAGCTCAGGAAATCAAATCCTGTTTTAAGCTTAGCACATTAAGGGAAAGAAGGGTCTGAAAATGTCATAAAGCCCCAGATAATGCTGGCATAAGCCAGTTAATTTCCAAACTAACCAGATGGAAAGTTTAAAAGCCAAGTTAGCTATTGATGTGTGGCTACCTTATAACATAGACCTCTAACAGCTTTGTATATATACAAAAGTTTTTTCAGTCATCCAACAAATATTGAGTGACTACTCGGTGCCAGGCACAATTCTAAGCAATTGGGATACATTAGTAAACAAAACAAACAGAAATTTGTGCCCTGAGATAGCTTCTAACAATAAATATAGTAGTAGGGCTAGGGGGACTGACAGTGCTGGTCCAGCATGAAGGGTAGTGGTTACAGTTATAAGGAAGATTGTCTGGAAGACCTGAGTGAGAAGCTATTTGATGTTGGAGGCAGTAAAAGTAAAAACCCACAAACACACAAATATAAGCTCTTTCACAGTTGAAAGTTGAGGGGTAAATATCTTTTAAATCCTCTCAATGCCTTGCATATAAAAAGTGATAAAAATTGTGTAAAATATATATACATCTACATGTAATATATATACATATATTTGTAATTATTCTGATACATATGCTATCAGAATGAGTCTTACAAATACTATTATCAGAAGGCATCATTATCAAATTTTAATGTCAGCATTTTTCCTTTCTTAGTAATACATAAAATAATTGTGATTCGTATAAGGAATGGGTCTTCTATTTGATGCAATACAGTAGATATGAAAGATTTATATATTTTGGGATTTGCAGATTTTTACATTTTAGATGTTTTTTAAAGTTTATTTATTTATTTTGAGAGACATGGAGGGGGCACAGAGAGAGGAGAGGTAGAATCCCAAGCACACTCTGCCCTGTCAGCATGGAGCCCAATGTGGGGCTCGAACTCACAAACTGTGAGATCATGGCCCAAGCCAGAGTCAAGAGTTGGATGCTTAACCAACTGAGCTACCTAAGCACTCCTATACTTTTTAATTTAAAAAAATATCTCTTATTCTCCCCCATTTTCTCTCACCTACACTGCAACACAACTCACATCTTTCATGTTCTTAAAAATCCTTGTGTTTCAAATCATCATGTGAATATTAGTGAATGCAAGGACTACACTCCTGACACAGTCCATCCTATACCCTCTGCTCTATCTCCAGGCTGTTTCCTCTACTTCCCCACTCCCTTGTTTTCACCTCCTACTAATAACTCCCCTTTCTACATCTTCAATCTCCACACCTCTTGGAAATTACAAGCTCATATTCTCCACCATCTTTTGAACAGACTCCACTCATATATGTCTAAAGAAGTGTATTGTCTCACATTAACCTCCCCTTTAAAAAACAGCTACAACCCCCCCAACTTTGTATTCTTGATCTTGATTAAATAAGTCAAAATCATCATATTAATCCAAGTGAGAAATCTTAGTTTAGTACAAATATTTGACTCTATCTATACACTTGCTCATCAGGCACACATTGTTAGTCTCCAAGTGCTATTGATTCTACTCACTAAACATCTTGGAGGTAATCTACTTGTTTTCTTTCAAGAACTATTTTTATTTAAATAATTGAAATAAAAGAATAATTCATACTTATACAACAGTTCAGCAATGCTGAAGTGTCTAAAGGAACATTTATAGACTTACTCTTTCCTCTTGATTGCTAATTATTGTTAATAACTTACTGCATATCATTCTGTGATTATCCTTTGCTTACACAAAGATAAGAACGTATATAGATGTTCCTACTACTTTTTATTACCATTGTCACCAGTTAGGGTCTAATATTTGTCTTTTAAACTACTGAATAGTTACCTCATTCTTTTCTTAAAAACTTTTAATGGTCCTCCATCCACCTACCATATGGTAAAACTGAACCTATCAGAATACAGAAATCTATGGCTAAAAAATGATTTTCTTATCCTCAGATGCCTTGTTGAGGGTACTTTTGTGGATGCCTGTTTCCTGGACTTTGGATGAGAAAGCAGGCTTAAGTGTTGGCGTATGTATTTAACATATTTGAATTTTCAGCTTTTAGAAAAAATGGAACATAATGGGAAAATTTCAGCACATAAAAGTTTTGGTTATATGACAATAAACTGTGTTTTCTTTCATTATCATAGATGTTATCAATGAAAATAATCTGTGCCATGAGTCGTTATTAGAGATTTTTTCATGTTTATATTTAGATCAATTTAATATACTTTATCATTTAAGTCAAAATTCTTCTGTTATCCTAATAAATTTGACTACATTAGATTTTTTTGTTGTCTTTGTTATTATTTCAAAAAAGGCTAACAAAACTAATTACACCATTTTCAGATTTATACTTCTTATTGAGATGAGATGTGCATTTGCTCTTTTGAACTCAGAAAAGGCAACAGTTCATTCTTCACTTGTCTATCTTCACTTTAAGGTTGACATTTTATACAGATGATGGCTGTCAAAATAAGATGATTGCTATACGAGTCAATCTTGATGGTGTATTCTCCAAAATAGAATGCATTTTTTTCTGTGTGTATTGTTAGATAGTGTGCATTTTAGAGCTTCCAATATGTTATTATAGTTTTCAACACATTAAAAAAAGAGTAAGAAAATATTTTTAGATTTGGTTGAAAAATACAAAATTACTATTGTTACTTGGTCAGCAATTTTTAAGTGATTCTCAAATATAAATATTAAAATGATGAATATATCTAAACCTTGCTGACTATATTTCTGTTCTATATATTTCTTCCTTATTTGTTAGTATATTAGAATGATTCTGCAATCATACATAATCTTTAGTTGTTTTGTTAGAAAGGAAGAAAGATATTCAGTTTTCACTTATTTATTCCTTTACTAAATATCACGTTTAAAATATGTCTTTTGAAATTATTTGAAAACATACTGATTACTTTAAATAGACCTTGCATTTTTTAAAGTGCTATTATTCTCATCTTCTTAAAATTCTAAGAGATCTAGACTCCGAGGACATATAACAAGGAAGTATTATCCAAAACTATGAAGTTCGTAGCAAGAATGTTTTTTTCTTGAGTCCCTGTCTCTTGAAGAAACTGGCTTGAAGGAGAAACCTGAAGAATGAATTTTCTTTCTCACTTCTGCATAGGGCCTACCACAAACCTCTTCCCAGAATCCCATCCTGTTCTTCCTGGTCAAACTTTCTCCAGACAAATCTCTACAGTACAAAGCTCAAAAGTAATCAGGAAGGCTGAGAAACTAAAAAATATTTCGGAGTTCACAATACATTAGGTAAGTAAAATGTTACTCCCCAGCCCAGACAAGAATGCCATATACTAAAGCAGTTCTGAGTATATAATCTTTTTTTTTCCCATAAGAAGTCCCAACCTAATTAGTCTTAAAATAATCTACTGGGAGTGATGAAATAGAAACCAATAAATTTGTAACTTTTGGAAGGTTATTTAATCTTCCTGTGCCTCACTTTCCTCATCTGTAAAATGGAATAATAATTATAACTATGTCATGTGGTTCTAAGTATGTATATACAGCATTTATAACAACCTTTGGAACATAGTGAGCATTATTAAGCATTAGCAATTAGTACTACCTACAAAGGGAATATTGATCTATTTTTAACCTCCCTAGGCTACAAACCAAGGGCCCTAATGGAGGACTTGGAACCACTGATCATTTTGTATTTGGACAGTGGATATTCTTCCACTTATAGATTTTATTTACATTTGAAGGATGTGCAGTATCTCCTTGGTCCAAATTAGAAATTTCATCAAACCTGTTTCTATTTGCTATCCTCTCTTCTCTCTATGTCTGTCTCTCTTTCTCGCTGTCTGTCTCTGTCTCTCTCTCTCTAACACACACACCAGGTTTGAGCCAGGAGATTTCCTGATAGCATATGTCTGTGGCTAATCTCTCATATAAGTCTTGCAAAAAGCTCACAAAAAAGAACTCAGAACATTTATAGATGAATAATAATAGGATAACAAAAGGAACTTGTGTGAAATATATAAAAAGATACTAAAATAAACAAGGAAAGAAATATAAAAGTTTTAAGAATATTAGAAAAATATATTTCCATGGAACTTTGAAAATTTCATTCAAAAGTACTGTCAAAATTTAAGGATAGCTCAAGGAATAAATTACCTTGGGGAACCTGGGTGGCTCAGTTAACTGCCCAACTCTTCATTTTGGCTCAGGTCATAACTTCACGGTTTGTGAGTTCAAGCCGTGAACTCATTGTGCTTTGAACTGACAATGCAGAGACTGGTTGGGATTCTCTCTCTCTCTCTCTCTCTCTCTCTCTCTCTCTCTCTCTCTTTCGCCCCTCCCCACCCTGCTCTCACTGTCTCTCTCTAAAAATAAATGAATAAACTTAAAAAAAGGAATAGATTACCTCTGTAAATCAAGAGCAGAAATTAGAGACAGAAGAATCCATGAAATCCATGGCAGGACAGTAAAAATCCATGCAGCGTGAACTGGCAAACCTAGTCATGTTGGAGAAGGAAAATAAATATATTATCCCAGAAATTATGGGAAATTGGAGGCATTGAATAATATATTAAACAATGTTAAAAGCTAATAACAAGACAAAAATTATCAAACTGAAAAAGGAAGAAAGCTGAAGTGCAAATGTCCCATGAGATACAGCAAGAAAACATTATCCAAAAGCATAAAATTCATACAAAGAGAAATTTATGAAGTACTATATTGATATACTTTACTTTAAGATGCAGTGGAAAATTACAGTATCAGGTAGCAATTCATAAGATTAATTTATACAATTTGAAATATTCTACATAAAATGATAATCTATAATGTGACACTATTATAATAGGTGCATATTATATAAGTACATAGTTTATTTACAATTTTGCTTTAGGACTGTATTTTTAAAAATTTTTAAGCTTTTGTTTTTGAGAAAGAAAGAGAGTACAAGTGCATGTGAGGCAGAAAGAGAGTGGAAGATTCCCAAACAGGCTCCCATCTGTCACCTGACGTGACAGAGCCTGACATGAGGCTTAAACTCAGGAACCGCAAAGTCGTGACCTGAGCTAGAATCAAGAGACAAATGCTTAACCAACTGAGCCACCCAGGCACTTCTTGCTTTAGGACTTTTCTGGACAATTTCCAGGGCTACTGCCTTAGGAGACAATAGCTTCATCAGATTGACAGTACCAAAAAATTATCAAAGATCTTTAATCAATATTGGAAACGTTGTAAATAAAACCCATGTGGAGTTAATTTAACCACACAATTCTAATTCTTCCTAAAATAAAAGCATAAATAAACTCAATATAATAAATATTTAATAATTTACATATTATATTTTTCTTTACATTATGAATTACCCAAACTCTGTCATACTAAAAACAATATCCCCAAGTAAACTTTCGAATGATTAAATTCAGTGACTTTGAGATGCTGCCAACTTTAAAACTAAAGTGGTAGTTTTTTTGTTTTTGTTTTTTTTTTTGGTCATAATTATATTTTCAAAGTAAGATGATAACACATGATTTAAGACATGGGTTAACTTACTAATAAACTTTTGAAGATGTAGATTTTTGGTGTCTGGGACACAACTTTTATTCCTGCCTAAGACCACAATATATAAGGGAAGATTCTCCAGGAATAAAATGAATATGGAAAAGTCAGCACTGTGCATGTCCAAATAAAGGTACCATATTTCAAATAAATGAAAAACTTTCATAAAAAGAAAAACAAATTTTGGGTAGTCTCAACTTTTAACAGGCACAATAGAAACAATGCATATTTTCTTCCTGCTTGAATTAATGTGACTCTCAGTAAATTCTTTCAGGTAAACAAAATAACTCAGAAGAAGGAGACAAAAGGATGGCCACATAGAAAATTGATAGACTCAGGTACTTATATCAAGTCTAAAGGGAAAGATTCACGTTTTATGGCCATGGCCACTTATACTTAGACGTGAGTGGAATCAAATAGAAACCAAACAAGGACTTAGTAAACTCATATTTTGAAATGAACCTGAAACATGGATTAAAAGAGACTCTAATAGTTCAAACATGTCAAAAGAGACACAATAGTCCGAAAACACTTATATATGCAAAATTCTATGGGCAAAAAGCAGAACCTCTTCAGATATAACCAATGGAAAAGATCTCCCAGAATGCATATCTAAAACCATGTATAAAAAGGGACTTGAGAGTTTCTCTTTTTTTTAAGTTTTATTTATTTATTTATTTATTTATTTATTTATTTATTTAGGGAGAGTGTGAAAGAGGAAGGTGCAGAGAGAGAGGAAGAGAGAATCTCAAGCAGGATCCACACTCATACAGAACCCAACATGGGGCCAGAACCTACAAATCATGAAATGACCTGAGCTGAAATCAAGAGTCAGATGCTTAACTGACTGAATCACCCAGGCACCTGGGACTTGAGAGTTTCTATCAGGGGTAGAACTAACCTAATCAGAGAATATTCCGTCTTTCTGAAAAGGGGTCTTAGAATATTTGCCTATTATTTCAGAATTGCTTCTAACCAGTAACAGCCATTATCGTCTTTTTCAGGTAGAAGTATTTGCTACAGTTACCATGTTCTGTTTTCACAACCACATACTATTTTTCTCTATTTCATTTATATGCCTTCAAATAAAGGTAATATGCATCTGGTCCTGATGAAGAATAGCTCATCATAAGACTCTGTTTCAAGCCTAGGGTCATGTGTGTCTGAAACACCTGTGATACCATTCTTGGAGAGGAGTGAGTGCATTTTGTATGTAGAAAGGAGATAACCCAATTACTGTTGCCAAGGAATGTACTTATTAGATTGTATTATGTCAGAGCTATTTGCTCTTTGCTTTCCAACACATTTTTATCCATGCCCTTTGCCATATGACTTCCTGCCACGTGGCCTTCACCGTATAGTCTGCTTTAGCCAGGAGAATGTAAGCAAACATGTCAATATACAGTCCAATTAAATACAGAATATATAATAGGAATTCTGTATTTCCATCAGTCTTTTTTTTTTTAATGCTTTCCTGTTGTCTGCCATAAGAACAGCAAAATCCAGGCAGTAACCATTCCTCCAACCTATGTCCCACAATGAAAAAGTCATAAAGCCCTACTGAGCCAGTCTAAGCCAATGGATCCCAGTAGATGTGAAGCTGATATCTTAGAGTTGCTTATTTTTGTAGCAAATATTGACTAATAGAATGTATTTTAAAAAGAAATAAATCATAAAACACATTTAAACATATAAAAAATGAACCAAACAATATATGTTTTGTAAGCCCTTCCTAAGGAAATTAACAATTTAAAATCTTCAGTTGAACATAAAATGAATTGAGAAATTAAAGAAAAATGATTTGTGACATGCAATCCAATTTATTTAATAACAAGACTAAGAATAAAGCATACTGTAATGTAAATGTAATCAATTCTGAATATCCATAAGTAATATAATTAATAATATTTAGAAGGGAAAAGAAAAGTTATGAGGTTGTGAAATCACATTGATTATCTCATTTAAAACTGATAACCAAGTTAAAAAGAATGAGAATATTCAAAGGCTTAAAAAAGAGTAAGAAAAAATAATTAAAAAAAAAAGTATTAGAAAATAAGTAATATAGTCATCAAAACCAGGTATATGATGATTGTGGTATGCCACCTCCATACCATTTCAGTGAAGGACTCATCCTTGTTAAAAGGCTGAGTGTTACTGGAGAGTGTTACTGATAGATAACCTTGAGCTGTTTGCTTCTTCAAGGGTTGTCTCAATTCCAGAGTCCTGTAGCCCAAGTCACACTGCCACCAACAATGACTGAAAGCTAGGAAAGCATAAATGACTGGCCATCACGGTTCAACTCAGAACAACACTGGATGACCACTGTAGCTCCAGAGCTCCCAGAATCATCAAACTAGGCTGTTTGGGGGCTTACATTTCAGCTTGACATCTTCCTCCACCCCGTCCTGATTCCTATCCTGTTTATAAATGTGTATCCTAAATGCACTTCTTAACACATATCTTACATACAAACTTTGTCTCAGAATCTACATTCTGGGAACCCACTCTACAACAGAAGGTTCAGGGGAGGGGCAGGTGGGTGGCTTAGTCAGTCTGAGCGTTGGACTTTTGGTTTTGGCTCAGGTCATGATCTCCTGGTTCCTGGTATCAAGCCCCCAGTCAGGCTTGAGCAGTGCAGAATCAGCTTGGGATTCTCTCTCTCCACCCTCCCCCCTCTATTTCTCTCCTCTGTTCCTCCTCCTTAGCTCTCTCTCTCTCTCTCAAAACCTGCAAAATAAAAAAAGTAAAGTGGAAAGAAGGTGTCTTAGGTTCCTCTAAAATCAGACTCTAAGATAAATACTTGAGTAAATAATTTATTTAGGAGGTGAACTAACACCAACATTCAGAGGGAAATCCAGATTCCACACAAATCAGCAACCGTATTCATTACCAATCTCTATGAAAAATTTTAAGAATAAAAACAATCAACTACTACAGATGAATTAGGAAGAGGTCTAGGGGAGAGCTGCTCTCCAGGACTTTCTTTTGCATTTTGTACATATACTGTGTAATCTTTAAAAATAAAGGAGGTAACCTGTGAGATAAATGGGTATGTCACACAGTAGAAAGTGTTTAGTTTGTGAAATATATCCATTTAATAACCTAGGTTATTATACAGTGTATGGGCATTTCCCAGGGAGTCATAGCTCACAAAATCCACAGATTCTGGGCTTGTTCACCATAAGTAAACCTAAACTAGGGACATTCTGCTTAAACCATTTTATAAATAAGACCTCTTCTCCCAGTAAACAGTATTAGTGTGGTTTGTAAGGACAAGAGGTACAGTTATCGTCACGTTTATAAAAGGAAAAGACTTGTGCAGCTGCCTTTTTTCCTTCCCTGAGACATTTCCCTTCAAAGATGAGCTGTTTTAATTCCTCTCTCTTTATTGGTAATAAAATCTGGGGAGGAGTAGGTGAGAAAGTAGGAAATTAAGAGGGAAGTAAATAAAGCTAATAAAATGCCTACTAATTAGAGGGGCACTCCTATGGACAACTAGGAATTTACTCAACTGAGGATCCTGAGAAACTATATAAAACCAAACTCAGAATTGTTCCCATGAGGATCAAAGAAGTGAAGATTTTTTTTTTTTTTTTTACCAATTCGGTTGTAGATATTTGTTGCAAGTCACTCTAGGAAATGTTAACTGGACACTTGGGAATAGAATGCTCAAGGAAACCAGAGGATGTCCTCAGGTAGAGAGTCACAGGTGTTTGATGTTGGAACTGCAGTCACAAGGATTATTCACTGTTCCACTGCCACTGGGCTAACTTTCATGATTAGTTAAGAGGATATGGACAGAGCAATGGCAGCACCTGTTATGCAGACCAAATCGGAGGAAACCGATATATGCTAATTTTGGTATTTTCATAGTAGATAGTCAATGTAAACTTTTTTAAGTGAAAAAAAATTGTCTGGCATACAGTTAAAAAAAAAGTAAATCTTCCCAGCTATTGGAACAATAGCATGAAGCAAAACAAAGAGACCATGATGTGACAAATTATAAAGAATTACTAAAAAGGAAACTAAACCTTAAATTAGTGTCAAAGAACAAAAGGAAAAACATATCTGCCATAACAATACATGTAAATTGGTCATAGACTTAACTGTACAGTATACATAGCAGACATACTCAAAACCAGCTGATGGTCAGCTTAGACATAAAGATACAGGTAGAGCTTATAGAAAAAATGCAAACGAGGCAGAGGTTCCAGTTGTAATACCAGACAGGTGTATTTTGGAATGAGAAGCATTAAATGAGATAAAGAGTGAACTTTCCTCAAATGAAGATCTAACAATTATAATATCTGCACACCCAACAAAGACTAAGTACACATTCTTTAAAAATGCACATGAAACATTCAATTTATACTAGACCATAAAGCAGGTCTCAGTTGAAGAAGAATTAGATCATTCGAAGTGTGTTCACTGAGCATAGTAGAATTAAGTTAGAAATCAATAACACAAAGATAAAAAGAAATCACAACTTCTAATAAGTTAAGGAATACAATGCTAAATAATCCTTAAGTAAGAAATTTCAATGGAAATTTTAAAATGCTTGAAGTTAATGATAACAAAATATTTGTATCACAGCTCAAGATGGCTATACCCAAACTAATCTAGAGGCTTAACAGAATCCAAATAAAAATCTCAGACTTGTTGTTGTTGTTGAATTGAACATGCTCAATCTTAAATTTATATGGACATTCAAAGTACTAACACTAGTCAAGGCAATTTGAAAAGGAAAAAAAAATGAAGGACTTACCTTCCAGATATTCAAATTATTATAAAGTTACAGTAGTTAAGACAGCTTGTATTTGTACAAAAATAGACAAAAGGACCAATGAAACAGAATAGAGAACAGAATAGGTTTGAAACCTCTATGTTTGTGGTCATCTAATTTAGGTAATGTTTTACAATGCAGTAATGAAAATATGGTCTTTTTAGTTAATGGTCCAAATGAAAAACATAAGAGAATACTTTCATTACCTTGAGTTTAGTAAACATTTCATAAACATGATGCAAAATAAATTAATCATAAAATAAAGGATCGACATACTAGATTTCATGAAAATTAAGGAAACTGTTCATCAAAATACACCATATTTTGAAAATTCTCAAAAATATATTTGAGGACAATTTTATTATTTAGCCATCAAATTTGTTGGGTGTTCAGCTTCTATAACTTCATTTGTTTTATTTGTGTGTGTGTGCCATAAAAAGATATACCACACATCACATATCTTTTGTTTTGTTACTTTTGGTATGGTTGAAAATCCTTCCAGTTTAGAGTAACAAATCCATTGTTTTGGACCACCCTTGGTAGGTTACTATGTTGGGCCCTTATATACATATATGTGTGTGTGTGTGTGTGTGTGTGTGTGTGTGTGTGTGTGTATGTGTGTGTGTGTGTGTATAATGAAAAAAAAATTAACTATTGTAAAGCCAAAAGGAAAGGGAGAATTTTAGAAAAAGAGGAAAAATTGGGGTACCTAGGTGGCTCAGTCAGGTAAGCATCCAACTTCAGCTCAGGTTTGTGTCCAACTTCAGCTCAGGTTCATCTCACAGTTTGTGAGTTTGAGCCCCGCCATGGGGCTCTGTGCTGACAGCTCAAAGCCTGGAGCCTACTTCAGATTCTGTGTCTTTTTCTTTCTCTGCTACCGTCCCACCCCCATCATTCTCTCTCTCTCTCTCTCTCTCTCAAAAATAAATAAATATCCAAAAAAAAGAAAGAAAAAGAGGAAAAATAAAAGGCAAAGTCTCACAATCATGCATCTTGACCTTAAGGTTTTAGAAAGAGATTGTTTAAGATTACATTATGTTCCTGATACATAAATTTTTGGAAGAAAGTGCTCTACTTAAAAATATTGTCTGATATCCTTTCCAATATGATTTTTAAAATGACTTTCATTGTTGTGCCTTTTCATATATTTAGTTTCTTAGCTGTGTGTCCAGGAATTGTTCATTTTCTTTTTTTCTTCCGATTTTCTTACTATATTCCTCCTCCTTCCCATTGTCAGTTTGTGCTGTGATTGAGTTAACCAAATATGATAAGTATCAAACATCCTTAATTACTTTATCATCAATCCTTTCATAAAAACTAATTAATAAATCTTTAGGGTTATAAGTAACCATCTAGTTAATTAACATCAGAGATAGTTTAAGTACAATGTAGGTGTAATTTTGGGCATTGACTGTTTCTTGAAAAAGCAATAAAAAACATCAGAAATCTAACTGTTTTTCAAATGATTTGAAAGTGAAAAACAATGAGGTTTTCAGCCTTTTTGTTATTTTTTTTAATTTAAATCTCATGTTTAACCTATAGTTTCTCATGAAATGCATGGACTTAAAAATGAATACAAATATTTCCTAAAGATGCCTAGAAATTTCTTCTGGATAAAATCATAACACTCAAAAATATTCAAGGTAATTTACATACAAAAACAAAAGCAAAACAGGGCCTGATTGGGATGATTGAAATGTGACTCAATAGATGCAGAACAACTATGAATAAATATAGTCAGGATTTTCCAAGGGTACACAGGCCCCATGGTGTTCAAATAAAATAGTGCACGTACCTTAGATTCTCACTAGAAATACTAATTCCTAGGCCCCAGACTCAGAGATTCTGTTCCAGGAGATTTAGTGCATATCCCAAGAATATGCTTCTACTTTGGCTCTTTTAAGTGACTCGAACTGTAACTAACTCAAGAATTCCACTTTGTAGATATTGACATATGCCTGAAATCAGTGAAACTGTGTGGTATTCTAAGCATACATAAAGAACTTAGTCACACTGTAAAGTACAATAAATATTATCAATATTAAAAGTTTAAAAGTAGAAATATTTAAAAGTAGAAAATGGAGTGTGTTGTGATATTGTGCAAATTGATACAGATGCTGTGGTTGCCCTGCTGGGGGCAGGGTCAATGCCCCACTGGTTTGGATGTTAGTGATGAAACTGCACATGTACTAAGAAGGCATGAAATGATTTATTACTCACAGAGTGATGCTTTCTGAGGAGAACAGAGCAGGCTCCCAAGCTGGTTTGAAAATAGTTTGAAAGACAGGGAGTAGCTGGTAGTGTGGGGGGTTATCATGGTTAGTAGGTAGGTGGGCATGGAATGAGGATTCCTACTACCTGGCTCAGGCTTACCTGGTGTGAAGTTCCTGCTGGAGGCAAAGGAAGAAATGCGTGGGCTTTGCTATCACATGTAGGGCAAGATAGGAGGGGAGAAAGGTGGGGCTTGAAAACTGGCAACAATCAAACATCGAAAGCAGAATCAAACTTTTTATTTAAAATACTTGAAAATATAAAGTCATTAAGACTTAGTTGAAAGTTCTGAAATATGATTTTACTTGACTGGAATCAGTAGGAATATCTATCTTTCTATCTACCTGTAATTTTAAATAAATACAGGGCTCAGTAATTAGCTAGCCATAAATGAAGTCTATAGTATTATATCAGACATTTTGCAAAACGTAAATGTTTATTGGTAATCTGAACGTATTATTTGGAAAGCACAGTTGAATACCAAACCCATTTTAATTATATCTTGGATTTCTGTCAGTTTAATCAAATAAATTTATAATAAACATTCCATGAGAAAAAGCTCATGGATTTACTAAACCACACAACAAAATAGACTGACACTTATAACCAGTGAATATATACAAATCTTGTGGGTCTTTCTATTTTAAAAAAAATCAAAAGCAGTGTCTGTAGTGGGTTATTATAGTATGGAAATACTCCATTGTAGCCGAATTCCTTCAGAAAGTGGATTCCACAGAAAGACTTTAGAAGTGGACTTAACAATAAGAAGCCAAATAATGATTTCCACTCACATGTATTTTTGTGTTTTGGAGGTTTTAGGGTACCACGCAAAGAAAGAGAGACTTTTGGCACATAAAACATCCAGCCTAGTACTAATGCTTAGCAAAACCAAAGATAACCCTCATATAGATACACAGAAATTGCTCTTAAAAATACTTTCTGAAGATTATAACTCTAAATATGGGAAAAAATCAAAGTGATTTCTTTAAAGAATAAAGTAAGTTAAAACTGGCACCGAAAAAAAGCCTTACCACCTACCTATGAAAACAAGTTTTAGCTGCAGGTGAGTAAGTAAACAAGCCTTAAAAAGCTTTCAGAGGAATAAAACAACAAGGAATAGAAATGGGGGAAAAAATGTCTCCCAGGGAACAAAAAAAGCCAGTCATTTCCAGAACTCTGCAGGGGTGGTATATGCCTGTGTCTGTGAATACAGCATCAGAAAAGTTAGCCTCTCTCATTTCATTTTACAGGTAAGAGGAATGTTGGGATGACTGCTCCCACCAATGTTGGGGGGATTGTTTGTTTCTTTCTTTAATACTACTGTGGGATTCCTTTTCTTAAAAGGAAAATCCTCGTTGTCAATGTTATTTTATACAAAATTTTTGGTGGTACCTCAACCCACCAAATAGGCAATAGAATATTAACATTTAACTCCCACTTTGGAAGGAATAAATTTATCTTCTGAGTTACAGAGAGACCATTTATCTTCTATGTTATTAAAAATTCTATTTCACCCCGATATGAGAAGAATAAATCAATAAACCAATAAATCAATAAATTAGAGGTTTGAACAAACCAAAGTAGGAGAGATGACAAAAAAAATCACTATATGATACAGAAAAACAATGGGCTTGGAAGTCACACAGACCTGAGTTCAAAATTTAGTTAGAAACTTAAACACCATATAACCTTATTAAGGTGTATAATATTTCTGGATCTTCTGCTTCCTCATATACAAACTATGCAAAATGACCGTCATGATTTGAATTGATATATGTGAACTATAGGGCCCGGGAAAAGTATGTTTTCAAAAATTAAATGGTATATATTACATAATAATTATAGAATGAACGATTAATAAAATGTAAGCAATTCTTAAAGTAAGCCCTGGTGAATTTTTGTCCCTTGAGGTTTATAAGAAAAAGAAAAGCTTTTTTATGTTAAAAAAAAGATTGAATAACAGTATAAAGGAAAAGAACACCCAGGTGAACATATCAATGAATGTCATCATAGAGACCTTTACGCACAATCTGTACCAAGGTTCATGGAAATCACCTTTGCTAATGTACCTTTGGAAATTCAAAATGGTTGTTAGCATATCAGAAGATCTAAGAAATCTTGTTATAAGAATTTATCTGGAGTTACATTAAAATCCTTTGGCAAATCTTGAGGAAAAAAGAAGTTATCTGGAAAAAAAGTAACATGACTTCCCAAACATTTGACATTACAGTGTGTGTGTGTGTGTGTGTGTGTGTGTTTGCATATTATGCACAGCTATTATCTTGCAGACCTGGTTCTCCTTAAACCAACTTTTAGAAAAAAATTAAATATTCATATAATTATCAGGTGCATTGAAGAAGTTAAATTATATTAGTCTTTTTGTATAAATGGACTATGGATATCTTATTCAGCTTGGGGTACTATGACAAAATTATCATAAACTGGGTGGCTTAAACAACAGAAACTTATTTCTTATAATTCTGGGAGCTGAAAGTCCAAGATCAGGTGCTAGTGTAATAGGGTGAGGGGCTTCCTTTTGGTTTGCAAATGGCCCTCTCTCTGCTGTATCTTCACATGGTGGAGAGAGAAAGCTGACTCTTTGGTCTCTTCTTACACACACACTGAATGACCCTATTGTGAGTACTCCACCCTCATGACCTCATTGAAACCTAGTTACCTCTCAGAGCCCATCCTCCCAACCAAATACCATCCACTGGGGGTTAGAGTTTTAATATATGAATTGTGGAAGTTATAAACATTCCGTCTGTAGTGACGAGATGTCAAAGATTGAATGTTATACACATTTTACTTAATTTCTAGGTGCCTCAGTCTGTTCATGTATAAATGAAAACAACATTTTTTAAAAGCCACTGTGAAGTTTAGAGATATGATTCATAAAACCTCTAACCCTGTGACTATAGGAAAGTAATCACTTAAAAAAGAATAGTGAATAATGGCAATTATTTTGATAGTGTTATAATTAAATACCTCAAATTTCTCACTTTTAAGTTATTTTGATGCCTCCATAATGTGTTTCTTTCAAGGATTTATTTTTAAAGTCTTATGTTAACTTCTTTGGTTCTATTCACAGAATGATGTGATTAATTTTTCTGTCGCCAACAGATTACTTTAGTTAGATTATAAATATCCTTTATCTTCCATTCTAAAATATACATTCTTTTTTTTTCCTAATTTTCATCAGTCACTATTCACTTATCTACTTTCTTTTCCAGCCAAAATTCCTAAAAGAGCTGCCTGTTCAGTCTTACATTCAACTTACTCTTCACTTTAACACATTTCAGTTTTGGCCCATCCCACACCACCAGAAAGTGTGTGAGTGAGTGTGTGTGTGTGTGTGTGTGTGTGTTGTATAAACATTACCAATGAGCTACAGTTTTCTGAGGCAAAGTAATTTATCCATTGTCATTTTACCCACCATCTCAGAGGCTTTGATCCAGTTGACAACTCCTTTGTTTCTGGAAGTAGTTTCTTTAATTAGCTTTCAATTCACATTCATAAATTTTTCCCTATTCTTTCCTTTAGTGGTCCCTTCTCCTTTGCTCAACATCTAAGTGATGGATTACCTCAGCACTCAATCTTGGACCCTTTTTTTTCTATTTTCTCTTCCCTATGATCTTATTCAAGTTCATGGGTTTTAAAACCCATCTATATGCTGTTGATTTGTCAATGTACTTCTATAGCCCAAACTCTCATCTGATATTCAGATTTATACTTCCAACTGCCTATTTGACCTCTTCCTTTGAAAACCCACAAGACATTCCAAAAATGGGGCCAAAATAGAAATTTTGGATCTGGCCTACTATCACTATCAATATTTTAAACACACATAGCCTCTCCAAATCTATCAACCAATTATCAGCATTCATCTATGCTATTGTTTAGCTTGAAACTGGGTCTTCCCTCTGTTAACTACATCATTCTCTCAATCATCTCCACCCAATATTTTCCATCAGAAAGTTCTATAAATTCTAAAAAAAGAAAGCTCTATAATTTCTACCTCTTAAATATATTTGCAGTCCATCTATATATTTTCCTTATTTCTATTGCCTTCATGTCATTCAGAGATTCTTCATATGGGGTCCGAATACCATCAAAATATTCATGGATATAACTTTAATTAAATGTAATTGGTTTTCTATAAAGTCTTAAAAGTCTATAAAAGTAATTTATTTATACATTTAAAAAATATTATTCTAAGAAGTTATCTATTGGTTTGATCAGACTACCACAGGGATCCTAACTCATTCTGAATGTTCAGATTCTTTTGGCTTATAATTCATTCTAATATACCTTTTGCATAATAAAGCTGTGACTAATTTTGTTTTTTATTTTGCTTCTACTTTTGCTGTGTTATTGTTATTATTAACTTTTTGTTCATGTTTCTGTATCACTTCTGGTGGCTTTCAGCAGGCAGTTAAATAGTCTATAAATGGATGCTAAGATTGAAATAAATTCTTATTTTACTTAATTAAGATACAGGGATATATTTATCATGAAATTGAAGCAAAGAGCAGTAGGGGATCTAGTATATCGGAGAAGTACTTCCCTTATACCTATGCTCCCTAATTTTGGGGAGGAATATGTGTCACAGATTTACTACTGATATTGTTTATAGAAGATAGTCTTGTGTATTATGCAAGAGATTCAACATATTCTGTGTCATAGAATTTTTGTACTAAGAATTGCATTCATTTTCAAGAAGTACTCAACTAAATCTCTGTGTCTTGTATGCTCTTAAAACAACTCAGCGTCTGTAAGATATTTCTTCATTAGTGTAAGAAAGCAGTCACGGACAGAAATCTGAAGCTAGCTGTCATTGGAAACAAACTTCATGTTCACTTCTTGAGGAGTAAACTCATGGATGTAGTATGTAGGCAAATTGATTTCTAAGACTATTGGTTACCATAGTAACTAAATTTCTGCAATTTATGTGTGTGTGTCTATGTGTCTTGCAAAAACTACTTCTTTAAAGCTGAATCAAAACTTTTAGATATGATACAAGCAGTTGATATTTAAGGTTAATCAGTTTAAAATCTGAAATGTTCTTCAAAACCCATGTGTGTTTGTCCTAGTCCCACAGATTCCCACAATTATTCCACTGATTAGATATTAGAATGAATGAAATAAAAGATGAATCTAATGGTGTAATGGTTTAAAGCTAGTTATTAATTATGTACAATTATATTTGGAATACTTAATTCAAATGATCTTTATCCAAAGAACAGGTATTACCTCCTCATTTTTTATCAGTGGACTCCAGGATATTTTAAGTAAAGTAAATAGATATTTAGTCAAATTTTTATTTATTTTCTACATGCAAGAATAGAAGTATGGGCTTAACATCTTAGGAAAACCATACAGTATCCTGGTATGACTTCTTTTACCTTAGTGAATAAGTCACAATTTCTGTTCATTGTAATCTATGTTCTAGAAATCAATCAGTTGTAGGCTTTCAAATTCCATTTAAAAGATTAAGCACCATGGGGCGCCTGGGTGGCGCAGTCGGTAAAGCGTCCGACTTCAGCCAGGTCACGATCTCGCGGTCCGTGAGTTCGAGCCCCGCGTCAGGCTCTGGGCCGATGGCTCGGAGCCTGGAGCCTGTTTCCGATTCTGTGTCTCCCTCTCTCTCTGCCCCTCCCCCGTTCATGCTCTGTCTCTCTCTGTCCCAAAAATAAAAAAAAAAATAAAAAATGTTGAAAAAAAAAAAAAAAAAAAAAAAAAAGATTAAGCACCTTATTACCATTATAACAATTGAATGAGAAATTGAAAACATCTGAATATATTAATGATAATATAACCTTTATGTTTCTGTTATAATTACTCAGCTCAAGCTTAAGGATTTGGCTGAGTGATATGTCTCTTTCACTGCAAATATTTTCAAGTTTAAATGAAGTATTTTTAATCGAACAAAGAAAAGACATCCCCCAAGAAATATTGTTTACATTAAAATAAAAATATAGGGTAATAGACAGCGCCATACTTTTGTATGCCAAGTGTACTTCCATCTTCTGTATACAAATATGTCTGTTCATGCAAAGCATCTTTGATATTGGCCATTCTGTACTTAGATGCAACTAAGTTGGCTTGACTTGAAGCTCTTAGATGTAGCTCTTATCAAAAGCCCTGATTATTTTTAGAACAGGAATCATTCCAGCTCAGGGTGGTTTTAGGACTACAGATTTTGATTCCTGATATTAATGAGGCAGATCATTAGTTGATGGAAGCTTCCTTCCAGATGGTAGGTGTTAATAGTGTATTTAGGGAGATGTGCTAAGTTAGGAGAAAACTTTACTTGACTCTTGGCCAAGTCTTTTCCTTTATCAAAGAAGATATTTCCATACTCTGAATTCAATTTGGTATCAATTACAGAATAAGCCCTAAAGAAAGCAGGAGCCCTTAATATCATACTTAAAAGTTCTTGTCATTCTTTTATTTTTCTTCTACCTTTTTTTAAAGTTTATTTATTTATTTTGAGAGAGAGAGAGAGAGAGAGAGGATGCAAGCAGAGAAGGGGCAGAGAAAGAGAGAGAGAGAGAATCTCAAGCAGGCTTTGCACTGACAGTGGGATTTGAACACACAAACCATGAGACCATGACTGGAGCCCAAATCAAGAGTGGGACCTTTAACCAAATGAGCCACCCAAGTGCCCTTATTTTTATTCTTTTTAACACTATCTTTTCTTGGATAATTTGATCTTTGAATCAGAACCTTGTCAGTAAGTGGGTGTTATATAAAGGTATCTATGTCATATTCTAGTAACATCAGTTTCAAATAAATTATTACCAATCATGGCAGTATTTCTTAAAATGGATGTCTTGATTTTAGGGGGAGGTAGGTCTGAAACGTTGCTTCATGGCTATAACCCTCTACCTCTATTTGGCCCTGATATCAGTTTTTGCATGTGTGGTGGTTGATTTGCTTTCCATCCGTGTGTTGATCATTTTATGCCTGAAGCAAAACTCTCTCTAGGATTAGCTTATTTAGGATGAATAGGTCAAGCTGAGTATGAAAGCAAGAACAATGAAATTCCTTATCATCAGTGGCACAGAAGGCCACAAATCCTTCTAAAAAAAATAGATGCTTCGGGATACTATGGGAACATCTTCCACAGCCTTAAAATAGTGCTTTTTAACGCATGGCAGACAGTGAATTCAAACAAGAACCTTATATGTTATACTACAATATGTGGATTTTAAATTAAATTACGTATTTAACCTGAGTTTCAATAATTCCTGGGAAAAAGGAAATCCACATCAATGAAATATCAAATATTTTCTTGCTTCAATTTTACAGAAAATCAGAGGAAAAAGAAATTGTAAGGAGGGATTTTAATCTTCTTACTAAAATAAAGACCTAAATTATGAGTATAATCATCGAAGGATTCTTTGTCTATGATAAATTCTTTTCAAAACAATTCTTACATTATTAAACTTCTCCCTTTCTGTTTACCTTATTCGATTTTTAACTCACAGATGAATGGGATTTTTTACAACAATATGTGCAAATATGTATATATAGACATTTCCAAATAAATATTATATATCTGTCAATGTAAAACCTGTAAAAAAATTTAGAAGCATTCCAATGAACATTTAATAGTATTGTGTTCTTATACTTTGTACTGTGAGTTATACCATGCAGATAAATTAAATACAAGATATACATATTTGTTTTTAAATTATCTTGAATTATATTCTTGTATCCCTTAACCATGATTCTTAAATAAGAAGATGCTCTTTTGAAAACAATGTTCCAAACTACCTGCATTCTTTTTAGGAGAGTTGTTTGATGAAATGAGTACCTATGGCTATATTTACAATTTATGTCATATGATTATTTTTCTTCTTTTGCTGAGTGTAGTTTAACAGCCATTTTTATAAAATTATTTCAGGTAAATTATCAGTTAAAAAAATCTATGCACTATGTTTAAATAAACAGATACTTTTAAGATATAATTTAAAGCATGCGTATGCTATAACATCAGTTCTCAAGACATTTGCAACCCTTTTGAAGAAAAAATCACCTAGCATTATAACAATTAAAGAACAATATAAGATCATATAATCAGTAACTAGAGAAAGAGGATGTTAGGGAAATCCTGAACTGAAAATGTAACAACCTAAGGCTAATTTTAATCTGAAACAAGTTAGATGTCTCTGTTTTCAAATTTAAATATTAAGAGATTAGACAGGAGTTCTACAACTAATTTGAGCTATAACATTCTGTGATTTGGAAGTGAAAAAAAGCATATGGTTTGAAATTATCAAGAAAGACTTCATAAAAGAGGTATGACCTCATGAAGCAAAATAGTTGTATATGATCTGACTAAAGGAGGAAAGAAGCACTTCTCATTGGAGATGGATAAGCTGAGTCGGAAATAAGAAAGGAACAGTGGAAAGGGGACTTACCTCACTAGGGAAAAACAAAAAGTGCGTACATTCTAGGCAGGTAGTGCTGAGCTTTAAAAGAGTGACATAATGACAAGCCTTGAATTTCAAGATGAGAAACTTGGACTACACCTGATGTTGCATAAAAAGCCATGAGGCGGACTGAAGCATGGAATTGGCATACTGAAATCTGCTTTTATGACTTGCAGTTCGGGATGAACTGGAAGGGGGAGATAAGAAAGAATGTCCATCAGGAGGTCATTGCATTATCCAAGAATAAAGTGATGCAAGCTTAGAGTGTTGGCAGTAGGAAGCAAAGGACAGGGCAAATTCATCAGGCACTTCAAAGAAAAATTCAGAAAATTTGGAGATGATTAAAGTTATTGAAGCATGATGTACATGAAAGTCTTCATGCATATCTATTTGCACTCCCTCTAATTCTACAGTTTATTTCTGCCTTTAATTATATGATATTCATACTTTGCCAGTGTTTTTATTATTATCCTCACATTTGAAAAAAAAATTAAGCTATCTTTCTATTTATGATCTTTTCCTGCCTGGAAATCTGCTATTGAGGCCAAACTGAGATTTGGACATTGGAGTAAGACCTACGTGTGTTCAGTGTGAGCCCACAAATTACTGTGATTCCTTGTATGTCTATTTACACTTGTATCCATGTTGCTAGAAAAATTTGCAACACAAAATAGATGCTCAATAAATACTGACCGCATGGTTAGCTACATGAATGAACTTAAGGTTTTAAGCCTGAGTTTCCTCATCCATTAACTGACAGTGGTAGAAACTATATTTTTAAAGGTGAGATAATTAATTTAGATAGTCTAATAAGTACTTTACAAGTGTTAGTTCTATCACTAGATAAAAATGTAGGCTAAAGTTTCAAGTATTTTATTGCTGAAATATTTGATTGGTCAAATAGCTTAAACATTTCTTTCAGAAATGCTCCCTGTGTGTATGTTTGCATTTTGTGACAGCTATTGTTTGTCATATTATATAGATAAGACACTGAGGCACAGAGAAGTTAAATGATTTGGCCAATGTGCCATGGCTTGCTAATGAGAACTCTGTGGTTATAATTTCCAGTCTACTGTTAATTGATTACTATTACACAGAATTTTACTAAACATGCATTTTTATGTTTAACCATGCATCTTTGGTATTGCCAGAGCAAGAATTTATTAACAAAGGAAGATGTCACGGATCTGATTAAGTCCATGGCAAGAGACTTAGACCTCAGACTATAGGAGTCAAGAAACCATTGAAGAATTTTAAATCTGGAAATTTGACTTAGTTGAATTTTGTTTGTGATTGTTCATTCTGCAATATATGCGAAATAAATGATAGAAGGTAAATAGGACTAGAGCCTAGGTGTCTAGTTGGCATCTAGAGCAGAGGTCTGTCTGAGGGATAATGCTGGGGGAAGGAGAAATGAAATGAAGGAATGAGAATGAGGAAGTCATACCACAGGGTTCAGCTGTCTGTGTAACATTTTATTTTGTTTTACTCTGATATAATTGTGGGAAAATATTAGGCTTGGGTGGTAGATTTGATATCATTTGATACAGAGGATTTATTATATTTTATTTTCTATATAGGTCTAAAATATTGATGTAATTCATAAGAAGTATAGAGATATGTTTTTTGAGTTCAGGCTGTGCTAATGGGCATGTAGAGAGAGGAATGATTCCTTAAGTGTTTAGAAGCTCAATAAAGAAGTAAGGCAGGGGGATGATTAAGGATGATTCCTGGGTTTATCAAATGGGTTTGTAGGTACATGATGATAAATAAAAATGAAACAAAAATAATAAGGAAATGAGATTTGGAGAGTGAGAGTATAATTATATATAAGAAAAATATGTATTTTTTAAATGGAGGACCCAGAGAATATAGGAAGTCATGGTATCTAGGGTAAAGCTGGAGCAGGTAGCCATATACAGGAAAAGCATCCTTGCATCCCCAATAATGGAAGAAGGTAGCAAGGAGAATGATTATGAAGGTATGTCTCCCTAACAGAAACAACTCCAAGATAGCAAGAACCTCTCAAAAGACCTCATCACCTTTATTTTACTAATGCTTTCTTGCTAATAGATTTGTGCCTAGAAATACTTTCCTACTGTTTCTCACCTGAATATATGTTTTGGAAATTAAATTATCACCCAACACTTATCATATCCTCTACTTTTAACATAACGTCATCTCTTGTAGATTTCTAATTAGCTGGAATATGACATTTTAGTCAAACTTTCTGTCCATCAGTTTTATAATTTTCATCATCCTAATGCAATGACATGGTTTAAGAAAATATAGATGAAAGCTAACTGAAAGTGTATATTATAAAGTCATTTATTTTTTTATAAAGATAAGTATTTTTTTTTTCTTTTTTTTTTTTTTTTTAATTTATTTATTTATTTATTTATTTTTTAATATATGAAATTTACTGTCAAATTGGTTTCCATACAACACCCAGTGCTCATCCCAAAAGGTGCCCTCCTCAATACCCATCACCCACCCTGCCCTCCCTCCCACCCCCCATCAACCCTCAGTTTGTTCTCAGTTTTTAACAGTCTCTTATGCTTTGGCTCTCTCCCACTCTAACCTCTTTTTTTTTTTTTTTCCCTTCCCCTCCCCCATGGGTTTCTGTTACGTTTCTCAGGATCCACATAAGAGTGAAACCATATGGTATCTGTCTTTCCACAAACGTATGGCCAACTCATTTTTGACAAAGCAGGAAAGAACATCCAATGGAAAAAAGACAGTCTCTTTAACAAATGGTGCTGGGAGAACTGGACAGCAACATGCAGAAGGTTGAAACTAGACCACTTTCTCACACCATTCACAAAAATAAACTCAAAATGGATAAAGGACCTGAATGTGAGACAGGAAACCATCAAAACCTTAGAGGAGAAAGCAGGAAAAGACCTCTCTGACCTCAGCCGTAGCAATCTCTTACTCGGCACATCCCCAAAGGCAAGGGAATTAAAAGCAAAAGTGAATTACTGGGACCTTATGAAGATAAAAAGCTTCTGCACAGCAAAGGAAACAACCAACAAAACTAAAAGGCAACCAACGGAATGGGAAAAGATATTTGCAAATGACACATCGGACAAAGGGCTAGTATCCAAAATCTATAAAGAGCTCATCAAACTCCACACCCGAAAAACAAATAACCCAGTGAAGAAATGGGCAGAAAACATGAATAGACACTTCTCTAAAGAAGACATCGGATGGCCAACAGGCACATGAAAAGATGTTCAACGTCGCTCCTCATCAGGGAAATACAAATCAAAACCACACTCAGATACCACCTCACGCCAGTCAGAGTGGCTATAAAGATAAGTATTGATGAAATCTGCTGTTTCAGAATCCAATCAGCAAAAGAAAATGCACACCAGATATTTTAATAGAGGCGGAAAAGGACAATGCATTCCTTTTAGCGATCTGCTGGGAGCTGGCCATATATATCCTTGATGAACATAAACAGTTTCACAGAACATCAATACAAAATGACTGTAATTGAGAAAGACCAAAACAAGAAATTCTGCAATCATGTCTGAGCACAGACAAAACAAGAATACTGTTCAACATCAAGAGAACCACCATACCTCTCTCCCAGCAAACAAGACTGGCTGATGCTTTTTCACCAGGTACAGCTGGACACTTGCTCTGTTCTGTGCACATCCTAAATAAAAGATTTTAAGGTAACCAATAACATAATTAACACCATTTTTCGATTACACCTATTTCAGAGCAAAAACCCCACTTTCTTGGGTTCTTTTCAAAATCACCTGATATAAATTCATATCTAGTAATGAATCCATGCTATCACCATCTTTCTGAGATGCCCATTCTTCCCTTGTGTGTTCTCCCTGGTTGCAGCAAGTAAACCCAAACTTTGACTAAATAAAATAGCAAACTAAATCCAACTTTGATTAAAGGAGTGTCAGGATCCTTAGCAACAAAATACTGTATGTTGCTAGTCACAAGGTCACTGAGGAATATAAATGGACACATGCATAGAATATGTCACCAAGCAAAGACATACTTAGCAATTACTTTCTATAGTATGGTTGAAAACAGATAGCCCTGATGATATGAGTCAAGCCATGTATAGCTACAAAAATCTGTCTTGCCAAGGCATAGGTAGATCTAAGAACTGGAAAGAAAACATCAAGTAGCCTCCATTTCTGTATCTTCTAAACTGAAATCTACTTTTTATTTTTTTGTATTTTACTATTTGAACTTCAAGGAAAGAAACAAGGGCACACAAAAAAAGAGAGGGAGAGGGTTTCCTTTAAAATCTATGATAATATGGTCCAATTTATTCATTCTAGGCCTTTGAAAGGGCACTGATAATTTGTGCTCAATACCAGAGCTTAAGAAACAGCCTAGATCATCTACGATTATCAACACTTCTTTAACTATTTGTTTTTGGGGGTGGATGTAAGAGGTCCTCTGAAGGAGCTTTTCATGTCTTCAACACAATTTGTCTCAATATTAGCTGCTTGTAAGAACTTTAAAAATAATGTCAGTGCTCCACCTGAGACTGAGTTAGAATCTCTATGGCTGATCTGGGCATTGTTCTGTTTTAAAAACCAGCCTGTGAGGGAAAGTTGATAATTACTGAGGACACAATGGGCTTGACTCACATCAATCAGAACTGCTACCTTCCTCAAAGGATATCAGAAAAATATCAATCAGAAGACTGTCAATCAGAAAATTTCTACTCTCCCTACACGGGGCCACTTCACAATCTGTACCAATACTATACTACTATTTAAATCAAGGAGACTAGGAGTAAAACCTCCCAATATCTATAATAATAAATGTTGGCTACAATCCCTCCAAATCTCTGAAATAGTCAAAACATGATTTTAATTATGTTTACTCAAAAGCTATGCCAAATTCAAAGCAAAAAATGTTTTCACTATTCTATTTTGTATTTCAAATTTTGCTTAATCTACTTTGTTGCCCACTCAACACAGAATAACATCAAGTAAATGAAGAATGAACAAATAAATACAAATTACACAAAATGCACCAGATTTTCTCCTACTCCAAAAATAAGTAACTATTTGAAACACTAAATATGATGTCAGCAAAAATGGCAGAGTAAGGACCTTGAAAAATATTTTTCTTCCTAAAAGCAATAATGATAATTTGGCTAAAAATGTTAGAATCAACTTTATCACAATTCCGACAATTAACCTAAGGCTTACAAGTGTCCAGGAAGGATTTATTTAACCAAAATGGCTAAATCTTGATAGCAACAACAAGTTTTGTGGTGTTTTGGCATGCCTAATACCTATCTTCTCTTCCAGTTCTGTGGTAGTCTTGAAAACCAGAAATCTAAGTTACAAACAGTGAGAGAGGAAAATCATAAAAGACTCTTAAGTAGAAAGAACAAACTGAGGTTTGATGGGGGTAGGGGTTTGGGGTGCAGGGAAAATGGGTACTGGGCATTGAGGAAGGCACTTGGGATGAGCACTGGGTGTTGTATGTAAGTGATGAATCACGGGGATCTACTCCCAAAGCCAAGACAATACTGTATAGACTGTATGTTAGCTAACTTGACAATAAATTTTAAAAAAGAGAAAAGAAAAGAAAAAAATACAGAGAAGAAAAGAAAACCAGCAACCTGAAAGTGCAGTGAACACCAACAGCCTGACAGCCACCAGAGGGGGCAGAACAAGGTTGGAACTCTTTCAGAGTTTAGTTTCCAGAGAATTGTCATTATCTGACTTGTCTGGTGGTCTCCTGGGGTACTCCCACCTGAAAGATAGTCTTGAGCATCTTCATGGTTACCCAGTGTTGGAAAGATTTTCCAAAAAATACCTATGAAGAAACAAATAGTGTCAATAAGAGTAAAACATAGGTGCACATAAAAGACATTACAAATATATATTTTCTATTTATAACTCTTATTTTTTTCTCCTATCAGATTTAGAAGGAAAATGCATACCCTAAAAATTATGAATCTGTTTTCATAGACACACAACAGATAAAGATGTAATCTATATAACAACAGGACAAAGGATGAAGAATGGAATAGAGCTGACTATATATTAGCCAAGTTTTATATTCAATTCAAATTAAATTCCTGTTGATCCAAACTAGATTGTTATAAATTAAGATGGTAATTTTAATCTACAAAATAACCACTAAGAAAATAACTAAAATGATATATATACTTAAAAAATGATGAGGATATTGACATGAAACACTATAGAATTTATATAGTTTCATGGCCTTGTATGAACCTTCCTTGTTCCAATTAGTGAAGTTATTCTCAGTAATATGGGATCCTGATAATTCCATGTAGAAACTTGTGGATTATAAACATTCTAGAGGATCAGGACAATTCATTAACTATTTCTGGAAAGAAATTTACCTGATAAATTTTAGTCCCCCAGCCATAAGTTACTGACAAACCCATGTCAAAACCAACCACCAGCCAGTTTTTAAATAAGAGACAGAAACAATAGGAGACATTACCCAAACTTAAGTTGAATGCTATAATTCTTTCTCATGACACTTCAGACATTTACTACTGTAATCCAGCATAATCTCTAGTTCCCACATTGATGGTAAAAAGCAAAGTGGTAGGAGTAAGGTGAGAACCCTCAGCTTTTCTCAGTGACTTAAGAGACCCAGTTCTCATTTTTCAGATAAATGACAATTACGGATGCACGGAGAGTCAAATTGTGAATTGTTTGCTGTATTTGGCTTTCTCATTGGTCATCTGCAGCCCTTCAAGCCTTATAATTTCTACTGGCAGAAGGCTTGGGATCATTTGTCGATCATAAAATCTAGGTAGGATTTTGTACCCCAATAAGCACAGATAGGGTGATTGGTATGTATTGGACCAGGCATGAGTGACTTATTACTATAATGTGTGCTCAATGACTAGCTTATTGCCTTTTTTCACTTTCTAAATATTACTGGAGTTTGAATTCATTAACCAGTTTCAACTGTAAAAATGAAGCTAATAATCATAGAAAATATGAAACTCAACATTGGCCCTGAAGATGGTTTTTATCTTTTATAGAAACACAGGATTTTGGAAGTAAAAGGAAAAATGAAAAAGTTAATGGTCTTCTTGTGGTTTGTAAGAAACATAAGTAGGAAAGATGGCACTGTGTCCTAAGTTCTCTGAGGCCCAATTAAGTTTCTGTTATTGCTAGCTAACCAGGACAGATAATAAAAGCACCAGAAGAACAGTTACCAAATATATGAATTACAAAACTCTCTGCTGTTTCCCATTATCCAAAAAATATTCCTGCATGGTAGGAATACTAAAAAGAATAAATATTACGAAGATAAAAAGTATAACATTGCTATTAAGGTTTTTCCCATTAATTTGAATAAAAACAAATTGAATCCCTACTAGGTGCCTAACCCTTTTATAGACATTGGGGAAGCAAATGTAATGAAGACATTGGCTCTGGCGGTCATCATTCAAGTGGCTTACAAGTCAGTGGGGAATATGGATCCATAATATAATATTATAAGTGCACTGTAGAGCTATCTTGCACGGAACAAAAGATGATTTTCCATTTGGTTTCTATATATCACTTAGAAAGACTGGTGCATTAATTTTTATGTTGGCATCTTATCCTTGCCTAGTACCCCTGAAACTATATCTTCTTCAACCAATTCATAAATCTGATGCTAGCTATAACATAATTTTACTTTGTTAGTATCTCTTATAATTTATAAGTATACCTCCATCACTTGTGTTCTTTATTATTACTTCACATCCTGCTCTATCTTGCTCCATTTTCTAGTTTTAGTTAAAAATAAGTCTCTGTTGAATATTCGTTTCTTGCTCATATTAAGAGATATGTATTTCTTCTGATATATTTCCTCTTGTTATATCTTAATTATTATTTTCAATGGTTTTATTATCCGCCATCCTATGCAAAATATAAAAGGTATTAAAGTATTAAGATCACTACCACTAGATTTAGGCATAACTCTGACAAGTAGTAACAAAGACAAGATTACCAAATTGAGTATGCATTTTGCTTCTTCAGGTTGAATTTAGATAATGTAGACTGGATAGTATGTATTTGAGCATTTCAGTAGCTTCTTTGCTTTTCAATATTCAATAGGTTCAGCTACAAAAATATCCAAAACATCTTTAGGAACTTTTCTCAGCCTACTTTGTATTCTCAGTGATCTTGAAATCATTAAGGGAGATGAATGAAATGTTAGTTCATTCCATTTTTTTCCCAAAGGAAGAGGAAAATCTAATAAGGAGTTCTTAAATAAGCTGTATTAAAATTTCAGTACTAAAAATCTTTTGAAAAATATTCTGGAGTATATTGTCAGAAGTTTTGACAGAATGACATAATAGGGTTTAACAAGCTACTGAAGCCCACAGTGGTATACTGAAAATGAAACAAAGTTTTGATTAAGAAACAAAAGCTATCCAAATCTTCCTCAACTGACAATGGGGTGATGTCCTGGCAAAACCATTGTAAACTGAAAATACTGTAAGTTGAAAATGCCTTAATATACCTGACCTTCTTAATATACTTAATCTACTAAACAGGCTAGCTTCACCTAGCCTACCTTCAACATGCTCAGAACAATTAGATTTGCTTATAGTTGGGCAAAATCATCTAACACAAAAAAATATTTTATAACAAAGTATTATTGACTATCTCATGTGATTTATTGAATATTATAAAATGTGAACATAAAAAACAGAATGTTGTATGGGTACAGAATGTTTGGAAGTATTTGGCTGTTTACCCTCATGGTCACATGGCTGCTGGGAGCTGTGGCTTGCTGCTACCCAGCATCATGAGAGAGTACTGTACTACATGTCATTAGCCCAGGAAAAGATCAAAATTCAAAATTTGAGGTATAGTTACCGCTGAATGCATATTGCTTGCACACCATCATAGAGTTGAAAAATTATAAGTTCAACCACTGTAGTTGAAAGACCATCTGTACTTTCCTTGTTGGCAGGTACAGATAGCTAATCCAACACATATTAATTATATTTGGTAAATAGTTTCTTACATTTACAGAAATAATGTAGTAAATAAAATATTAGATATTTTTTCTATCAAAGAAAATATATGCCTCATGGTTTTATAATACAACCTGTAAAAGCTGTTTTGCTAACTATACCTCTTTATTTGAAATTTGGTATCTCTGTATTTTTATGTAAATAATAATGAAAATAACTTCCATAGAAACACTATTTTCTAAATATTTTTATTAATTTAAGTATTGTTTTTGATGTTTGCTTTTTTTTACAGAATTTTAAATGTTTATTTATTTTGAGAGAGAGAGTGAGAGATTTAGAGTGCAAGGGAGGGAGGGGGGCACAAAGAGAAGGAGAGAGAGATTCCCAAGCAGGCTCTGCACTGTTAGCACAGAGCCCAAGGTGAGGCTCAAACTCAGAACCCTGAGATCATGACCTAACCCAAAATCAAGAGTCGGATACTAAACTGAATGAGTCACCCAGGAGCCCCAAATTTATGTATTTTTTATTTGGTAGATATCCATGAGCCAAACAATTCTAATAATGACTGTTTCCCTGTTAATGAAGAAGCTGCAGGTTTGTTTTTAAATTCATAAGAAAACGTGATTATTAAACCTTTCTGCCAATTGTGGGCATATTATCTGTACCATACTTTTTTATTGAAACACAATTCTGGCAAAGGTACATTAAGAAAATAACTAAATGTAATTTCTGAAAGCAATTTTCTAGCAATATGTGTTAAGTGCTGGGAGGAAAAGTGACTTAAATGTGAATTTTGAAAAATCACTTTAAGATGCCAGCTTCGATGCCTCTTTCTAAAATCATCAGGTGCACTTGAAATTTAAACATTTTTTCAAATTCTTTAACATATTTTAAATATTTTAAATAATGACAGTATGCTTTAAAATACTTCATTAACATTTAGAATGTCCAGAAGTCTTCTACTTTATTTATTTATTTATTTTAAAAATTTTTTAACATTTATTTATTTTTGAGACAGAGAGAGACAGAGCATGAATGGGGGAGGGTCAGAGAGAGGGAGACACAGAACCTGAAACAGGCTCCAGGCTCTGAGCTGTCAGCACAGAGCCCGACGCGGGGCTCAAACTCACGGACTGCGAGATCATGACCTGAGCCGAAGTCGGATGCTTAACCAACTGAGCCACCCAGGCGCCCCCAGAAGTCTTCTACTTTAAAGTAATACATTTCAATTTTTCCTTATTATATTTACATCCTGTAAATTTGAAGATTTCTGGTACTTAGCAATTATTTCTGAAACTAATGCTTCAGATCACCAAAATGCTAATATGTTTTCCCTATAATGCATATTTTACATAAATACATCTTATCTCTCTTGTTATATTTTATATTATTTTAAATTAAAACCATTTATGCTAGCAACATTAAACTATTAAAATGTATGGCTATTCAGAAAATAGCTGAAAAGTTGGAATCATTCTTTTTTTAAATGTTTATTCATTTTTGAAATAGAGAGAGAGAAAACGTGTGAGTGGGAGGGGCAGAGACCAAGGGGAACAGAGGATCTAAAGCAGGCTCCCTGCTGACTGAAGAGAACCTAATATGGGACTCAAACTCACAAACTGTGAGAACATGACCTAAGCAGAAGTCAGACGCTTAACTAACTGAGACACCCAGGTGGCCCTGAAAAGTTGGAATCATTTTTGATGAGTATATAGATAATCAGGAGCTTGAGCCAGGCTGATTAAAGAAGTTCATCTTCCATTCAAGACCAGTCTGTCAAAACTCGAAGAGGAAGGGGCACCTGGGTGGCGCAGTCGGTTAAGCGTCCGACTTCAGCCAGGTCACGATCTCGCGGTCCGTGAGTTCGAGCCCCACGTCAGGCTCTGGGCTGATGGCTGGGAGCCTGGAGCCTGTTTCCGATTCTGTGTCTCCCTCTCTCTCTGCCCCTCCCCCGTTCATGCTCTGTCTCTCTCTGTCCCAAAAATAAATAAAAAACGTTGAAAAAAAAATTTAAATAAATAAAAAAAAAACTCGAAGAGGAAGCTGTTTTATCTGGTGTGTGGAAAACAACACACACCAGATAACTTACTTAAACCAGATAACTTGCTTACTTACTTACTTACACCAGATAACTTACTTAACACAAAGCGTTAAGTAAAATAAAGAAACAGGAGAATATGTTCCAAATGAAAGAAAAAGATAAATTTCCAGAACTGATTTTAATGAAATGAAGATAGATGACTTACTGGATAGAGAATTCAAAATAACTGCATAAAGATGCTCACTGAAGTCAGGACACTAATTCATGAACTAAAAGAATTTCAACAAAGAGATAGAAAATATAATAAAGTAACAAACAGAAATCATAGAGCTGAAGAATATAGTAATGCAAATTGAGAGGACCAAAAATAAACTAGATCAATCTGAAGAATGGATCAGTGAACTTGAACACAGGGCAGTGAAATTCATCTAATCAGAGAAGCAAAACCAAAAAGGGATAGAAAAGAACAAAGATAACATAACATTATGCATACCATGAAATAGATCAATATATGCATTATAGGTATTCAAAAAGCAGATGAGAGAAAGCAGCAGAAAGCCCATTTAAAGAAATAATGAAAACTTCCGTAATCTGGGAAAATAAATTGACCTCCAGATCCATGAGGCCAGAGGCTGTCAAATAAAATGAATGTAAAAATACCCACAATGAGACATAATATAATTAACTGTCAAAAGTTAGAGACATAAAGAGAATCTTAAAAGAAGCAAGAGAATAGCAACTTGTTATATACAGAGGAACCCACATAAGACAATGAGCAGATTTTTCAGCCAACACTTTGTAGGCCAGAAGGGAGTAGGATTTTATTCAAACTGAGAGATAGAAACTTCCTACCAAGAATACTCAACCAAGAAGAGTAATCCTTCAGATTTGCAGAAGAGATAAAGAGATTTCAAGACAAAAACAAAAGCCAAGGGAGTTCATTATCACTAGACCAGCCTTATAAGAAACGAGAAAGGGAGTACTTTGAGCTAAAATGAAAGTCATTCATAACATGGGAATGTATGAAAGCATAAAACTCACTAGTAAAGGTAAGTATATAGATAAATTCAATTCAGAATATGAAAATATTGTAACGATGAGTAAATCACTTATATTTTAGTATGAAGATTAGGAGACAAAAGAAGTAGAAATAAGTATAACTACAGCAACCTATTAATGGATACACAATATGAAAGCAGGTAGATTATGCCATCAAAATTTTTAAATGTGGGAGGAGGAGAATAAAATGTAAAACTTCTATATACATCTGATGTTAAGTTGTTATCAGCATAAAATAATCTTATAAATATAAATAGATATATAAATATAAATAAAGATAGTTTATGTGAGCCTCATGGTAATCACTTATAAAAGCCTATAGTAGATATACAAAAGATAAAGGAATCAAAGGATACTAGTATAGGAAAGTCATCAAATCATAAAGGCAGAAAAGAAGAGTTGAAGAATGAATCAAAGAACAAAACACCAGGAAACAATTAACAACATAGCCATAGTAAGTCCATACCAGTGAATAATTATTTTAAATATGAATTAATTAAAATCACCAGTCAAAATATATAGAGTGTCTGAATGGGCCAAAAAAAAAAAAGATTTGACTTTAGATTTGATACTAAAGAGAAAATGAACAAATGTAACAACCAAAGAAAAAAATCAACAAAATCAAAGGTAGCTTGTGGAATAGGAGAAAATATTTGCAAATATATCTGATAAGGAGCTAATATCCTAAATATATAAATAACACACAACTCAGTATCAAAAAAATATTTCAATATAAGAATAAGCAAAGACAGAATAGACATTTTTCCAAAGAAGACATACAAGTGGCCAATAAACACATGGAAAGGTGCTTGACATCACTAATCATAAGAGAAATGTGAATTAAATCACAATGAGATATCACCTCATACCAATTAGGATGTCTATTGTCAAAAGATAGGAGATAACAAATGCTGGTGAAGATGTGGAGAAAAGGAAACCCTTGTGTACTATTGGTGGGAATGTAATTTGGTGCAGCCAATTACAATGGAAAACAGTATGGAGATTCCTCAAAAAATTAAAAATAAAACTACCACATGAACCAACAATCCCACCTCTGGGCATATATTCAAAGAAAATGAAACCACTATATCAAAGAAGAATCTGTACTTTCATGTTCATTGCAACATTATTCACAGTAGCCACAATATGGAAACAACTGAATATGTATAGACAGATAAATGGATAAAGAAATTATATATAAACACACACACACACACACACACACACACACACACACGCACACAGAGGGATATTATTCAGCCTTCCAAAAAAAGAAATTCCTGCCATTTGTGACATGAATGAACCGGAAGGGCATTATGCTAAATGAAATAAGCCAGACAGAGAAAGACAAATACTCTATTGTATCACTTATATGTGGAATATGGGGGAGAAAAACTTAATATGTGAGGTGATGAATGTGTTAATTAACTTGATATTGAGAATCCTTTCACAATGTGTATCAAATCATCATGTGCAATTTAAATATCTTACAATTTTATTTGTCCATTATACCTCAATAAACCTGAATAAAATTAAACAAAAAAAAATTTTAAAGATAAAGCCTTTATGGCACTTGAAAGTTGTGTTAGCACTGTGTATTTTTTTTCCAAATAAAAATATAACATAAATTTTAAATTTATATGTTAGAATGCTACTAAGAGTAAATGAACTTTATTTTATTAAGAATATTTTCAAATTTATGAATGAGTGTTATCATTGTTTCATTCAGAACAGATCATTGTAGTGACCTATTAAATTGAAAGCAATCTTAAATTTGATAGAAGACTTTTGACAATGCAGGTATTTACTGCTAGTGTGGCTCTCACCAAAGGGATCAAATACTAGAAAGTTGTATTTTAGATGTGGTTTAATTTTTGTAAAACAAGTACCAATATTTTTTTCCATTCAGGTCTTCAAATTCAAATTAATAACATCAGTGGATGAAGTTTGGACAGTTTCACCAACATTTGAATGTGATCACGATGAAGATTTGTATGCAAAGTCCTACTTGTCACATGTACATTGATAATCTCACAGCTCTGTCCTTTTTTATCCATGGTCTAAGGCCTACTTACTTTCTTCCTTATTTACTCTCACTACTTCCTATCTAGTTACTCTCTCTGGACATCAATGTCTTTCTTAAAAACGGTACCTAGTCTTCAGAGTTGTTTTGAATATTAGTTGAGATAACATATGCAAAGTGTTGAGAGTTGTAAATCGTGCCTTATAAACACTAAAGAAGTGGTAGTAATGGGAGTTAGAGGTGGAAGGCTAATAGGTTGAATCAATCAATTGGTTGGATCAATAGATTAATGACTGCTTTAATAATTTAGTCATCTAATTGTTTAGTCTGTAAAGTGGACACAAAAGCAGTAAAAATACTCATTCCACAATTATTTAAAATTTCAATTGTGTGGAACACAGTGCTACACTCTTTAGAAAACAGGAAGAAACATGTTTCTATCTTTAAGAATACTTCCTGACCCTAAGGAAGCAGGAAAACCTTGAGAATTCAGTCATAACACACTTGAAAGCAATGAGTGGCAAACCATGTAGAGTCTTTGAAAAGTACAATAGGAACCAGAGAAAGAAGAGAACTGAGTGTACTGCAAGAATTCAAAAACAGTTGTTGAACTAGGATTTAAAAAGTGAGTGAAATCTAAGTAGGTGGAATGGAAAATGAAGTCGTTCTGAAAGGAAGGTGCAGAAAAGAAAGGTCAAGGACTTTGAAGTCAGAATTGAGCTGGGTGTGCTTTCTGTCTCCCCCATTTAATAGCTGCAATATCTGAAGAAGTAATTAAACCTGGTTCATTATAATGACATGCACATAATAACACTAGGTAGCAGTATCAAATGGTGTTTGTACTATGGGGCAACGATTCAGAAAGACTGAGAACAGAAATATACACCTTGGCCACAGCAAGAAATTGACTTATGATAATAGTTACACCTAATGTGGCCCCCTCGTTCAGCTTAATGGTGTTGAAGTCAATGAGTCCGTGGTTCCTTACCTGCCCCTATCTGGGTGATTTTGTCTTTCTATGCATTTCAATTAACAGTGAATACAAGGAGATCCTTGGTGAGGAACCAGGAAAGCATTGGGAGGGTTCTGTGCTCTTTCATTTCATCTTTGTTAATAAATCTTTATGTTACTTGTGTTGTTGATGTGTTAGAAAACCCAGAAGGCAATTTGAACTATGCCTGAGTCACCATTTTTTAAGAACATTTTTGTTTGTTTGTTTCAAGTTTTTATTTATATTCCAATTAGTTAATGTTTGGGGTACTATTTGTTTCAGGAATAGAATCGAGAGATTTTTTTTTTAAGAATCTTTAAACCAGCCCCTTTTTGTCTGGTCTGGCTAGTTCATTATCGTATCAGCCAAAGGCAAGGGAAGGCTCTTGTTTTATACACACACACACACACACACACACACACACACACATACACACAGCTGACCACGTAAGTTAAGTCAGAATAACCAAAAGCCCTGAAAACAGTTAAAAAGTGGGGAATTATTTTCTATCTCCTAGTTTAAGTGAAGAAGGACACATGTTGGCACTCTGTCAGAGGAAAAACAGTATCTGCCTGAATTTCATCTGCTGCATGGCCCCAAAGAGTGGTGGGCATGTGGGGGAAAGAGGTTCCACTTTAAATGGGTTAGAAAAGAGCTTAGGATGGAAAGCCACGAAAGTACCCAAGGTTAGTTAGTGAAATATTGTAATGGGATCACAAATAACTTGTTATATCATCTGCAGGAAATTACTTTCCACATGACACCATTATACTATTGTAGTTTGATCACAAAGTCCACTTGCTCCCCAGACCCTTTGCTTCTTACACATCCAAGTTAATGATTACTGTCTGATTGTTTTCTCCACGTTCATGTGTGTAAGGTCTTGCTTTCTTCATGTTCACCACGTGCGTGCATAGTATCTTGTGAGCTCAATAAATACGGACTTGAAACCCCTGTTCCAGGCTCTCGTCTCCTGTCAGACATTAGCCTCTCTCATATTCAATTCTGCATCCTCTCTTACTGGACAAGGGAGCACTCCAGACTCATAGCCTGTGACAGTCACGGAGGTGTTAGCCGAGTGATTCGCCATAGCTTTCGTCCTTCCCCTGAAAACACAAATTATGGTACCAGTTCAGATAGAGGCAAAACGTGGTAGGTTGGGAAAGAGGCTGAAGGTGCTGGTAATAAAATGCCCTAGAGGCAGTGTTCTGGCCTTACCTATATGTGACTTTGCTTTCTTTTTCAGCTTGCCATTCTGGTCTGAATTGCTGGCTTCCTGGTCGTCCAGTTCTCAGGGGTAATTGTGAGGGAGACCAACTGAGCCAGTGAGGAGCCCAAATAATATCCAATGAAACGAACACTTGGATGGCTACCCAGTGAGATGAATGACTGCAACTGTCCTTACCTTTGCAGCTTTACTTAAAAAAAATCAATAGAAATCAATAGCAAACTAATACAAAAGCTTAGAAAATTACTGTAAAGTCTAGGCTTTTATTACTGCAGCCCATGTCAAAGAAAAGAACTTTGCGTAGTCCACCATGTGCCCCATCCCAATCACAAGCCCCCTGCTTTCTACAGGAGGACCATGATCTTAATTTCATAATAACCTTTTCCTTGTGCTTCTTTACTGATATCATCTAAGTGTGTGTCTCTAGACAATACGGTTTAGTCTTGACCAGTTTTTAGAATTTGATATATGTTAAAACTCTTTAGTCCATAAGCTTTCCTTCTACCTTTTTCTTTTCCTTACTTTTCTGTTGAATGACTTGGGGCCTATGACATGTATCCTGTCACTTGGCCTGATTGAATGTACACTCTCTGTGCAGCTCAACCCATATTCCTGTGTCCTCCATATCTCTTGCAATATGGCAGCTGGGTCCAAAGGCTCCATCAGACCCATGTTTGGTCTCTTTACCAGGAATCTAGATGGTGTTATTTTCTCATATCAGAAGACCCATGACATCTAGGTTTCCCCTTTTGGTGCCTCATTTTATAAGTGTTGTCATTCAAGGTTTAGATTCATTAATTTACTGAGGAATGCAAAACTGTGATGTTCTAAGTTTTTCATTTATTTTTTTATACTTAGTTGGAATACTTTTTATAAAGAGACACCTCTCCATCTACAACTGGGCTTCCTGGTTAGAGAGCTCATATAGGAAAAGCAAAATAAATGAATGACTCATTGCTTTTATTTACTAGTTTTATTATAACAAATAGATTTACTATACCTTTCCAAAAACAATTACTTTTAACATCATTATAAACTCACAGATATAAACATATTTCTTGGATTTAATTCACTGCAATTATTATTCTTACTGAAGATCAAATTATTCCATTTTAGCCCATAGTAACCTCTTCAAGTAGGCTAAGTCCTTTTATCATAATATAGTTACTTTTTATTGTTTTCTTTCTATGTTTATAGAAAGATGTTCTAGGCTCCTCTGATGCCTATCCAAGATCTGGAATCAGTCACTTATTCAAAAAAGTGGATTTTGTTTGAAGCAAATTATATTACAAGGATGTTATATATAACAAGGATGCTCATTGCTCCTGGATTAGTCAGGCTGTTTGTTTCAAAAGAGCTAGAAAATCTACATATAGAATTTTTAAAGATAAAATACTTCATATATTCCCAATCTCTTCCACACTCAGAATCTTAGTTCTCAAAGATTAAGGAGGCAATAAATCAGATATCTCACAAGAATTAATTTACATAATAGCACATTACAAACACAGCATCAAAATGACAGTATAGCATTATTAATATTAATTTGAATACTAAAACTCATTTTTATTTATAGTTTTCTATTCTCTCCACATTTTTAATAATTGTACCGTATCTCCATTGTCATTTATACTTCTTTCCCTCAGTAACCATAAAGTTAGTATTTATTACCCATCTTTATGTCAATGTCCTTCTAGTCATGTTAGTTCTGTACACATTATTATTCAATTGAGTTATTATATTGCTACAAGTCGATAATAGTTTGTTTTTTCCTTAGTAAATAGAAATTTATTTTGTGTTTTCTGAAGTTGATATTCCTTGCCTCAAAATATTATTTTCTGGAATATATTAAATATGTTAGTTCATTTTCAGCTATCAAAAACAGCTGTTGAAAATCTGATGTTAATATAGTTTTATTTCTCTTTTATGTGATGTGATATTTTTCCTAAATAATTCCTTTTGTTTAAAATTCAGTAATTATATTAGAATATATCTTTAAAATGGTCATTCTGGGTCAGTGATCCCAGATACACAAAGTTTTCTTCAATATGTAGTTTAAAATACATATTTTTTTAATTTATGAAGTTTTTTTGAATTAAGTTTTTAATATTTGATTTGGTTTTCTTCTTAGAGACTCCTATTGTCTGTATGTTGGACTTTATTAGCCTTTGAAAATTTCACTTGGATCGTTTTAAGATTTCCTATTTTTTTCTTTTTTTTTTTTTTTTAGGTTTTGGATTGGCATTCTTTTCATCTATTTGTCTCGAGGCAGCATCTGTTGTGTTTATTTTCTCTTAGAATTCTTCTAATTTCATTTCTTGCAGTTTCAATTCTTTTCGGAATTGTGACAACTCATGTCTGAATTTCTCGTTTCTACTTTATGTTATTGTTTCATTGATTATATAAATTTCTTAATATCCTTTGATTTGGTATGAAGTAGTAGAATTTATTTTTATTTGTTTTTGAGCATTCTACCTAGCGACCTACCATTTTCTGTGTGATGATATTCTTTTTTATTCTCCTTTTTTTATTTCTATTTTTTTTTGAGAGAGAGAGCACACTCGCAAGTAGTGGAGAGGCAGAGGGAGAGGGACAGTGAAAATATTTCTGTCTCTCTCTCTCAAAAATAAATAAGCATTTAAAAAAATTAAAAAGAGTCAGAGGCTTAACTGAGCCACCCAGACATCCCCCTCTCTTTTTTGTCCTTATAATAGTTTTGTATAAAATGTAACTTTGTGGTTTTTTTGCTTATTTTTTTAAATATTGGTTATCTTTAACTTTTAGAAGAAACTGTGGTTCAAGAGTTTTTCTAACTTTCTAGTGCCCTCTTGTGTTCTTTTGGGCTAGTGTTTAAGTATGGTGACTTTTTGACTTGTCCTGATTGTTTCTCTTCAGCACTTTTACCTGAGATCTTCTCTTTCTTCTTCATTAGCCCCATCCTGCTCAATTTGAAATCACTGCCAAAAGTTACTCCTTAATCGGGGGCTAAAGGAACTGGAAATGTCACTTCAAGAAGTTTCAGGAATTCCTGCTTTGTCTTTCCTGACTTTACTGTAGAACCCCTGCACTCACTCGTTACTGGGCTGGGGAAAAAATCCTCACAGTTCAAGTAATAGTCTCAAATTGACCTTTTGTCCTACAATGACTATTTGATAGCCATTTTGAGTTTTTCTGATTCTCAGAACCAGCAGAGTCTCCTTCTACTTCTTCCCACATCAATGTTGACATTTCACAAACTATTATGCTGGTGTTTTAGGCCCACCTGTTGGTATTTGGGGGTTCATGAAGATGCCACATCACTTAGGTTTATTGTGAATGTAATTGTTCCATCTGTTTTATATGGGAATTCACTCCCTTCTCCCAGAAGTTCCTATGTTGCATCTTGTTATGCGAACACTAAAATCAGGATCTTAAAGTGGTGGCTCTGGGAAGTAAACATAATGCAGGCACAAGACTCAGTAAAGAAAAATTAACTCTTAAAGCATTCATGACTACTAGTAAAAATACTAGAAATGACAGCCACTAAAAACGAACAAGTGAACATGGGAATGCATTTCAGCTGTAATTACACTTTTATAATAATAACTCTTCTTTTGTTATGGTGGCTTCACTATAGGATATGCAGGAATGAAATTTAATGCCCAATTTAGGCCAATAAAGGACTGTGGAGAAACAGAAAACCTTTCTTTACAACTAGAATTCACCTTCCTGAATGCTTATAAAAAATTCCTCTCCCTTCCAGCCTTGCCTCATGAGTGTGTGTGTGTGTGTGTGTGTGTGTGTGTGTGTTGGAAAGAGTGATTAATATGGATTTTCAGAAAATATGATGGAATCCATGTATCACCAGGGGGCATGCAGAATGCAGTCTCTACGTGGGAGAGAATAGAGTAGCGTAGTCAGTCCTTTTCTCTGATCTATGGGCTGAAAGAGAAAGATGGAGAAATCCATTGTTTACAGTACAGGCTATTGGAAGTGACTGTAACACATCAGGATTAATATAAAGAGATAGACAAGGTGAGGTTAATGTGAGTAACTTCCTCTGTATGAATTCGCTGCAGGAAAAATTTAATTCTTAACTAACCACATCTCCATATTGCCTTTCAGTAGCAGCTACTGAGGCTAGAAGGAATGGACTGGCCATTCTGGGCTGGTAATAGACTGAAGGTCCCCCCACCCCCAAATCCATATGCTGAAATCCCAATTGGTATATTTGGAGGAGGAGCCTTTGGGAGGTGACGAAGTCTAAGCATGTAGCTGTCATGAGTGAGATGAGTGCCCTTATAAAAGACACCCCAGAAAGATCCTTTCTGCCATGTGAGGACGTGAAGAAAAGAAAGATAGCCATTTATGATCTGTCAAGCGGGCCCTCATGAGACACTAAATCTGCTAGCACTTTGATGCTGGACTTTCCAGCCTCCAGAACTGTGAGAAATAAATGTTTGTTGTTTAAGCCACCCAGCCAAGGGTGGTTTGTTATAGCAGCCTAAACGGACTAAGACAGGGCTGGAACTTTTTGTTGCTGTCCACAATTTATCACCACACTGGGGTGCATGAGAAGTCCCCCACTGAATGAAGACTGAAAACAAGTGACAGCACCATATAGTAAGGAGAATCAGACATCCGAAAGACCTGAAAGAGTCTCCTGAAGGTTTGTATAATTTGTAGAAAATTCAAAACAGATGTTTACATAGTGATTTGTATCACCTGTTTATCACGGTGACTGTGTACAAGGTTAAAAAGTTCACATCTGGTCACATGACCCATAATTGTTGAATATTTACTTGGATAAGTAATGGGGACAGAAACGAAAAGGTGAATTATGGTGAGTCATGTCCAGGTCTGCTGTACGTCTTAGCTTTTGCAAAAAAAATAGTACATGGACACATATGCCTGTCTGTAGTACCACAAGGAATTTAGTTACATGGTATTCATACATCCTTGATTATTTATGTGTCACTTCTTATAGTCTAATGATATAAAAGGTACAAGTCCATGGGTTTCTTTGCTCATTCAACCTTGATTGAGTGGATTAACTAAAGTAACTAGAGAAATACTGGGAGCTGTTTGCTTACTTTTAATTGCCTTCTTATATCACAAGTTCTTTGCAATTTTGTTTTCATGCTAGGCAGTAAACCAAAGTGAAAGCTATTTAATCTGATTCGGAGTCACCATTTTTGCCAGGCTCTGAACTCTGACAAGCCTCGTAGTGCAGCCTCGTTTAATTGGCATCAACTGTTTATTTGCCTATTTATCCCACAATACAAATTCTACTCAGGAATCACTTTTGGTTCATTCATTACCATATTCTGAGATCCTTGTATCATCCTCAATAAGTGTGGAATAAATGAATAAAGTGTGTCTATCAGATATATAAGAAACAGGTTTATAGATGAAGAACCCCCAAAATCCAATATCGTATATCCCCAATGATTTATTATCAATAAAATAGAATGTTAAATGGAATAAGATTGCTGTAATGGGAAATTTGAGATATACTACCAGAAAAAAACAAGTGTTTCTATAGGTTGTGTGTATTGTATAGAAAGCCATGGAATCATGAATTCTGTGAATTGAAAAACAAACAGACAAATAAAATGTGGAAATAAGGAATCAGTATGATTTCCCAGTACTACATAGTGGTGTATTTCTCAGTACTACATATACAGTATACATGATAAGAGAAAAATCCATGTTTCTAGATTTCTAATTTAGAAGGATTGGTGGAAGCACCTAGTATACAAAAGCTGTAAGTTTCCTGAAAAGATGTACTCAACCTGAAACATTCACAGTTGAGTAGACGATACACATCAATTTAAAGAAGTCTTCATGATAATTACCATTATGGAATTGTAATAGGAGACAAAACGTGAATTTTGGCTGTACTAATTATTTTACCAACTAGTTTAAAGCTTTAGAATGATGATTAAAGTGTTTTCCTTTATTTTTTTTTTCTCGTATGGACTCTCTGAATGCAGCTCTAAACTCAGTGGTTTTTTTCTAATCTTTTTCATTAGTTTAACAGAAACAAAAATCTTGAATCCCTAAAAATTTTTGCAGTTATTCTCTGAGTTAAATAGTGTTTCCTCAATTTCGGATATAGGTGAATAAAATATTTGAAAAATCATTCAGAGCAATTCTGAAGAAATGCTCAAGTGAATTTTATACCCACAACAGAACCAGAAACGATAAGTCAAAATTTATACTGGGCCAAATGCTTTTAATTACCTTCCAGATGTAATTATGCATATACACAGATGGCAGGTAAGGCAGCTCTGTTATATGAAAGAAGGTGCAGGAATAATTGCTATAGTTTAAACAACAAAAGTAAGTTGTTTTACATAAAAAATGATAGGATAAGAGACGTAGTGAATTCTATACCTAGTCTAGAAGGAGGGGATCTGATTGCCGTTGCAGCCTCCAAATCACAAAACTGTGACAAACAATAGTGAATGAATGGTGGAGAGCACATCTGAATAGCTGCTTGTAATTGCAGAGTGATGCAACCTGTCTTTTTGAAGGTCTTGGAAAACAGCTGAAACATTCAGATAAACGATGTTTAGATGATGGAAAAGCTGAGCAACAAGCATTGCTGAACACCTAAAATATATGCAGGCACGCTTTCAGAAGTGCTGTTCTAAAGAGGAGCAGCCATCAAAACCTGGAGGTAAAGCTGGGAACTCTTTGGCTCCCATTTTATCAGGGCGCGGAAGACCATAAAATAATAAATGATGCTTTGTATTTTCCTAATCAATATATTCGCTTTTTCTACCACGTTTCAATTTATACTTATCTTGGATTATCACGAAACAAGAGATTTGAGATTTTTGTTTTAGGTTGACTTAGTCTATTTGAAAAAAAAATTCACTGAATTATAACGCATTTGAATGTTGACAGGATGCCAAGAAAGAGACGATGAAAAATCAATTAAAAGCGCTTTCAAAATAAGACCTTAATAATGTTAAGATAATAATAATGTTAATTATGAAGATGAATAATGTTAATGTTCTTAAGAACATTAATGTTAATTATTAATGCTAATTATAACATTAATAATGTTAGCGTCCTGAAGAACATTTTTAAAGGCTAAGAATCTGCACTCTACCTAACCCAATTTCTAATGGAACGCAAATTTCTCCTAATCATTTAAAAAGTCTCCAAATTTTCATAAATGCATCAGAATTTCAATTACATGGGAGAAATGAAAGATTACCTTGAGCAAGGATTAAATATGACCAAATCTTTGTAATATTATTTAATTTGATTTAGTTGGTATATCTAATTACTTAACAAACAAAATAGTAACTATTAAAAATAGTTATTTAGTGGCAATCATCAAATATTTCTAATTAAATCATTAGGACTATATGAATCAAATAATTTTAACCTAAATGCATACTTTGGTAAGTAAAAATACATATTATCTACCATGTAGGAAAGAAAGCTTCCATCCTCTAAAATCAGAGTAGAATTTATAAGTTATGTCATATCACTTATGCAGAGTATCAAATGCGACACATTTCTTGTAATTTCCTGAATTAAGTGAGTTAAGCACCTTTGTTACTATACTTGCTTGTACTTTTGGGCCAATCAGTATACACAGATAGCTTGCCTAAGTGGAACATAAAATTATAGTATTGTAAATAGAGAAGACACTCTTCAATTATTTCAATTGGTAATTAATGACCATACTTCTTTATATGTATGTACCATACTTCTATGTATGAATTATATGTATACAAGGAGAATAACTTTAACATATTATTGTTAAAGACCATAGTGATTTTTAAATTCATCTAACATAGTTTTCTTAAGCAACTTCAAACTCCCTCCACCAATTTTCTAATCCTCTTTTTCTTTTTTCAGTTAGTTCAGAGGTTGGCAAACTCTTTTTCTGTAAAAGGCCAGACAGTCGTATTTTAGGCTCTGTGGGGCATAAGTTCTCAGATGCAACTGCAGTCAAGCTTCCTTATTTGCCAATTCTGTATTCACGAATTTGCCTACTTACTAAAATTTACTTGTAACCCTCAGATCAATATTTTCCCACTTTGCAGACAACGTAGAGAGTGGCAATGGCTTTGTCACCCAACACACACATTCTTGACTGAAGTTGAACAGGCAATTCTCTGCCTTCTGGTCTCAATTGTCATGATGTCAACAAGCATCCTTTATGTGGTATTTTTAGTGCTATGGTTTTTGCATCTTTGTGACTTTTGTTAGTGAGTTTGTTGTTTAAATTGGCTCCTAAGCATAGTGCTGAATTGCTGTCTGGTGTTCTTAAGTGGAAGAGGATTGTGATGTGTTAGGGAGAAAATAAATGTGTTAGATAAGCTTCTTTCAAACATGAGTTGTAGTGCTGTTAGCCACGAGCTCAATTTTAATGAATCAACAATATGTATTAAATATAGTATCTTTAACAGAAACACACGTAAAACAAATGTATATATTAATCAGTTGATGAAAATGTGTGACCAGAGGCTCGCAGGAAACTAACCCTGTATATCTTCTAGAAGAAATAGTTCAGTATTGGCTAATCTGGGGTTTGTGGTGAAAGACAACAATGCTGCTGTTGTAATGAGAAAGCAGCCACAGACAATCCTTAAACAAATTGGTGTGGCTATGTTCCAGTATGACTTTATTTATAAAATCAGGCAGCCTGATGAATTTGGCCATGGGCTATGGTTTACCAACCCATGAATAAATACAACGAACTCCTGAATGCTAATTATATAAGGCATCATACTGGGCATAATGAATTATACAATATTTAAACAGATGTATTTTTATAAATTAATAGAAATGACAAGCCATATACCTACATTTTTCTGGAACAAAAGTGCCACTAGAATGGTGCACACAGAGGAAAATAACATAACTTTTGACTGAAGGAAACTGAAGTATATTCTCTTTCAAGCTAATACTTAAGTTTGGAGGAAGGGTCCAAGGGAGAACAGACAAGAGACCAGGAATTATTCCATTTATTAGATGAATATTTTGTGTGTCAGTCTGAGTACTCCCAGAAGCATGTGCCAAGACAGAATTGTGTAAGGATTTTATTAGGTAAAACAAAGGTGAGGGGAAATATGGAGGGATTTGAAGAAGTCAGGGAGGGCAAGTTCAACCCTGAGTGACGGAGAAGAGGAAGATCACTATGCAGTCTACGGCCAATGTCAACCTCAGAGGAATCTTGTGTCTCTCAAGAAGAAGCTGCTGTGGCCAGCGATTGGCTTGGGAGCAGTCCCTGGGAAGCTGGCCTCAGCACAAATGGTGCAATAGCTATGACGTGTGTGCACTTACTCTTCTGGGCAGGGGGGGGGCACTAACGGCCCCCACAGATTGTGAGCTGAACAATTTTTAATCAGTCTTATAATATGCATTAAAATATTTATTTATGAACGTTTAAAAATGCAGCTGTATTAGTTGTCACTATTTGGTATACTAGATATTGAAGTCTGGGGAAACAGTTTGAATCCCAGATACCCCATATATTGTCTTATGTAAAATTTTTAATGTCCCTGACTCATACCTTCCTAATTTGCAAAATGATAAGTATCTCAGTCTCATGTATTGGTTGTGAGGAGTAAACAGGACAATCGTGTAAATTCAGCACTACATGAGCTAAGTATGCTCGGCTCATAGAGCAAAAAATGGTAATACCCTCCGGATTTTAAATTTAACAAAAAGTGCATTCTAAAGTTTTGAAAGCTTATTTTATTCTCAACAAAGGAAACGTATTTAACTTTAGATAATTTTTAGAACTAAACATGTTAGTTCATTTTTACTAATATCAGTGTCCATGAAATATTATATCCTGATTGCTCTGTTACAAGGGTTTGCTGAAAGATTTGTAAAAGTAATTTAAAAAGCAAGCAATTATAAAGTTATCTGTCACAGAAGTTCATTCTGTCTGTGTAACTCATAAAAGTTAGTATGGCTTTATCACGGACTTTTTCCACAGGCGTTATGAAAACATTTTCATATTGTCAACAAAATAACTGTTGCATGAGAAATTATTACTTAGCATACCTATCCATTAACTAAAGTGCACACCTAAAAACCATTAGGAAATGAAGGGAATGTAACAAAGTCTTACTAAATTGATTTTTAATCTGGTTAGATTCCTAGGTTATTATTCTTCACAATTACAGTTACTAAATTACATATTTCAATAATTTTTCATTAGTATATTCAAAACATGCCGTGCATAAAAATGTTGACTGTGCAAGGGTATACAACTTAAATTAAATATAAGCATTCTTGAAAAATAATGAAGCCCTTCAGATTTCCTTTGGTAATTTAAAACATATTTTTATACAGTGAAAACAAAATAATAACAAAAGAACCTATTCGATCAAATATGACCAGAAAAGTTTCTTTTAATGTTCTACTTGAATAAAATACAATAAAACTGTGTGCCCAGAATCAAGACCTTGATTATTTTATGTTTAATATCCCCTTTAGTTTGGGAGGTAGAGAGCATAGAACCAATTCTTAGTGAGGATATGTCCTTACAAACACATTTCCTTTTCTAGTAACTATTCTTTGAGATGTCCTTATCCTGGGTAATATATTCTTCACCAGATATATGTATTCTTTCATGTCCAGAACAAGACTAATTTATCATATATCATGTGCAAAGATTTGTGATAACCCACATAGAACATCAAGAATGTCTTAAGTTTCAAAGAACTGACCATATAGTAGAGGATATAACTAAAATTCAATCTAGAATTAACCAGTATTAGATACCATCCATTTAGATAGAAGAGTAGTGTGGATGATAACATAGAATCATTCACCAGTAAATATTTATTGAGAATCTCTTGTGATCCAGGAGTGGTCTAAGAACTTGGATATGGTAGCTGATAAAACAATAAATCTTTGCTTCATGCTTTTCCTTCTCATAGGAGAACACAAACAAAAAACAAATCAACGGAATTATCTATAAGCTTATCTATACTATGAGACACTGTGACATATTGAAAAAGAGCACAGACACTGGAGACATCCTGCAAGGGTTTGAATCTCAGCTCTGCCGCTTTATAGCTCTGTGGTCTCTGGCCAATTCTTAACATCGCTATGCTTCAAGTTTTCCAGTCTAAAATAGGGAAAATAAAACTACCACCCAGTGTTGTTAATGGGGATTAAATGAGTTCCTGGAATAGTGTATGGAACATAATGTGATAGAAATGCCTGCTATTATTATTAATACCATTTGTCAGATAGATATAAGAGCTGAGGGAAGAGGGATTAAAGAGTTTAAGGTGACTGTAGGGGGAGTATGAGATTATTTGTAGAGGATGGTCAAGGAAGACCTCTCTGATTAGAGGATACTTGAGTGGAATTCTAAAACAGATCATGAAAGATGGCTTGATATCTGGGAGGAGATTGTTCAGGCAGAGGGGAGAGCATGTGCAAAGGCCTGTAAACCATTGTAAAGATTTGGCTTTTACTGTCATCGATATGGTAAAACAGCAGAGAGATTTTGGCAGAGTATAACATGATCCAACTTATATTTTAAACAGATCACACTGACTGCTCTCTGAGTAGGAGATCAAGGGTCAAAAGAAGAAGACCTATTTAGAAAAAATTACAATAATCTGGGAGACAGGACAGTGGATTGGACCAGAGTGGTACCAGCAATGATACAAAACAAACAAACAAACAAACAACAACAACAACAAAAAACAGTTGACGTTGAATTATATTTTGTAGGTAGATCTGATGGGACTTTTTGACAGATAATATCTGGGTTATAAAAAAGAAGTCAAGATACCTCCCAAGTTTTTATCCTGAGAAACTATAGAACATAATTGCCATTTACCAGGAAAGGAAAATTGGTGGATGGACCAATGTTTTGAGCCCTGAGCAAATATAAATCAGGGAAAAGAACACATCTCACTTAGTTTAGCAAAAACATGGATTGAAAAAGGGAAGTAGAAGACACACTGTCTATGTATGGCCAAGTTTATGGGAGTCTTAAGCTTAAGCCAAGGATTTTCTTTGCTGTTCTTTTTCCAGCTCTTTAAGGCATAAGGTTAGGTTGTGTATCTGAGATCTTTCTTCCTTCTTTAGGAAGGCCTGAATTGCTATATACTTTCCTCTGATGACCACCTTTGATGCGTCCCAGAGCTTTTGGGTTGTGTTATCATTTTCATTGACTTCCATATGGTTTTTATTTTCCTCTTTAACTTCTTAATTAGCCCATTCATTCTTTAGTAGGATGTTCTTCAGTCTCCAAGTATTTGTTACCTTTCCAAATTTTTTCTTGTGGTTGATTTCGAGTTTCATAGTGTTGTGGTCTGAAAATATGCATGGTATGATCTCTATCTTTTTGTACTTGCTGACGGCTGATTTGTGTCCCAGTATGTGGTCTATTCTGGAGAATGTTCTGTGCACTGGAAAAGAATGTATATTCTGCTGCTTTAGGATGAAATGTTCTGAATATATCTGTTAAGTCCATCTGGTTCAGTGTGTCATTCAAAGCTCTTATTTCCTTGTTGATTTTTTGATTAGATAATCTGTCCATTGTTGTGAGTGGGGTGTTGATGTCTCCTACTATTATGCTATTACTATCAATGAGTTTCTTTATGTTTGTGATTAATTGATTTATATATTGGGTGCTCCACATTTGGCACATAAATGTTTACAATTGTTATGTCTTCTTGGTGGATAGACCCCTTAATTATGATATAATGCTCTTCTTCATCTCTTGATACAGTCTATTTTAAAGTCTAGATTGTCTTATATAAGTATGGCTACTCTGGCTTTCTTTTGTTGACCATTAGCATGATAGATGGTTCTCCATCCCCTTACTTTCAATCTGAAGGTGGCTTTAGGTCTAAAGTGGGTCTCTTATAAACAGAATATAGATGGATCGTGTTCTCTTATCCATTCCGTTACCCTGTGTCTTTTGATTGGAGGATTGAGTCCATTGACGTTTAGAGTGAGTACTGAAAGATAGGAATTTATTGCCATTATGTTGCTTGTAGAGTTGGAGTTTCTAGTGATGTTCTCTGGTCCTTTCTCATCTTTGTTGCTTTTGGTATTTATTTATTTGTTTCTTTGTTTGTTTGTTTGTTTGTTTCATCTTTTCTCCCCTCAGAGAGTCCCCCTTAAAATGTCTTGCAGGGCTGGTTTAGTGGTCACAAACTCCTTTAATTTTTGTTTGTCTGGGAAACTTTTTATCTCTCCTTCTATTTTGAATGACAGCCTTGCTGGATAAAGAATTCTTGGCTGCATATTTTTATGATTCAGGACACTGAATATATCTTGCCACTCCTTTCTGGACTTCCAAGTTTCTGTGGATAGGTCTGCTGCAAACCTGATCTGTCTTCCCTTGTAGGTTAAGGACTTTTTTTCCCTTGCTGCTTTCATGATTCTCTCCTTGCCTGAGTACTTTGTGAATTTGACTATGATATGCCTTGTTGGTGGTCGGTTTTTGTTGAATCTAATGGGAGTCCTCTGTGCTTCCTGGATTTTGATGTCTGTGTCTTCCCTCAGGTTAGGAAAGTTTTCTGCTATGATTTGCTCACATAACCCTTCTTCCCCCATTTCTCTCTCTTCCTCTTCTGGGACCCCTATGATTCTGATGTTGATCCTTTTTAATGAGTCACTGATTTCTCTAATTCTTAAATCATGCTCTTTTGCCTTAACCTCCCTCTTGTTTTCTGCTTCATTATTCTCCATAAGTTTGTCTTCTATATCACTGATTCTCTGTTCTGCCTCATCCATCATTGCCGCCGCAGCATCCATTCATGATTGCAGCTCAGTTATAGCATTTTTTATTTCATCCTGACTAGTTTTTACTTCTTTTATCTCCACAGAAAGGGATTATAATCTCTTTTCGACTCTAGCTAGTATTCTTATTATCATGATTCAAAATTCTGGTTCAGACATCTTACTTGTATCAGTGTTGGTTAAGTCCCTGGCTGTCATTTCTTCCTGCTCTTTCTTTTGGGTGAATTCCTTCATTTCATCATTTTGAAGGGAGAAAAGGAATTAATGAGGTAGAAAAAATTAAAATTAAAAAAAATGAAAAAATAAACACACACACACACAAAATCGAATAAATGATGCTGGATCCTAGGTGTGTTTTGGTGTGGGTGTTGAAAGTGGCTTGATAGATTAGAGAAAAAAGGGGAAAGAAGAAAAAAAAAGAAATCATTTGAAAATTTGAAAAAAATGAATACACTGCAGTAGACCAAAATGAAATGATGGAAGTGAACTAGAATTTGAAAAAATAACACAAAAGCAAAAAATATAGTAGAAAAAAGTTAAAGAAAAATATTTTTAATAAAAATTAAAAATAAAAATGTATTTTCTCTTTCTATATTCAAGAAAAAGAAAATAAATGAAAAAGAAATAAGAGAAAAAAAAGGAAATCATTTGAAACCTCGAAAAAATGAGTATACTGAAGTAGACTAAAATAAAATGATGGAAATAAAATAGAATTTGAAAAAATTTACCCAAAAGTAAAACATATAGTAAAAAATGTTAAGAAAAGTATTTTTAATAAAAATTGAAAATAAAAATGAATTTTCTCTTTGTTCAAGAAAAAGAAATGAAACAGAAGAAAAAAGAAAAAGAAAAAAAGAAAGAAAATTGAATAGATGGACCTGCTAACAGACTGAAATACGTCTGCAATTACTTCTTTTTCCCCTAGAAGTGAGACTGTGAAGTGCTTTATAGTCCATAAACTAAGCAGGCTGTGAGACTTCTGTTCTTGAAGGGGGAGGTTGGCCCAGGTGGGTGTCGCTTAGTGTAATGGCTCTGCTCTCCACCAGATGGCGCTGCTAGCCCACTGGGGTGGGATTGTTGTGGCCCTTGTAGGTGCGTGTGCGCATGTACAGAAGCGGTGAAAACGGTGTCACTCAGCTATGCAGTCTCCAGCCTTGGAACTGCGTTCTCTCTGATTAGCAGTCGCACACCCCTCCTTTGTCTTCAGCTTTCGTCCACCCCCAACTTTTACACTGTCTGTGACCAAGCCCCAGGTAGTACCTCTCTCCTGAGTTTTGTCTCAGATGCAGCTGTTTTCCTCGGCCCCTTACTTCTGACGGACTTCGGCTTTGACCCGTTCAGCCCCTCTGCAGAGGGTCTCACTGAGCAACGACCAAATGCCGGCTGCACCCAGGAAAGTTCATGGGACCGTGCTGCCGCCGATGCCCAGAGACTGTGGCCAGGTGCCAGCCCGCCCCAGAAAAACTTCACAACACACATCTGGCACCAGGCTTCACCCTCAACGACCTTGTTCCAGTACCAGTGAATGTGGCCGTTCTGTGGGGTCTGCTGGGCCCAGGTTGCCTCACAGCCTCTACCAAATGTCCTTCCAGCAGTGGAACCACTTCTCGCCTTGTGGCCGGAGAACCTCCCGGACCCCACTCTGCTCCTGGGGATTCGCCCTTCCCGCCAGAGCACCACCAGGTATCGAGCTGCGGAGTTGCAGACTCTGCAACTCTCCCCCTGTTTACGGTCTTAATGGAATCTGAACCCTCTCCTCTCTCCTTTCTCCTTTCTCCCTTTTTAGCTCAGTCCCTGCGGCTGTTTCCAATTTTCCACTTTCACACCAGCTGCCTTTGGGGAGGGGGGGTGCTTTTCCCATATTCTTCCCCCCATCTCCGTCCTCTCTCCGCATGCAAAAGTGGCTCACTGCCCTCCGCGGCCTCTCGCTCCCCAAGTTCAGCTCTCCCTGTCTCATTCCTATTGAATTCTGTGGTTCAGGTTGGGCAGATTGTTGTGTTAATCCTCAGATCCGTTTTCTAAGTGTGCAGGATGGTTTAGTGTTGGTCTGGCTGTGTTTCATGGATGCAAGACACACAAAAAACTTCCATGCTGTTCTGCCATCTTGGCTCCCTCCCCAGGGATTTTCTTTTGTAGGAGAATAGAAGCCTCTCAATCTTCCTTCCTTCCTTCCCCCCCAGCTCCCCTGCTTCCTTACTTTTTTCTTTCCATAGAAGATAATATTTGTTAACTTTTTCTCAGGACTTTGTAAGTTGGAATCTTGAACTTATTACAAAATCAAGTATGACTTTCCATCTGAGGTAAAATTTGCCACTTGAACAAAACAGAAGCTATTATAAAAAGGTAGACTTTGTAAAAAACCCACTTGGGTTTTCTTCTTTGTTCTCCTCTAGTCAGAGTGTATAAAACACAGTGAAGAGTGCTTCTCTGCCACCACTTGTATCTTTCCCCACATCTGGCATCTACTTCTGATCTCTTAGAGTGTCACAGATAACATCTTAAAAATTTGTGAAGTATTTTGATTCCAACTCTCCATAAAGTATGTGCTCAGAAATATGTTATTCTTGAGTTTCTGGGATTTTTCCATTTAACTTTTCATTAAAATACTTTCAAAACATTTCAGTAAAACTCATTTTCATTTTAATACATAAAATCAAGTTTTCTTATGATTTTCTCATTGTAAACATTTCTAAATGTTATTACTGAAAGTCACAGAAACATAATTTTAAAAATAAAAAGCCATCCTTTGAAAAATTAAAATCAGTTTATCATCAAGTAAGAAAGGTAGTGATATAATTTGCCACACTATATTTAAAAAGGTGTGTGTCTTTTCTGGGTATATCTTTTAGAGAAAACATGACCTTAGAAACATAGGCAAAATCCTTTGTAAAAACAGTATTAATAAAAAAATCATAATATAAAAGGTTGATATTACAAATAAACTGATAGTATAGCTTTTTTCTTCTATTATCCTCTATTTACAACTTTTTTCTTTCTCTTAGATGTAATGCTTTACCTTTGACTTAAATAATCAGTGAAATAAGTGGAATGAATGTATTACAAAGAGGTACCTGAATATCAATAGGTCTGTTCAGAAAATTGAAGGTTAAATTGATTGGTAAAACATAGGTCCAGAGTTCATGTAATGATGTTACACATCAAATATAATTGCTCTATATTTAGTTACCAAAAATGTTTTCAGCTTGGACATAATGCTAATACCAAGTGAGTTTTATGGTAAGCTGGATCCAAGTCCCTCTCCTATTACCATACTAAGCCAGAGTAAAAAACTCTTTAATTAAGAAGAATCAGAACAGAGGTATAGTACAATATAGTGTGCAAATAGATCCATTCCTAAAATAATACAGAAGTGGTTATTATGTAATCACAGAGATAAGAAAAGTTGAAAATGGAAGGACAAGTGATCATTGAGTTTCCTAGTGCCCTCCCTATATATCACGTTGAGACTCTGGATTGGGTGCTAGATAATATAAGTATAGGAAGGCAGCATGGGAAAGATATGAGAATTTTTCAGAACTGGAGATACAATGGGGTTTCTTATTCCTCTTTACCAAAAAACCAAACCAAAACAAAACAAAACCCCCAAAAAACAAACAAAAAACAAAAGAACAAGTCCATTAGAGAATCTCTCATCAAGACAGAGAAGAGTGACTATGGTAAATTATAAATTATAAATTACAGTAAATCATGTGACTGGGCAACATTGTGACCTGGGACAGAAATTCCCTTATTCCTAATCCAGTGGCTGTTGTGGGTCATGTAAGAGATACAGAAATTTTCACCAGTCCCTTAGGGACAGACATAAACCAGCTTAAAGCTAACAGTTGGTGTGCCTTCCGGAGATGTGATTGAACCTTATGGCAGATGCAGCAAGGTGGACATCCCCAAGGCCCTTACAGCTGATTTTCTGTGGGTGAGAATCTCAGTACAATTTCAGGAGGGGGCCCTGGTCAGCAGAGGAAGACTGTTGAACTTCCCTGGCAGCAACAAATGAGCATTGCGTCTTCAGAGAGAACAGTCTGTGGACTACTTGGTAGAGGAAGCAGAAGAAGAAGGGCCTGCCATTAAAGAAGAGGCAGCGAGAAGTCAGCAGGAGCCAGCAAAGGTTGTGCCAAAAAGCTAAGCACCTGAGGACAAAGGAGAGTGTGTTGAGAGAAAAAAAAATTCCTGAAGGACAGAGTAGTTACAAAACCAAGAGAAACAAAAGTGAGACATAATTTACAGAGAGAGAGAGAGAGAGATGGTTTCAACAGAAAGAACAGAATTACCTTGATGGAACATATTTAAGTGCCTCTCCAACCTCCAACCCCCTCAGTGAGAATGGGGCTCCAGAGGCAGATACAATCAGTTCTGGAAAGCAAAGGAAGTAGCATTTTGGGCACATCTGAGTTGCAATGCATAGACTTGGACAAACCCTTGCATGTAGCAAGGTCTCTTTGTAAAAACTGAAGTCAATTGAAAAATAAATTCTGACATCATTTTATCTTTTGCAAGACTAACAGCAGTACTCCTACTTATTTAGTTCAAGGGTAGTTCAGTATTTTATTTAAAATACGTTTCTTCCATCTTTGCTCATGAGCCGCATTCTGTGTCAACAGCTATCATTTAAGATTTTGGCGGCAGGGCTCTTACTGCAAATTGACCTTCAATGAGTCATATTACCTCATCCAATTAGATTATAAGGCCATGAACAAGGGATGCTACTTTTTCGGGTGAACATATTTGATCCAAAAGTATCATGCATCTGTCTCCATGATAAGATAGACCAGTGGAGGGGTGCCTGAGTGGCTCAATCAGGTAAATGCTCAACCCTCGGTTTTCGCTTAGGTCATGATCTCACAGTATGTGAGATCCAGCCCCAAGACGGGTTCTGTGCTGACAACGTGGAACCTGCTTGGGATTCTGTCTCTCCTTGTCTCTTCCCCTTCCCCTGCTTGTGCACTCATGCTCTTTTTCTCTCTCAAAATAAACAAATAAACTTAAAAAAAAAAAGCCCTGGAATTTCCAATAAAATTAGTCTTTATACTCTTTAGTTGAATCACCCTATTTTTTTTCTGGTAGGCACTAGCCTACTTAATTTGTGCTCTACATTAAATTGGATATTTATGATAATCTGAAGTTATTAAGGTTGTGATATTTCTGAATTTTAATTTACCATGTTTTCCCTTGCCTGGATTTTGCAGAAAATGTTGCATTTTTTTCTCTAAATTTGCCGGAGTTAAAAGAAATATCAAAAACAGAAGAGGAAAATTTTTCTAAAATGTGCTCAAATAGCACTATAAAATAACTATCCTTTTTTTTCAATATTTGACTCATCTACTGGACATGAAAAATAGAGTTCACAGTCTTCAAGTAGCCTTAAGTAAGATCCTAGAGCCTTAATTCTACTACTTGAATGGTATTAAGAAAACTTGTGAAATGTATGGATTACATTTATTTATAGTCTCTTATCTAAATATATATTATAATTTGTAAGGCAAATGAAATAGATAAATTTGATCTATCTCAGCAAATTAACAGATTAGTTAAAATATTCTATAATCATTACTCTAAACTTGCCTGTTGCGTTAATTGACCTTAAAACATTCCGATTGAATGATATACTGCTTGTAGATATAGAAGACATACCAAAGAAGAGATCCCACTATCTTGAGTAAGGACTGCTCTTTGAATGTAGATGAATGATAATGGAGGAATAATTACATGATCTCACAGAATCATTAATCAAATTTGAAAGCAAGTTCACCCTCAACAATGCTCTGTAAACACTCTGAAAATGAAGTTTTCAAATTAATTCTGTCAATGTTGGCTGGCATGCCCTAACATAATTACTTCAAATTATCATGTTTGTGTGTGCATGTGTCTCCTGGTAAACTTCTCTGGGGAAGTTGCCTTTTGGAACCTTAGTCCTCCTTATAGCTGACATACTGTATAAGGAACTTTTCTTCTCCCAGCCACTATACTATGCATGTATATATTACATGTATGTATACATTATGTATTAATGGCTTATTTTTGCATGGACAACTAGCCTCTTTAAATGTCTACAACATCCAGGGGTGCCTGGGTGGCTCAGTCAGTTAAGCATCCGACTTCGGCTCAAGTCATGATCTCAGTTTGTGAGTTTGAGCCCCGCATCGGGCTCTGTGCTGACAGCTCAGAGCCTGGAGCCTGCTTTGGATTCTGTGTCTGCCTCTTTCTCTGCCCCTCCCATGCTCATGCTCTGTGTCTCTCTGTCTCAAAAATAAAAACATTAAAAAAATTAAAAAAAATTTAAATGTCTACAACATCCAGTTCATTTAATAGAAAAAGTTCTCCTTAGTGGCTCTTCCTTGGAGGCAGCCATTCCTTGCCATTCCTGTGGTCTTTCCTACTCTGTCTACATAAGGTAGACCCAGATTTTGAAGAACACACAGGCTGCAAATAGCTCCATCTCCCTTGCTGTATTGCCAACACCATGAACCATATTCTGACTGAGGTGGTAAAACACTGGAAACTTTTTCCCCTCCTCGACCATATTTTCTCTGCCCCCTTCCCACGCCCCTCCTTTAGAGCTATTATTGGCAGGAATAGCATTCCCTGTAAATTGGGTTCTCTGTGAAAAGCACATTCATTTTGAAAAAATAAAATAAAAATGTGTTTCAGGTCCATCTTACTAATTAGAAAATTAGAGTAGGAAATTCGACATAGACTAAGAAAATGTGCATGGATACCTGTGTACATGTGCATGTACAATATGCACATTTTAGAGGACTAGGAAGTCAGAGATATCTGTGCGCAAAGACAAAATTTCAATTATTTGCTAATTAGGAAAAGTAGCAAATTTTCTGAGTCTCAGTTATCTATTAAAGAGCTGTTCAGTGTCAACATTTTGGGTAGTTGTATTAAATATATAATAATAATAGTAATAATTAATATTTATTTAGCATTTACTACATGCAAGGCACTGGACTAAGTGTATTAGGTTGAACATCTCATTTTACCTCAAAATAAAATTCATACTGGGGCACCTGGGTGGCTCAGTCAGTTAAGCACCTGACTTCAGCTCAGGTCATGATCTCGTGGTTCGTGGTTTCAAGCCTCATGTTGAGCTTTGTGCTGACAGCTCAGAGCCTAGAGCCTGCTTCAGATTCTGTGTGTCCCTTTCTCTCTCTGCCCCCCCCCCCCTGCTTGTGCTCTCTGTCTCTCAAAAATAAATAAATAAACATAAAAAATAAATAAAATTCATACTTAAGAAGAAAAAAATGAGGAACTTTTAGTAACTTGAAAACTCAATCTTTGTACAAGTTAGATCGAATTCTGATCTACTGAACACACAAAAGTAAATCAGTGACCACAGAATATTTTAGACTTTTCAGCAAGTGCCACTGGATATTATCTTAGACATGCAGTTCAATAACATATTTCAAGTCAACCAATATTCTTGACAGTTATCCTTCATGAAATCTGTGACTATACCAACAAGATTTGCAAAAGCAGAGAGCATAGAAAATTGAAAAAAGAGATTCATTTTTATGGTTCTGACATATTACAAAACCTTGACCAGAAGGTCTCAAGAAAGTAATGGAGGATTTGCAATTTTAGAGTTTATTATCCAATTGAGAATCCTGTAGAGTATTTGATTAAGGAGAGAAGGCTGCATCTGAAAGGCAGAAAGCCCAGTGAAACAGGCAATAGGCTTCCAGTGTTGCCATATGCATTGTAAACAATACTGTTTTATAGATTCTTGTATGACTTGCAGGATTAAGGATATAGTTTTCAAAATAACTATCATCTCTCCATGATATTTAACAACTATTTCAATCATTCCAATCTAAATTTCTAAAACTTAACTAACCTCTCATGGGAAATTTTAAAATATATGTTTGGCATGAAAATATATCAAAGTGATTTTTTAGTACCCACAGAGATTAGTCCATCAAAACTAAAATATCCTCTCTGTTAGCCACCAACTCCAAAAATAGAAAATTTGGCTTTTTCAATATAAATTTGATATGTGAAAATTATCATAACATAATTATTAAATGGATTAAAAGGAAAAATTTGGAAAGAGGGATGTTTCAAAAAAACATGTTACTTTTTTTTTTTTTTTTACAGAGCAGGCATAGACATGCCCTCTTACATAAACATTAGTAGTAAAAACTCCAAACGTCCATATAATGAAAGAACAGCGTTATTTCTTTTTTTTGCTTTTTAAAATATTTCTCTACTAAATACATCCCTCAAATCCAAGCAATACTATTTTAAGTTTGATGATTTTCTTAGAGAAAGTGTGCAAACATGGAAACTTTAGTGCAATTCTCTTTCTTAAGGAGAATTACAATCTTTACCCATTATCTTTAAATACTAAAATGCAATTGGTTCAGCATGCCAAACAAGGCAGGCCAGCATGGTGGTAGTTCCTCACCCCATGCAAAGCAGTGTGATCACCTACTAACTGTCTAATCAGTTTACATTTTACATAAATCAATTATCTTCAGTTAAACACTCTAGGTTCTATTGTGAGCTCTCCACGTGCTGGAGCTTATACTCATGTTACCTTGGAAGATCATCTTATTGAAACACTTAATTCAATTGACATTGCTGACATTAACTTCAAATATAAGCAGCTTTCACAGACTAAAAAGAAAATCTTAGCCACTGTGTATGTTTTTGTGAGTACAGATAATTGTGTCATTGTCCATGGATAAAAAACTTGGGGAAGCATATGCTCATATACAGCCCTAACAAGATGAACATTTTTATAGTAACAATTTAATATATTTTAATCATCTATATTCAGTACTTCTAAAACTACATTTTAGAGAACAATATAATCTTGGCTCAATTCTTTTAAGTGGCAAGACTTTCCTTTAGGCATTTTTATATTCATTTATTTTCTCATACTTTTTCATACTTTCTGGTAAGTTTAATTTCGAGGAATGAAGAAAAGTAAAGATATCATTAAAATGTTCATTGAATAGGGGTGCCTGGGTGGCTTAGTCGGTTAAGCATCCGACTTCAGCTCAGGTCGTGATCTCACACTCTGTGAGTTCGAGCCCCGTGTCGGGCTCTGTGCTGACAGCTCAGAGCCTGGAGCCTGCTTCTGATTCTGTGTCTCATTCTCTGTCTCTACCCCTCCCCCGCTCATGCTCTGTCTCTCTCTCTGTCAAAAATAAACAAACATTTAAAAAAATTTTTTTAAATGTTCATTGAACAAATGTTTCTAAGCCTTTTCTTGAAATAATTAATGTTCACTTGAACTACAGTACAGTAGGGAGACCACATCTGAACAATTAGTATAATAGGGAGCAATTGAAATATGCATATAAAAACATATTGCATAAATGCAAATATATTTCACTTTGTCAGCTGAGAAAGTCTAGAAGCAATGACACCCCAGTAACAGTGAGTACACTTAGTGCTCAGTTCTTGGATTATTACACATTCTCCATCAAAAAGAATCTGGGCTCCTCAGAGAAATGGCTGATTCAGGACCCAGGGAAATGTACAAAATGAGTCTGAAGCAACTCCCAGGCAGTGCCAGAAAGCAAGGAGGTTTTTAAAAATAAGCAAACAAAAATTTCAGATACAGGAGACACCTATAAGCTTGCAATGTCCAAAACTGGAAAAAGTTGAGCAATAAACTAAATTAAGTATTATTGGGTTATAACCCAAAGTATAAAATAAGTATCTGTGAATCCATACTGATACAAGAAAATAACTGAGTAAATAAGTAAATAAATAAGTGACAAATCTGCCATGCAGAAAATTTTCAAATAATATATATACACACTCCCCACTTCTTAACTGTGTCTGTGTATAGTGACTTCCTTTCAAAGAGTACGGTATGAAAAGGGGAAAGGAAAGGTGACTTTACAGTGGAGAAACCTGACATTTCTACCTCAGTCAGGGTATCAATATCAACAGTGATAAGCTGTATGGATAATATGTACCCTTGATATAATGTAATGAGAATGGCACGTTACCTCTGTGTTTTTCTTTCTCAAAACTCATAATCACAGTCTGATCCTCAGAAAAAACATCACACAAATTTTCCTTGAGGAATAGTCTAAGGTACACCTGACAACTACTCCTAAAACATTTTGCAGGCGTCCAAAATAAGAAAATACTGATAAACTGTTGCAGGCAAGAGGAGCCCAAGGAAACAGTCAACAAAATGTAATGTGGCATTGTGGATGGGAACAGATGAAAAACATTAGGTAAAATTAAGAAAACATGAATGAAGTATGGAGTTTAGTTAATAAAAATATATTAATATTGATTGATTAATTATAGTAAAGTTACCATCCTTTTTAAAATGTTTATTTATTTATTTTGAGAGAGAGATTTAGAGAGTGGGTAGGGGAGTGGCGCAGAGAGAGAGAGAGAGAGAGAGAGAGAATCCCAAGCAGGCACACAGATGTCAGCAAGGAGCCTTAGGCAGGGCTTGAACTCACCAACCATGAGATCATGACTTGAGCTGAAACCAGGAGTCAGACAGCTAACTGACTGAGTCACCCAGGTGCCCTAAGTTCCCATCCTAATACAAGATGTTAATAGCAGAAACTGGATGTGTGGAAATACTAGAAATCTTTATATGATCCCTGTAATTTTTCTGTAAATCAAAATTATATTAAAGTAAAAAACTGTATTTTAAAAAGATGACACGGTACATATCTTTTGTAAACAATAAGTAGTTTAGGTGAAGCGAAATGCAGCTCTGCTTTTTTTCATAAAAGCTTTTTTAAGTATTGATCCAACCAGGGTCCTGGCTTAAGTAAGGATCATCCTCTGTAGATTCTTCTCTTAACCGTTCAGTCGGGTTTGTATTTTCTTCCTGTTACTTCCACAATTCTTTGCATATACTTCTACTAGAAAACATATAACCTGACTAATGATATGCATTTACCTTTATCTCCCTCTGTGGATTTTACCACTTTAGGGAGTCAGTGAAATTGATTCATCTTTACACCTGCAAGCTTTAGCACAGTGCCTAACATACAAGAGAACAGAAACATTTGTTCAATGCCTGCATACATATGTAAATAAATGAATATGTAAATGATGCCCTAAATCCAAATATGCTCATTGAAATCAAAGAATTGTTATCATTCACCAATATGTAATAAATTGCTACAGTGACTATTCATGTCTTCTGCTCATATCTTCACTGGATTATTTATTTTTCGGACATTGAGTTGGTAAGTTCTTTATAGATTTTGGATACTAACCCTTTATCCTATATGTTATTTGCAAATATCCTCTCCCCTTCCATATGTAAGGATGAATCATGGGAATCTACTCCCAAAACCAAGAGTACACTGTATACATTGTATATTCGCTAACTTGACAATAAATTATATTTAGATAAACAAACAAACAAATAAATAGCTACAGTGAGGAAGAATACAGGGCTTCAAACTACTAGTAATTTTTGGCAAGTATGACTGCGACCTTAATTTATGAGCATTTTTATTGTCTATGGGTCAAACATAATGCAAATCTTAGTTGCTATACGTAATTACAAAACTACTGAGAGTGACATTGATGTATGTAAGATAGTTTGTTTTGGCAGAATGTCCTTTTATAATTTGGCTATGATTGCGTTTTTAGCTTCATCTGCAATAATTCCAATAAACCCTTTCTTCCAGATATATAAAGCTGCTTTTTCCTTAAAACTGCATTCTATTTCATAGAATACACAGACACTTTCCCTCTGCCGGGAATGCTCCTACCATCTTCCCAGTTTGGAAATTTCCTATTCACATTTCAAAATTAACCTTGAGTTGGTGAATGTGAAAAGCACCATACGAGCTCTGACAAAAACATGTAGTAATCAGACATTTATGAATTTATTTCTAAGTGCAATTATGAAAGTCTATCTGTATCTTTTATGAGTCCAAAATTTCTGAGATGAAAGCATTCAGAAAAGCCCGAAGTTCTCTAATAAAATATATTGGAAAATAATCATTATGATTAAGAAATCTTTGGAAACAAATTGCAAATTTTTCTTTTCTGTTTGAAAAAAATGTTTTATCTGTATTTGGGGGGTTACAAATAGGCTCTCAGCAATATGGTGAGCATAAATAAAAATTTATACTTTTTAACTCTCTTATATTGGTGTAAGAAAAGTTCTTATGGAAAATGAAATTTCCAAATGTTCAAGAGTTCAGTTGCTTTTTTTTTTTTTTTTTAATGCAGTCAGTTTGCACATTTTTTTCTTTGTGGAGGCCAAGTTTAAATTGCACTTGACTCTGATCTGGTCCATGTAGCAAAATTGTATTTCTTCTGATCAAAATCCACACTATTTTCTCAAATCTAAACTTGTATTGAAATGGAACTTTTTTACTTTAACTTAATCTGAACTTTAACATTTCCAAGCCTCAGTTTTCCAAAAGACCAACCTTGAAGAGGAAAATTGAAGTTTAGAGAATGAGGAATCTAAGATAAAATTAAAATCTCATAGTGGATTTATTCCTTATAAAAAGTTTTATATCTGATAGTATTTGACATGCTCTTTTTTGGGAAAATAGTTGTCATTCACTTATTCTGAAATCACCTATGATAGAAATGCTAAAACTGGCCTTAAGATTAACTATACCAGTAAAAACCCAGAAAAATACACTCTGTCTCATGTTAAATAGAATACCATAAAGCCAAAACCATATTTTAAAGCTCCTCAGACAGCCTTATAAATGGTAAAGATAAAGAGTTTCAAAATATTATTTATAACTAACAAAAACTAACATAAACATGAATGTATTATGTCAATATATACCTTTATAGCACTTATTATTGTGCATTTAATTAGGTGCTAATCCTCAATTTCTTAGGAGAGATTGTCATTTCTTCCGAGTGGGAATCATACCTTATTCATCAATGTATATTCAGCAGCTAAATACTAATAACAACAATACCAATAACAATAATAATAATTGAAGTTAGGTTTTTTTTAAGCTTACTGAACAGGCACTGTGTTCAGTCTACATTTCCATCATCCAATTTAATTCTTAAAGAGAACCCTATCAAGTAATTATATTAAATTCTCATTTACAGAGACATACCTGTGGATTTTTTTTAGGTTTATTTTTTGAGGGGGGAAGGGCAGAGAGAGAGAGCAAGACACAGAACCCAAAGCAGGCTCCAGGCTCTGAGCTCTCAGCACAGAGCCTGATAGGGGGCTCAAAATTAACAGACTTTGAGATCATGACTTGAGCTGAAGTGGGACGCTTAACCGACTGAGCCACTAGGTGCCCCAATGCCTGTGGTTTTAGATTAAGCAGTTTGCCTACATCACACGACTAGAAAATGGAGGACCTCCTTTAAACCCAGAACCTTTACTGTAAAGCCCAAATTCTTAATTTTTACAGTATAACACAGTTTATTCATTCATTCAACTATAGATGGAAAATTTCCTATGTGTCAGGCACTATGAGGCCCAGAGATATCTCAATGAACAGGACAAAATCCTTATAGTCAGGCTCTTCATCACAGGAACTAGGAGGGAAGAAGACAATAAGTGAGTATATTAAGAAATATACGGGATGATATCAGAATAGCATGAACACATCATAACAATAGCTTTGAAAATAGGGGTGACATTATTCCCTAAAATGTAGACTAATATAGCATTTAAGCATAGCATTTAAGAAAATGAAAACTTGTAACAGATTGAAACATTTTAAGAAATTGATCCAAACTTTATGATCAAAACTACCAGGAAAGTTTTAGGGTGATGCAGAGTTTTAAAAACTTTTAAATGTTTAAAGTGATGTACAGTTTTGCTGTCTTTAAAGGAACTAATATTCTCTATATTATTGAAAACAAATAGTTTCCGAGATCAGAAAAGGCATGAAACCTCCTCGAGGACCTACTAACTAAAGCTACTAACTAAAACACCCATTGGAAAACCCAAGAAAAAGTTGAGAAATCAAAATTATAAATCAATTTCAGTGCTGAAACAGATGCAATGATTCTAAAGAAAATACTAATAATTGGAGCCAGGAACACACACACACACACACACACACACACACACACACTCACTCACTCATTCACCCACAGATGTATGTATATCTTTCCTGAACAATATAAAAGTATGTATCTGGGGAGCACATTATGGCTAAATATTGAAAAGCTTTTATTTTATATCATATTAACAAATTAAAAGAGAAAATTAATATTACTTCAATAACAACAGAAAACTATTTATTAAAATTTAACAGAATAATTCATATTTATGTATGTCCAAGTTATATTTTAAATATTAGCAAGATTTGTATAACCTCCAAAAACAAATCTTTAATTCTTTAAAGGGAGACAAAAATCCCTTTTAGAAAACTAGGAGAAAATGAAATTTTCTATATGCTGATAAAAATATTAAAATATACAGAAAACATTATACTTCATTGTGAAACTGTAGAATTATTCTAGTTAAAGTAAAGAAAATGAAAAATTCACCATTTTACTAATAAGCTGAGCAAGCAAATTAGGATGTAATAGGAAAAATAGAGGTACAAAGATTAGAAATAGGAAGAAATAAATCTGTATAAATTTTAGAGGACATAAATGTCTACGTAGAAAATAAAAGAGAACCTACAAGCTAACGGATTTAGAGAAAAAGTAAAAAGAATCACTGAGTTCAAACATCAATATATAGAAATTAAAAGTATTTCCATCTACCACAAAAAAAGTTTAAAACGCAATTTTATGTACACCATTCATGTGTCTCTCCTTACCCCTGCAGTGTATGCTGAACAAAGTGACTTCCTTCCAAAGAGTACATTATGGAAAGGGTAAAAAAAAGAAATAAAACAACAACAACAAAAAAACTTTACTGTGAAGAACATGCCAAACACTATCTCAAGCCAAGTGATCAAGATTAACGTCAATAATGACAGTCATATTGATAGTAGGTACCCTTGATAGGATGTGACGAAAATATTACTATATCTCCGTGATCTTCTTCCCCCAAACCATATCTCTAGTTTAGTCATTAGAAAAACATCAAACAAATTTCAGTTGAAAGATATTCTAAAAATACCTGACTATATTCCTGAAAACATTTAAGATGACCAAAAGCAAAGGAAGCCTGAGAAACTAACCAGAGATAGCTAAGGAGTTATTAGGACTAAATACAACATGATATCCCAGATATGATTCTATAATAGAAAACTTACATCAGGGAAAACTAATGAAATCCAAATAATGTATCGGATTTAGTTAATATATTAAATATTGATTCATCAAACATTTGTTCATTAATTGTGACAAATGTACCATAATAATGTAAGATATTAACTGGGTTTGGGGTATATGAGAACTTTATTACCTTGTCCACTCTTCTGTATGTCTACAATTATTATAAAATAAAAAGTTTATTTTAATGTCATTTATAATACTATAAGAAGATACACTACACCAAGGAGCAAAGCTTAAATATATGTGTTGGTATTTTATTAAGACTACGGAAGAAAAGGAAGGAATAAGAACTTAGAAGTATATGCATGTGAAGATTAAATATTGTAAAAATAGATATTTAAGTTAATTTGAACTAGATCAAAATTACAATTGCATTTTTCTTAAAAATACTGATAAAATTTATTCTAAAATTCATATGGAAAAATAAAAACTAAGAATTGAGGTTGACCAAGCAAACAGAAAAAATTGCTTCTAATATACCTCCAGCTATGTGGGTTCTTGATATACGTCAGAAGTGACAATTTGGAGCAGGGAAGAAATATTGGTTATTCACTATATTATCTAAGATAATTGCCCAACTACACAGGTGGGAGTAGTGATAAAAAAATTATACCTCACACCAAACTGAAAATAAATCCCAGGTAAGTTAAAGAAGTGAAAATGTGGATATCAAATTGTAAAATAATTTAAAAGAAAATAAGAGAATTGTTTCAATCATATCAGATAATTGCCAACACAAGAAATGAGAAAAAAAAATCACCTGTAGGTGAAAGGAAACATTGCAATAAAAACGAAAACAATCCACTCAACTAGAATTTCCAAGCCACAGTCTCACACTGAGTTAGAAAAGAGAAATAAAGCAATCTTTCACAGAAATGCTTTCATAGAGTGATGTTGTCAAGTTTTGGCTTGACTTTAAGAATATTGAATTTTCTTACACTTTATGCCAGTTGTTAAATATCATTCAGGTTTCAAACCCGCTTTTCTATATTACTGGCTTTGTGATAAGGAGATTGTGTCTCTGCAAGCCACATTTTTCTTTTGCCAACTGACTCCTCTTAGTTCTAACAACAGAGGGTACTGGGAGCCTGGCAGCTGGAAAAGGAAGAAAGAACACATAGCTGTCCTGTTTGCTTCTTTTTCCTATGTCCTTCTTCCTGTTCTTGTCAGCATCCCTTTTGGAGCATTTTTGTTGTTGTTATTGTTAATTTTTTTTGGTGGGGGGTAGGTTTCTTCCCCACTCTTGCAGGAGGAGTTTATTCCAATTTTCAGTTAGCCAACAATTGCTGAACCAGCTTCAGGAGTACGCTCAGAGATGACAGCACCAGTCCCTGGAGGCTGTGTGAGACCTCAATCCAAACTCCCAGGGGCCCCTCTCCCAACCTGTAAACATCAGTAATTCTAGCACTTCCTTGTGGTAGCTGCTTCCTGTTGTTTCTACACGGTGGTCTTTCTGTGTTGCATTTGTGCCTTTTTAATTATTCTATATCTGGTAACTGATTCTCTACAATGAATTAAGTCAGTTAAAATAACGGGTTGTTTTTTCTTTCTGTCCCTTTAACTGTTCAAAGAGAGTAAAGTTTTAAAGTTTGGTTTGGTTTTAAGAATATTTTTCTTGCACTAATAATTTTTTCTGGTATCTATTCCTAGAAAATTAAAATTACATAGGATACCTGGTTGTATTTTTACCTTAAACCTAAAAATGATTCAAATACGTGGTGGACTTTTAGTATTGAATAAACAAACACCTATTAATTCTAGAGCATACTACCAGCCAGCTAAACTGTTGCCACTTAAAGTTTTTGTCAAGAAGGAAGGTTTTGGGTCCAGAAACAGTCAGAGGAACAAATTCAATTTTGGTGCCAATATGATCTACCAATATCTTGATTATCAGAAAGAAGTTTGACCAATTATTTAATAAATACTTGAATCCATACAATATACTACCAATATACTATCCTATACTTTTAAATTGCACATTATTTATTTAGGACCTTTGCAACATGGATTTTTTTTTCATGGTTTGTGAGCAGATATGGTATTTTTAATTGTATACTTAAAACAGTTTAAAGACCGCTTGTGAGATTATCATATTGACTTCGTGATTTTCCTGCATGAATTGTGTTAATTAAATGTTAGTCTTTCAAGCATATGTTATAATTTAGTGCAGTAGCATATAAAATTTTATGTAGGATTCAGTGTTCAGAGTATTCTCCTAGGATCCACTGTACCACAGAATTTAAACTAATAATGCTGAAAAGGATGTTTACCTTCAAGATCCCAGTGGCACTTTAAAAGATCAATCAACTTGGCACTTCTGAAAATTTAAATTAAATTGATGATGTCTCATTACACTCTCTTTGATGATTATGATTGCATAGAAGGAGAATATAAATCTTGAGGATACTAGCTCTGAAAGACTAATAGAAAACATGATAGATGCTGAATGTAGACATTGTGACTTTTGTTTGTCTCTGATAGCGTAATTAATCTCTTTAATTTTCTCTTCATTGGTATCTAAAGTACACCTTGTGAACTAGAAAAATATTCAAAATAAGATTGAAATAAATGCAGCTGAATTTTAAATATCAAAATTGTATATTCACTTATAATACAAATTTACTATTCAAATAATAATTTTCAGGATAATTCCAAAATTATTTAACTTTTAGATAATAAACTATGTTCATATGTATCCATATTATCTACATATTGACATAAAAATGATCCTTCTAAAACAGTATTTTTTAAAAACAAAACCAAAACAAATATTACAGTTTAAACACTATTTTATAAGATGTCACTTAATGGTAAATTTTTTCTTAAAATTTTATATACAGTTTGAAGGAGCAAAAAATATGCATCTTAATTGACACAAAAGGACATTTTCTTTTAAATTTTTTCTTTTAAGTTTATTTATTTTGAGAGAGAGAGCACACAAACTGGATAGGGGTAGAGAGAGGGAGAGAGAGAATCCCAAGCAGGCTCTGCACTGTCAGTGCAGAGTCTGATGTAGGGCTTAAACTCACGAACCGTGAGATCATGACCTGAGCCAAAACCCGAAGAGTCAGACACTTAACACTGAGCCAAGCACCCCAAAAGGACATTTTCTAAAAATCAATTTTCATTATTGATTTTTCAATCACAGTAAATTCAGGTTAAAATATATTCTGTACCTAAGATACATATTTTCAAATTCCATTCTGTATCTTAATCAATATGAGACTATGGCCTGCATGCCAAATTGAGCCCACCAGGTGTTTCTGTAAATAGCTTCATTGGAACCTAGCCACGCCTATTCCTCTAGATGGTTGTACTGAGAACTTACATACTGCAGAACTGACTAATTGTGACAAAATCTGTATGGTCCACAAAGCCTAACATATTTACCTTATGGCCTTTATTGAAAATGTTGCCAACCCTTGCCCTTGAAGATGAATTCCGGTGAGATTCATAGATGAGATTTCCAACAAATTTTGCTGGCTGTGCTCTCTCCAACAAGGTCTGGATCTAACCTCTGTGGGAAAGAGCTTTCTCCTAGTGAGCTCTAGCTCAGCCTCTAGGGGTGATAACTGCTCTCTATATCTTTGATTCTTGCATTCTCCAGAATTCTCTGTATTTCTTACTAGCCAATCCCTCATTACTCTAATTCCTTGTAATAATCATTCCTTACATTAAAATTTTCCTGTTCAAATTATTCTATGGTGTCTGTTTCCTCACTGGGTCCTGATTAACACATAATGAGTACCATTTTTCCTCCTTTTATTTTGAATCTATATGCTTCATTTATTTAAAGTGAGTTTTCCACAGACAACATATAGTATGTTCATTCATCATTTCTTTTTTTAATGCATTCTAACTATCTGTGTATTTTACATGAGGTGTTTGACCATTTATTTTTAGTGTAATGTATTAATATGGTTGATTCAATTCTATCATCTTTCTTCTTGTTGTCTCTTTTCTCTATGTGTTTGTTGCTTATTTTCTTCTTTTTATACCTTCTTTTATATTAGTTGGAGATTTTTATTTCTTTTGCCTTGTTAATGTGTAATGATGACCAATTTGACATTTTGTCCAGTTTTCTAGTTGTTTATGACATGAAGAGAAGTCTGGTCCCTATTACTACATCATTGCTAGAAATCCAAGTCCAAAAAGGGTGTTTCTTTTAAATTATATATATGTATATATATATATATATATATATATATATATATATATATATATACTTCTGGATTTGTATGTAGATTTGTGTGTGTGTGTGTGTGTGTGTATATATATATATATATATATATACACTTGTATATATATATACATATACACTAGTGTGTATATATATATATATATATATATATATGTACATCTGGATTTGTATAAAATTACTTAGGTTTCATATACAAGAGTAAATGTTTACAATATGAAATAATGATAAATGAATAAATAAATGCCAAAATTTGGGGGGGGGGGGAAATCTCTGTTTGAAATCTCTCTGTTTCCTGGTATAGTAAGTGATTTTCCACTGAAAGCTGAATGTTTTGAATATTGTGGTATGAGACTCAGGATCAGGTTTGAATCTCATGATTCAGCAGGCCTCCTTTTCCATTGCTTTTGTGGGTGAAGGTGGATGCCATTTGGTTACTACCAGATGAGCATGGACATAGACTCCCATGTGGTCTCTAGAGACACTGCTGGAGCCAGAGGTGGGGAGATGCATCACTTCTTCCTGCCTGGAGGTGCTGACTCTCTGGGCTCCATCCTTGTGAGCTTCAGCTTAGCCCCTACAGTTGGTAGCTGGTGGTAGCTGCCACTGTCCCTTTTCTGGCACCACCCTGGCAGGAGTGCTGAGGCGCTTCACCAGATTGGCCAACAGTGGATGTCTAGACTCTCCACTCAGCTTTTGCTGGCAGGGTTGAGAGAAGGTCACAGGCTTTGTTTCTTTGTGTGTGTCTGTTTTGTGTATATTTGTTTGGAGTAGTGTAGTTATTGTCTAAAGGTGTCCTATTTTGCTAGGTTCTTTCTTTCCTGGATTTTTGGCCAGAGAGATCAAGTTTTTGTGGGTATTTTGTTTCGTTTTGTTTTGACTGCACCTGCTAGCATTTCTGGGTGTCCAACTTCTCCAAACTTAGTCTGGTTACATGAGGGGAAAAGAAAACCTAAGGAACTCAACACTGTCTCAGTCTTCAGGTGTTGAGGTCCCATGCTGCTGTGCCTTCTTCTCTCCATCTCTCACAGACCTTTTGTATTTGTTTGATGTATGATGTCTATAGGGTTTAGTTGTAATTAGCTAGAGGAATAGGGAAACATCTCTAGAAATTGGAATCACACTGTTTTGAAAGAAATGCAGCCATTCTTTTCTCTTTAAGTTTGCAAGGATGAATGACGAAAAAAAATTATTAAGAAAACTAAGGACTCTACTGTACAGTTTTTGTTTGTTCTTCTGCCTGCAGAGAATCTGTGATCTAATTATCCTTGGAATGACACAGGAGTTTGTTCCAGAAGTTCATCACTGCTGTGATACGTGACGATTCACTGGTCTCTCCAGCACGGCGCTTTTCATATTCCGCCACTAGAACAAGGGGAGAAATGAATAGGTCGCATCCAGGCCAGGGGCAATCTAAGCAAAATCAGAGAGTTGGCAGTTGTGTTTTTGTTTTTACTCTGTGCCAACTTTGGCCATTTGCTCTTATCTTTTGTTCTTGTAGGTTTCTCTTCAGTAGATATTCTAAAGTCTTCTGCATCCCCTGCTTCTTGTGTGCCCCTATTACAGATGGTAGCCTGGCTGCAATGTGTGAAAATCCTTCCATGTCTATCTTTCTTCTGCTCAATTAAATGTACTTAACCTGTTTCTCTCTCAAGGGGCTCTTTATGACAGCTAATTATCTAATTCAAACTGATAAGACACTGGGTTGTTAAACCTCCCAAGTCATATACTTTGATTTAACAAAGAGTTTTCTGAAGGTCACGTCATAACTCAAAGGAGTTTCTGAAATGGGAATGTTAGGCCCAGTGCAGGGCCCATGGGGATGCTGGGTTATTGAAGAGATTGATTTTGTGCTTAAAGAGTGCAGTATCTCATAACTTACAACTCATATGTGGTGCTTTGGTCCTGATGGAAGAATGCTTGTCCACTGTCACATACCAGGTAACCAGCATGCTTCTGGGGGAAATCAGCACTCATGCCCCATCTATGTGTATTGGAAATGCTTTGAGAGCAGGGCATCACTGACCAATAGAAATTTACCCCCTGTATGTACTGTACCTTCTCCCCTTAGCTAGTTTGAACTGCCACTGAAACTTATTTTAGTTTTCATAAGAATTGCTAAAATTTTGGTAGGGCAAAAGAGAAGATACGCTTTGTTTTTGTTTTCCTTTTGTTATTAAAATCGGGACTAGGATCCACTCCCTTGGAGTTGTTTTTGCTGGAAGGGACCATAAAGTCAGAATCCTAGTAAAAACAATAACAAACAGATTGTTTTCGTGGAGCAGAGATGAGATATTAAATGAATTAGCCAATTCATGTTTCTCTTTATCCTCACTTGCTCCCTCAGTTAATGACTTTTCCTCTCTCTTTTACATCTCTTCTTTCTTCCTTTTTTTCCTGCCTCTTTTTTCTCATATGCCTTTGTTATTCTCTCTCTGTCTTCCTCTCCTTCTCACTTCCACAAATGCTTTCTCTAAAAGAAGACAATCTTGGCCATTGATCATTCTCCTTTTAGTCTTATATTTACTATTTCTAATTTTATAAGAGAAGAATGAGTCATAAGCCATAGATTTCAGGTAATTCATGATATGGCATTGGCATTCTTGCTCTGAATACTGCCCCATCCTTCACAGGACCAAGGGTTTAGGTCCTACAAATGTCACTTACAGAATATCACCAAATAGAATAATTCTCGACTCTTACACTTAGACCGTAATCTTAGCCTAAGTTCCTTTTCATCCGAAAGATTTATTTTGCAGTGGTATATCTATTGAAGCAGACATATATGTTAATCTATTTCCAATGAGAAAGCATAGATCACAAAAAGGCCTACAAATGCATTTTAACAGATTTTTCTAAAAGAAATCACTAGAGCACATGTTTGAGAACTGAGAAATACTTTCCTCTTCTCTTTTGTAATTAAGCAAATAGCTCATTATTGTTAAAGGAAGACGAAACTCATCTGAACTTGATCATTCTTATGCTATTTGACACTTTTATTGCTCCCCTTCTATGTCTAAGTCACCACGTTAGAGAAAGTACACAGGCTTTAATCCAAACAACAAACCTATCGAGGTAGATTTTAGAAACTCATTTTAAGTACTGAGGAAACTGAAGTTTACAGGAGTTAAGGTACTTTGCCTAAGTTACAGCTGTACGTGGCAAAGCTAAAATGCAAATAAAATTCTGTCTGGCTTGCTCCATACCTTGGATGGCTTCTCCAACTACAAAACACAGTCAAGTATAAATTGTGGCAACACTTCAGGGGTGACCGAAAAATCTTGTGTTAAGTTTGTCATCACAAAGTGAACTTGGTGGCTAGAACTGTCTCTATGTGCCTAGCAGCATAAGAATCAGCCATTCAGAATGGCGGGTCTACATATGTCTTGTGAATAATGAAGATAGAGATCTTGCTTTCTTTGCCCTCTTCCTTAAACTGGTCTAAAGGAAAGAAGAAACAAGGTTACTCACTTCGGATAATGTGACTACATGATCACCTCTGCTGAAAGTTTTAGCAAGGCAGCAGATCAAACATAAGTTCAGAAATAATATTTGAAGATTAACTATGGATTTCATTTTCTGTATTCTCCCAAGATAATAAAAAGCTGACTATATCTGTATCAAATTTATCACCTTTCTTAACTAATTTATTTAGTTATTAGGATTTCTATAATGCTTCTACATATGTTGGAATATTTTAGAATGTGACATCTTGAAATGTGGGAATTGTATTTGTTTAAATGGCTCCCTGTAAAATGTATTTACAGGATCATGCATAAGGTGAGCAAAAGAATTGAATGTTTATCATTAAATATGATATCATTACATTAAAAAAAGTACCTTAAGAGATTTACTAGTATATTAAATTTAACTTTACTTTTGTTTCTTTTTTTTTTCCCTATTTCTAATTTTATATCTTTGGAATCGGCTACAGAATTCAATTTCATTATTGACAGATTGTGTAGATGTGTATTTCTTAAGAAAAATAATTTATAAGTACATGTTAATCACATGTATCATCTATGTGATAAGTCCAATATTATAACTATCAGATGATTTCTAGTACAAATATTTGATACATAGACCATAAACTGAAAGACCTTTTAATAATCACAAGTGAGAAAGACTGATTAAATTAAGAAATTGGTGCTGTGGTTTTGATTAATTATTTACGTAATATTCATTTTCAAGAGAACAACACCCAAGCTTTCTTATTTTCACAGTCAAGTTTGCTCACATAAACACACATTAGAACAAAATATCAGCATTCAGTTTATAGATCAAATTAGATTCTAAACATATTGCTGCCCTTGAATCTTGTCTATAAAAAAATATACAGCTACTGTGGCCCTTCTTTTTAAGAGCACTGTGTGTCCATGGGAAGATCATTTAAACTCTCTGAACTTCTGCTGCTTCTTCTTTAAAAATATTATAAATAAAAATTCCTTGAAGAACTATATATAACACTATGCAGGTGGGGTTATTACGGTAAATATTCAAACTGCATTGTTAGTTGTTTTACAATTTCTTGATGGCCACTGGAATATAATCCCAAGTAATTGATTGTATTTTTTGTTTCAAGTATTTACTTAAATTATAATTAATTAACATATAGTGTAATATTAGTTTCAGGAGTAGAATTTAGTGATTCATCACTTATATAACACCCAGCGCTCATCACAACAAGTGCCCTCCTTAATACGCATCACCCATTTACCCCATCATCCTGCCTACCTCCCCTCCAGCATCCCTAAGTTTGTTCTCTATAGTTTTGTTTTAAGATTTGCCTCTCTCTCTGTCTCTCTCTTTTTTCTTACCCTATGTTCATCTGTTTTGTTTCTTAAATTCTACATATGTGTCAGTCTTTCTTTGACTTATTTTGCTTAGCATAATACACTCTATCTCTATCCATGTCATTGCAAATGGCAAGATTTCCTATCTTGTTTATGCCTGAATAATAGCCCACCACTTCTTTATCCATTCATCAGTTGATGGACATTTAGGCTCTTTCCATAATTTGGCTAATGTTAATTATGCTGCTATAAACATTGGGGTGTATGAGTCCTTTCAAATCAATGTTTTTGTATCCTTTGGGTAAATACCTAGTAGTGTAATTTTTGGGTCATAAGGTACTTCTATTTTAACGTTTTGAGGAACCTCCATACTGTTTTCCGGAGTGGCTGCACCCGTTTGTATTCCCACCAATAATGTAAGAGGGTTTCCCTTTCTCCATATCCAATATCTGTTGTTTCCTGTGTTAATTTTAGCCATTCTGACATGTGTGAGGTGATATCTCATTATAGTTTTGATTTATATTTTCTTGATGATGAGTGATGTTGAGCATCTTTTCATGTGTGTGTTAGTCATCTATATATCTTCTTTGGCAAAATGTCTATTCATGTCTTCTGTCCATATTTTAACTGCATTATTACTTTTTTGGATGTTGAGTTTGATAAATTCTTTATAGATTTTGGATACTAACCCTTTATCAGATATGTTATTTGCCAATATCTTCTCCCATTCTGAAAGTTGCCTTTTAGTTTTGCTGGTTGTTTCCTTCACTTTGCAGAAGATTTTTATCTTGATGAAGTCCCAATAGTTCATTTTTGCTTTTGTTTCCCTTGCCTCTGGAAACATGTCCAGTAAGAAGCTGCTATGGTGAAGGTCAGAGAGGTTCCTGCCTGTGTTCTCCACAGGATTTTGATGGTTTCCTGTCTCACATTTAGGTCTTTCATCCAGTTTGAATTTGTTTTTGTGTATGGTGTAAGAAAGTGGTCCAGTTTTCTTCTTCTGCATGTTGCTGTCCAGTTTTTCCAACACCATTTGTTGAAGGGACTTTTTTCCATTGGATATTCTTTCCCGCTTTGTCGAATATTAGTTGACCATATAGTTATGGTCCATGTCTGGGTTTTCTATTCTGTTTCATTGATCTATAGCTCTGTTCTTATGCTAGTACCATACTGTCTTCATCACTACAGCTTTGTGATATACCTTGAAGTGTGGGATTGTTGATGCCTCTGGATTTGCTTTTCTTCTTCAAGATTGCTTTGGCTATTCAGGGTTTTTGTGGTTCCATACAAATTTTAGGATTGTTTGTTCTAGGTCTGCAAAAAATGCTAGTGGTATTTCTATTGGGATTGCATTAAATGTATAGATTGCCCTTGGTAGTATAGACATTTAAACAATATTTTTTCTTCCAATCCATGAGCATGGAATTTTTTTTCCATTTCTTTGCATCATCTCCAATTGTATTTTTCTCACTCTTCAACCATTGAAATGCATCACATATTTTCATGTGTATTTCTGTAACACAGTAAAACATAATGCTGCCATTGTTTAATGTGATGATAAGTCAGTGTAGAATACACCTTTCTATTCATACAATTCATAATTATAGCAACCAGCATTTATAATAAAAGATAACAAGAATGATCCTGGGAGAGGAGCAGTTATCAATGTGGGTAAAGTGGATATAGTTGTAGATATGTTCTCTTTATGAACAAAAACAAAAAGGTTACTTCTCTTCTAAATTGTATATGAAGATAGGGGCACCTGCGTGGCTCAGTAGGTTGAGCGTCTGACTTCAGCTCAGGTCATGATCTTGTAGTTGATGAGTTTGAGTCCTGTGTTGGGCTGTGTGCGGACAGCTCGGAGCCTGGAGCCTGTTTCAGATTTTGTGTCTCCCTGTCTCTCTGCCCCTCCCTTGCTCATGCTCTCTCTCTCTCTCAAAAATAAATAAACATTAAAATTTTAAAAAAATGTATATGAAGATAATGTATATTTCCATAGATAGATAGATAGATATAAAGATATTAAATAAGCACATAATTTACATTATTTGTGTTAGTATTCTATTTCTGTTCTATCTAATTCAGGCAAGTAACAAAGGTTTATCTCTGGGAAAATAAACTATCAAAGAGATCCACTATAACATACTAATTTTACTGATTTTATTTTACAGAAGTACAGATAACCTCTGTCATAGCTTATTTTAAAAACATCAATAGTTATTATATACAAATATGTTTTACTTTGGTGATTATGCATATATATTTTATGATATACTTCTAATATGCTTTGGGAGAATTGTTCTCTCTCCCTTGTGTTTTCATTAACATATTATAATGTTTAGCAGAGGAATGTAATTGTTTGTGTATATATCCTTCGCTTTAAACTGACTGGATTCTTTGAGAGCAGGAAATGTGATTTCTTTCTTTCCTTTTTTTTTAATCACTAGAAGCTATACCATCTCTTAGGTATATAGATACTTAAAAATGTTTGTATGCTGTGAAATTAGACAAAAGTAGCAAGCAGAATTGCTATGCAATTAAACATATTTGGCATTAAAAATTGATAATCTCCAATAAGAAAAAAACAAAATACTGATAAATAGAAAGAACCAAAGTTACAGCAATTTAGAATTATTTTTTAGAGCCACACAGTCATATATCTTTTGTCCCCTAAATATTACTAATTCACAAGGCAATATAATAAATCATGTTAGGTTTTGATGACTCAGCAAAATGAAAAGGCTGAAATCATTTCAAAAATTTACTTTATAGAGACATTGAAATATACACTACAACAAAAATCCTTTAAAATGTTATTAAAGTACATGTTCATTATTTAAGTACTAAAAATAAAATTATTTTCTTTCTTCTAATATTTTCTAGAGTTATTTTTATCAATATTATTTATTTTCAAAGTTTATTCATATTTTATCATTTATTTTTAGTGTGTAGTTTGGGAGCTTACAAAGTAAGGACTCAGTTACCTAGTGAAACTACTTATATAAGTGCTCAACAAAGGTAAAGGTGTGTAGGACGTGTGTGTGCTCACATATATGAATACATTCAACGATCTTTTCTGAATATAGAGACAAAGAAGCAATAATCATTAGTAAATGCTTATAAATTGAAAGAAAACTGAACTAGGTTTCATATATCAGCCATCTTTTGAAAAAATGGTTTATGGGTGAGAAACTAAAATACAAAAATGCAGGCTCTAAAATACCTCACCAGACATACAGACATTTAGGAAGCTACTTTATTCCTAACTGATATAGTTAATAAATGATTTCCATTCTTATTCAGCCAGCTTTTCATTAGTATGAAAATGTGAACACTTTGAGGTTTTATTAGTGGGCTTAAAGAAAATAAAGTTACCTTTTTAATCTCAGAGTTAACTGTGAGACAAAATGAATGTTCTAATTACCTGAGGGGTTGAAATTATTCATGCGTGACAAAGATTTAATTGATCCAGATGCATCCTGTAAGTAGAAGACAAAACCAGCTCTGAGGGAGTCTTTCCGCTGAAGAGCCAATGGAATTCTATGTTTGTAGTAAGGAAAATAAAGAACTTTGCTTTTCTTAGAATGTCCTCATTTGCTCAGGAAAGCTTAATAAATTATATCTGTCTCAAGGGTTGATTCTGTAGCCTCAATTTATTGGGATGAGCCCAGATATTATGTTTCCACATATTTGGATATACCCTGTTGGAGTTTGCAAACTTTTCCTGTAAAAGGTAGGTGAACAAATATTTTTGGCTCTGGGCCACATGGTCTCTGCTGCAATTACTCGACTTTGCTGTTGTATAGATAGCAATCATAGATAATACGTAAAGGGATGGGTTATCTGTGTTACAATAAAACTTTATTTACAGGGGTGCCTGGGTGTCTCAGTTGGTTAAGTGACTGACATCTACTTAGGTCATGATCTCATGGTTCGTGAGTTCAAGCCCCACATAGGGCTAGGCACTATGTGCCAAGCCTGCTTGGGATTCTCTTTCCCCCTCTCTTTCTGCCTCTCTCTCTCTCTCTCTCTCTCTCTCTCTCTCAAAATAAATAAATAAACTTAAAACAACAACAACAACTTTATTTACAGAACAAGAAACCTGCATGCTGGCCATTAGTGACAACCTCCTGGATTAAAGCATGCCTCTGTTAACATAACTAGAAAGTCTAAGGTTTTGAAATAATTTTTCTTCTACTCATTGACCTCATTCTTTTTAACATTGAAGATATGAACTTCTAAGGAAATTTGATTCATAGAATTTCCATATATTTAACATTGAATATTTGAATGAATTCTCACTTGGCTTTTCATAATAGGGAGTATTAGTTTTGAAAAGAGTAGATATTTTGGTAAGATTGTTCTATAATCCACATAATTTCTAAGTAAACCAGACTTTCCTGAATGCACTGCATATTTCTAAGCAATAATTTAGAGGATTTAAGCATGCTCAGTCAGTCATTCTTGAACAAATAATGAATACCATAAAGAATGCATGCGATTTCCAAAAATGCTAGATCCCATTAAGATATTGGATAAAGGTGGCTTATTTTAGCTTATTGAGAGACTACATACACTGAAGGACAGTGGCCAGGCCATATAGGATAATAGATCTCTGACCCACAATCTCTACAGCAAACCACTCTGGAAACCCAGACCACAGCTTCTGCAGCATATGGCATGGAACAATTAGAAGTGGTCAATGATGACCAGCTTCCCTATTTTTTACCCTTCGTTCCAACATAGGATTAACCAGAAAAAGCTAAATATGCTCTACAAGTCATATAAGATGCTCCACTTCTAAGTTTTATTTTTAATGTTTATTTAGTTTTGAGAGAAAGAGAGATAGACAGAGAATGAGTGGGGGAGGGTCAGAGAGAGGGAGACACAGAATCCAAAGCAGAATCCAAGCTGTCAGCATAGAGCCTGATGTGGGGCTCAAACCCAGGAACTATGAGATCATGAGCTGAGCCGAAGTCGGAAGTTTAACCCACTGAGCCACCTCGGCGCCCCTAAGATGCTCCACTTCTAAGTAGCCTGCCCCTGGCTTCCCCATGCCCATGGCCTCCTATTAGAACATACCTGAAGCATTCCTTTCCCTGCCTACTCCCCGCCCCCACCATACAGCTTTCCTACTCCACTGCCTTTGAGTTTTTGACTCCCATGCTATAGAAAACTCTGGATAAATAGCTTCTGGTTGGTCTTATTTGGTGAGTTTTTGTGTATTTCCACTATAATCTTCACAAAGGGACATAGACCTCAAAGTTGGACAGCCTACTTTTTTTTTAATATTTATTTATTTATTTTTGAGAGAGAGAGAAAGTGAGAGAGAGAGTGCACACGCTTGGGAGGAGCAAAGAGAGGGGGAGAGACAGAATCCCAAGCAGGCTCCATGCTGTCAGCACAGAGCCCAAAACGGGGCTCCATCTCATGAATGCTGAGATTATGACCTGAACTGAAATCAAGAGTTTGACGCTTAGTTGACTAACCACCCAGGCTCACCACATGGCTTGCTTTTAAGTAGTTCTCCCACTCATAACTTGGTAATATTGAGCACTGTTAAAAACTCATGTATGTACTACAAATCCTTCATTTGAAAATGTAATTGAAGTCAGAGAAAACACAATAATACTGTTAACACACAGGAATAAAGTGACAAGTAACAAATGGGATGTACTGTCTGAGAGCTGTGGGGTCCGATGGACTATTACAAGCTTGATGTCAGAAGATTGTGTCTCTTGTCATCATCTCGGCTGCCTCAAGTTATTTTTTCTATTCCTAAAATCCTTCCCCAACTTTTCTCCAATCTCTGACCGGACCTCACAATATATACGCTTCTTGTTTACTCCCCATCCTGGCCTCACAATGTCATTCTCTGAAGAACTTTGGAAAAAATACCAATGCCTAAACTAAGCTCTAAAACCATGGATTTAGATGCTGAGGATTGGACTCAGGATAAATCTGTATTTTTTTAAATACTTTTCTTGAAGAGTAATATACATACAGGGAGGTTCATATATAATCAATATCTTAAAATCTCCCCATTTGGTCATACCATGATATAGTCAGAGTTGAGAACCCCGGGAAAGATGAAAGTAAATGTTTACAGCTATGTTCCCAAGAACATACCACCATTGGTTCACATAGATAATCCACTTATAAATATGTATTCCTTTATAATATTTTATTTTGATTTATCTTTGAGTGTTTTGATTGTATGTTGATCAGGGAGGATACTCTTCCTCCACATTTTAGTCAATACCAATGTTTCAATTTTTTACAGTGCTTATATGAAGCAGTTACCCTGTCAACAATTTTTTTTTATTCCCCCAAATATAACTTCTGCATACCTCACTATGCCTATTAGAACATGTGCCAGGAAATCTATTCAATGAACTACAAAAGTATGCTGTGCTTATAAAAGTGTACTAGTCAGAGCAGTTTGTATCACAATCATGGGAGGATGAGGGAGCTGTTGTTAAAATTGCCTAATCTGGGATTTTCTCCAACCATAACTGAATTAGCATCTATGAATGTAGAGCTTTGGAATTTGCTTTTTTAAGAACTCCAGATGATTGTGATGAATAATAAAGTTTGATAACCCCTTAATTCACTTTAAATCAGTTTAGTACTTACTAAATTTCTAACATTTTAAAAAAATGTGAAGGGTAAAAAAATAAATGGAAGTATAATCTAATAGCACAGTAATTTTATAGATATTTTAATAGATTTTGATTTCTTTTTTGGCTTCATAATACCCTCCCACCTTTTAAACAGAAGTATTTTATCTACAAAAGTTAATTATAGTATATTTTATCAACCTCATTACTTGGTTCTAGGCTATCAACCTCTAGAACTTCAAAAAATAGAGTTGATGGGCCATCTATATCAAAAACATTTGCACATCTCTTGAAGACACCTTTCCTAGTTAAGAAGGAATATCATTTCTAAAATAATGGGTGCATATCAAAGAGGTAGTGAATATCAGGTACTTTCAGCATTTTTAATGTATTATTTATTTGCAAGATTACTCTAAATAATATTATTTCCATTGTCTTGATTAAGAAGCTGGGTGTTAAAGAGGCAAAAAAAAATTGGTCACTTTCACAAAAGGGTAATAACCAAAGTGATATAAAAGTCAATATACAATAATTGTCTATATACTTGCCAAAATCCTACTGTTCAAACTGAAAGTTGGTAACTCAGCCTACACTTTTTTGAAAATGGATATCATAAAGATATTAGAAATTATCTTTCTCACTTCAGTTCTTAATTCCAAAAAAGTATATAGACAACATTTTTGAAAATCACTTTGAAACTCCAAACTGATATCATGTGACTTCCCATTTCAATATGAGGTGTATTTCTATTAATATATTCATCTTTCTACAAAATTACAATACAGGTAATAGAACACTTTATATATCCCAAAATGGCTGAGATATGTGGGAGAAGTTGCTTTTTTAATTTTCTTAGAGTAAAGGAATAATATTTTAAAATAAAAATATAGAGAGATATTCATCTTTCTGTATATAATGAATATTGAATAACTTCAGAAATTTAAGGAATTATTTTGTGAGAAACAACTACACTAAGGGTTAAAAATTCACTGAACATTTTTATCAGATAGGAGAAAATTTGAGTTTATGTAGTTACTGATTACATTTTTTATCATGAGTAATAGTTTACTATATCTTTAGTGAGTAACAGAGGAATTGGGAATATTAGTGGTAACAGTAGATACAAATTTTATATATCATTCTGTGTCTATAATAGAAGGATGAAATAATAATACATTGATTTTAATTTTGTCTTAGAATCTGCCCTTTAATTAAATGATGCAATAGATTTACCTACTTCTTTATGTGAAAAGCCATAATGTCTCATGTAATTAAACCCATGAAAGATTTTTTTTGAAAAATAACAAAATCTATCTATCTTTAGCAAAAATAAACTAGAAATCAAGGGGCTATTAAAAAGGATTTTTTTTTCTATGAAAAGATCACGGCATTTTGTGAATAATGTTTAAGATTTATAATGTCCAACATTTTGGGTGACTATTATGTAAATATTTGTGCACTTAATAAAAATCATAGAATTTTAGTCCTGGAGGAGACTGAAATTATTTAGTCTGACTCCATTTTGTCAGTAATTAAACTGAAAACCTGAGAAATGAGTGGCTTGACAAAGGTCAGAAATCCAGTTATCAGTAGACGTTAGATTGAAAACCATGATTTGTATCTTTTTTTCTATAATCTCTTGTTCCTGAAATAGATCAAATAATGGGTGTAGAAGATACAATAGATGAAGTTTGATTATCAAGAGGAAATGAAAACTAACCCTTATTTAGGACTGTCCATAAGTCAAATATAACACAGAGCCCTTCAATATGGACTATCTTATTTAATCTTCCAAACAGCCTATTAGGTAGGCATTATTACTACCACTTTACAGTCAATAAAACTGACACATAGAAAGATTATTTAATTTTTCCTAAGGCCCATGGCTAATAAGCACCAGACACAAAACTGGAAGCCAGGCAGTTGGGACAGAGAGCAGATACCCTTAGACTCCATCCAAACTGTCATCCATTATTAACCTTTACTTGGTCCACTTGGCATTTCAGCAAATGTTATTGCCCTCCTTTTAAAACATACTGTCCAGTGCCCAGTTCTATCAAATGTGCCAAACTGCTAAGACTACTTATATATAAGTACAGGTATATAGTAAACACAGAGTAAAATTCTCTATTCTTTTCCACTTTCACAAACTTCCAGGTTATCAAACACCTATGGGCCAAAATTGACTAGGGAAGTGGTATCTGTTGTATTCATCTCCATACTGAAAGAGTAAGATTGACTTAGCCTTTCTGCCACACAATGACTGGACATGCATGAAAGTATTATTTATTATTTCTCCATTTTAGAAGTTCTCCTTCAGGATAAAGCTAAAGCCTAATTAGTTAGAGAGACTAGCAATAGCAAAACAACCAAAAAGTCCTTGCATTCCATTCTGTGAAAAAACATGAGATTATCAAATGATCAATCTGTTTTAAATCCATAATTAAGTCCATATCTCAAATAATAGTGTGTAGAAAAAGAACCAAAGATGTGTTTGCTCATATTCTCAAAATTAGCGATTTTTCTATTTTTGGTTCCAAGAAAATATGCTGGTTTTTGTTTGTTTGTTTGTTTGTTTTGTTTTTCCCCAAAGAATGAAAAGAAAGCTATGGAGTTAGCTCCTACACATTTTTACATTGGGGCCAGAAAGCATATGCTCAAATCCCAAAAGCTACATGATCCTAAATGAGACACTCTATATCTTTGCTTCATTTCCTCATGTGAAAGCAGGAATAAAAATGGTAGCTATTTCAAAAAGTTGTTCTTGAAATTAGTTGACCTTATAAATGCACTTTATAGCTGCAGTGTGTGTGCTACTTGAGTATAACTTCTTTCTTTTATGTTTTCAGGACTTCGGGTAAAAATTACTATTTTAAGTATGTATTAATAACCCCAATTCCATGATTTCAAAGCTTGTTTCCAATGTCATAAAGAACCTTGACAATATAGCTTACCTTTTAGAAACATGCCAGTTATTTCTGCAAAAGAGCAGACCTGTTGTTGACAGCCTTTGTACGGTCTTCAGGCTAATGTTTAGTGACTAAACATGTTTAGTTTTAGTCACTAAAAATGTTTAGTGACTAAAAAGGGCTTTGTTTTATAATTGATGTGATAGCTTTGCCTTAGAAGTCAGAACCACCATTTTGGTAATAATATTGTATTTCTAGAATGAGTATTTGAACCACAACATTAATTTTTGGACCTTTTACACCATGTCAAGATGGCTGTAATGCTAATACCATTGAAAAACTGAAAATGTCAAGCAAACAAGAAATATGCACAATATTAGTAAGCAATTTTGACTTTAAAAATCTGAATTGATTTGTTTTTTGGGTTTCACTTTAGCTTAAAAGACTGATTTCAACATTTCTGAACATGTTTATAACAGAAGGGAGAGGGACTGACTAGGATTTATTTAACTTGGTCAAATGATGGCAAAAGTCCAATGTACTAGGATGACTCAGGGTCAGAGTTTGCACTGCTTGAATTGTTCTTTGGCTTCTTCCATGCACCCAGGGTCATGTACTATAAGCCTGGAGAGCAAAGAAGTGAACACTTTAAGAAATTGTCTTACTAAAAGATCTGGGAATGTAAGAACATGAGACTGCAGGCTTTGTGGCTTGACCATTAAAAGGTAGGATTATGGGAGAGAAAGATAATTTTCCTCATTCAGCTGAGGGGACTGTGAATCACTCAAGGGCTATTAGAGACTCAGAGAGAAGCACCCAAAGCAGAACAAAGGGAATACTTCTGGAGCAGGACATTGGTTTTGTTTGCCCTTAGGATGAAGAATAAAAAATGAGCTGACGATAGATAGATAGATAGATAGATAGATAGATAGATAGATATAGATATAGATTTAACATTTATTTATTATTGAGAGACAGAGCATGAGCATGGGAGGGGCAGAGAGAGGAGGAGACACAGACTGAAGCAGGCTCCAGGCTCTGAGCTGTTAGCACAGAGCCTGACGCGGGGTTAGAATTCACAAACCGCGAGATCATGACGTGAGCCAAAGTGGGACACTTAACCGACTGAGCCTCCAGACTCCCCCCAAAATGAGCTGATATTGAAACAGAAGCCCAGATAGCAGAGAAGGAGTGGTTCATGTGCATGCAAATGCTGCCAGAGAAAATAGAAGGCTATATATGAAAGCCAAGAGATTAAATTCTCGATCACATTTAATTTGTATTTTCTCAATCAGATGAATAATATTAAAACGAGCTTGCTGAGAGTGGGTGTGATATAATGGTTAAGAACCCATGCAGGGATCAAACCAATGGGTTCAAAGCCTGACTTGGTCATTATAAATTCGTATAATGATAATATTGACCTCAAATGATTTGGGGAGGATTCAATTAGTTAATTTTTATGTGCAACTGGAGTTTTCAAATATCACTGGGACTCAAAATGTGACAACCCATCTGAAAACTAATCTGTCAATTTCTCCTAATGATAAATATCCATCTATTATATGAATCTTCTAGGTATTTACTCAAGAAAATTAAAACATATGTGTACAGGAAATAAAAACATCTTATTTCACTTTCCACAATGTTATGCTGTGTTAGCATAATAAATATTGAGAAACTACTGGGTTCTTAGAAGTCTCTAGACAGAGCTGGCATTTAATCCTCTAAAAAAAAAAAAAAAACCCTGTAAATTAAACACTATTATTTCCATTGAAGAAAGAGAAAATTCCAAATCGAAGAAGCCCACCCAGTACCTTACTAAGCGATAGGGTAGGTGCTGGAGACAATATTAACAGCAATGACAACCAAACTAATAGCTGAATGAACCCTACAATCCACCTTTCCCTTGTTATATCATATTCTTTTGCTAGTTTATGCCGTTTTTATTAAATCAAAAGCCATATTTCATTAAAACTTCTAAACCATATTTCCTTAAATATTCCCACTTATTGGGATGTAGCAGTGGGGAGAGGGAACAAATTTTAGTTAATTCAGTTTTAAAACTTCTGATATCAAGGGCACCTGGGAAGCTTTGTCAGTTAAGTGTCCAACTCTTGATATCTGCTCAGGTCATGATCTTATGGTTCATGAGATTGAGCATTGAGTTGGGCTCTCTCCCTCTCTGTCTCTCCCCTGCCCTCTCTCTCTGTCTCTCTCTCTGTGTCTGTCAAAATAAATAAACATTTAAAAAAAAAATCTGACATCACATTATTGAAATTATTGTTCATTGTTATAGACTGAATGTTTGCACCCCTTGCCCCGCATTCATATGCTGAAGCCATAACCCCCCAAATGATAGGATTTAGAGATGGGACCTTTCGGAAGTAAATAGGTTTATATGGGGTTATGAAGGGGCATCCCTCATGATAGGATTAGTGTCCTTAAAAGAAAAGGAAAAGAGAGAGAAACCTGTCTTTCCACGTGTGCACAAATAAGAGATCATGTGAGTACACAGCTAGATAGCAGCTGCTTGCAAGCCAAGGAGAGGACACTCATCTGACACCTTGATGTTGGCTTGTCAGCCTCCAGAACTGTGAGAAATAAAGGTCTGTTTTTTAAGCCACCCAGTCTCTGGTATTTTGCTATTGTAGCTAAGACATTAACTTAATACAGTTTCTAGGTTGAATTGCTCTATTTGCTATTGTTGTTTTTGTTTTGGCAAATATTAACTCTTGCCTGCTTTTCATATGGAGAGAAGGTACAGTGAAAGATGTACAATATAACCCCATACAAGCCAGAGGTGGCCAGGTTCATAGGCCAGGAATGAGATAAAATTAGTGACCAAGAACTAATTTTATCTCATTCCTGGCCTATGAACCTGGCCACCTCTGGCTTGTATGGGGTTATATTGTAGAACCCACAGCCCCAGACTTGCTATGGGTATCCAAGTACTAGTGTTTGACCCAATGGTCTAACGGTGCTCCTTGTACTTCTGTGCCTCTCACCACATGCCAGGAATTGTCTTGATTTCCTTTGTACGCATGCAGGGCATGGGGATCCAGGAAACAGATACAGACATGTCTATTTGGCTATAGTGACTGTCTGTACACCATTATCCCACCATTTATAAGAAATGTCAACATCAAGGTCTCTGCCTAAAAGATATACTTGGGCTCCACCTTATCCATGTAGACTATTATGTGCCTTTCCCTTACCGCATGGCTCTAAGGGTCAGCGATACTTTATTCCCCTTCTCTCTCTCTCCATCTTCCTCTGTTACCCTTGATTCACCAAAAAATCCCTCAGTCTGAAAAGAGCAGACTTTTATTTACTTGCCCAATGCAATAATATTTTAAATAAACATTAAAGGAAGTCAATCTATACTTTTTTCTGAATGGTTTCTATTTTAAGACTATTGCTGCAAAATTATATTTCTTACTGTCGGAATCTAAATTTTAATTTACAGTTTGTATTTGCATTCTTTCTAGATCAATTGTAAAATCCTTGCCCTTATCTCCAGCATAGGGAAATGGAAACCATGGGTTAACTAATGAGAGAGACTTAGTGAAGGCAAGAAACAAATAAAACCACATGAATGTTTCATAAAAATGCAATGCCAATTACAGTAGAAGGAACTTCCTTCTAAATGCTCTAAGTACTGTGTGTTCTGTACCTTAGTGACTATATTATTCCTCTTCCCAGAAATGCCACAGCATCCTGTGATTTTTAACTTATATAACTGATACATATTTCTGAATGTTGAGTATAATCATGTGTCTTATGTGAAACTGTCTTCAATACTTTTAGGTCTGAATGATCTCGTTCTTTTTCAGTAAGTAACTAGCAAACACGCCTATGTGGAGCATACAGTTCTGGTCCTTAAAGAATTTGGAGACAAACTTGTACAAACGTTGTATATAAAGGGTCAGATAGTAAACATTTTATGAGTTGTAAGCTACATTTGAGATTCTGTCACATTTCTCGTCCTCCTACTCCTTTTCTTCTTTCACCCTTTACAACCTTTTAAAAAGATTAAAATAAAATAATATTTAAAAAAAGCCATTCTTAGCTCACAGGCTTTGCTGTAATTTGCCCAATGTGCTAGTTTGCTAATTCCTGTCCTAGAACAAGATTTTTGAAAAGAAGGACAATATTGAAACAAGTTTGTATGCTCATAATTTATTAAAGTGATAGAAATTAATGTGTCAGGCAAGTGACAAAAGGCTGGGGGACAAAGTCCTGATAAGGTGAGTTGTGAGAGGCTTTCCTTATCCTCATATTGATCCTCAGTTGTCCCCTGCTGCTACAGTCTTTCTTTGTACAAATAATTTGGGACTTTATATTATTTCTACAGCTTTGTGTTAGCCTCTCATTTGAAAGGGAAATTTTTCCTCAATGAGATTAAAATCTCTCTTCTTCTTTTGGAGACATTTTATTTGGAAATCACTAAAAAATTGCAGAAAAGTTATGAGAATAGAAACAGGAGAAAAAATGATTATGCTTTATACTAATTTACCTAGAGTGAACATTTAACTTCTTGGCTTTATCAGTGATTTCCTTACTTATAATTTTTTTTTTCCTGAAGCATTTGAAAGTGAGTGGCATACATCCCCAGACCTTATCCTTTAATATCCCAATGTGTATTTCCTAAGAATAAGGATATTCTCTTATTTTACCATAATACAGCTACCAAGTTTGGCAATTTATTAAAGAAATACTTTTGTCTAATCTACCACCGTAATTGCAATTTTGTCAATCAACCCACAATTGTCTTTTATAAAACATTTCTTTTCCCACTTTTTTCTGCCAGTACAAGATTCAGAATAGGATTGGGGATTGTATTCAGTCCTTACATCTCCTTTAATCTGGATGAGCAAAAACTTTATCTTACCACTCATGTAATCACTGACAAATGATACACCTATACATGGTTGGTTGCTGCATTTATAATTCAAGAAACAGTTTTCCTCACTTGCCACTAAGGTTGTCAGTCCTTACAAGGAACAAAGGTTGAAGGTCCCACTGGAGCAAGGTCCTCACTTTACCAGGTGACTAGCAGAAGCTTCCCACACCTGGCCTCAGGTGGTTGGTTCCTTGTTTTGGAGCTCATTGCATCTACTCTCCCTCATCAGCACAACAATGACAACAATGATGTGCCTGTCACAGAGGTTAAGATCAAGATTCTCTTTAAAAAAAAAAAAAAAAAAAAAAAAAAAAAGATTCTCTTTAAAGTAGCCAATATAAATGTTGAGCCTTTCTGGCCAGGCTGGTTTGCAAAGGCCCTGCCCAAAGTCAACACTGGGAACCTCATCTGCAGCCAGGGCGGCACAGTGGAAGGTCCTGCCCCCTTCACCTCTGTGGCCCCAGCTAAGGAGAAGAAAGGGCAGGCAAACACAAGAATCTGAGGCATCCAATGGTAACACGGGCTTTGGTCTTTTTGACTAAACCTCTTGTAACACTTTCAGTAAAAAGCTGAACCCTTAAAAAAGGGGGAAAAAAAGAAGAAAGAGAAAGACAAGAGAAGAAATGAAAAGACAAGACACAGGACAATAGACTAACCCAAGTCCTATTTATCTCGACATTTCAGTGGCATCTAACCACCCTCAGCAGTGATTCTGAATCTTTTATCCAGCTTTCCAACCTTCCATTATATATTCTCATTATTTATAGAGATTTCTCTGGGTGTGAATTCTAGCTGTACTTCTTGTTCACTGCATGTACAAAAACTTTTTCTCCTCCTTCTCCTTTTTCCTTTTCTTCTGCTTCCAATTTGATTGTCAGTTTTTCGTTTTTACTTTCATTTGGAATATATAGAGATAGATATAGACATAGACATAGAGAGATACAGACCTTTTTTTTTTTAATATGATTTACTTCTGTTAACTAAGAAATTATGAGTGATAATCAGGGCTCAATGTGTTATGCCAACTGAGCTATGAATGTTTTCCATTTGTCTTTTGTATGATGCAGTTTACCTTCTAGAGTCAATCATAATGATGAATAACTAAAAGGTTTTCAGGGGCTTCTGAGTGGCTCAGTCAGTTAAGCATTGGACTTCAGCTCAGTTCATGATCTCATGGCTTGTGACTTTGGCCCCATGTCAGGCTTTGTGCTGACAGCTCAGAGCCTGGAGCCTGCTTCAGATTCTGTGTCTCCTTCTCTCTCTCTCTGGCCCTCCCCCACTAGTGCACGCGCTCTTGCTCTCTGAAATATAATTAAACATTAAAAAACAAATAAATAAATAAAATAAAAATAAATAAATAAAATAAAAGTTTTTCAAATATATTAGTATGAATACTTTTCATAAGCAGAATATTTTGTCAAGTGGGTTGAGAGGGTAATGGTCACAATGAATTTCGTTCAGATGTTCTCTGATAAACCTGAGAACGTCTTGACAGGAGGTCCGACTTATGAAGCCAGTTTTCAGTGTTCAAATATATGCAGCAAGTTGGTTGTTCTGTTGAAGACAAGGAGTTCACATGTTCAGAACAAGTGTTTAATTGTGAGGCAAGAATAATTTAGTGGTGCCTGAATATAGAACTTAATACCCTCACACCAATTTGCATTGAGATATTGGCAAAATTATTGCATTATGAGAAAGTCTATTAGTTATAAAATAATGTTTTTGAAGAAATATATTGGTTAATTAATAAATGAAAGTCACCCCAATATTTACACAGATAAATTATAGACACTACCACACATGAAATTACAAAAAGTTATTTCATCAATGCAACTTTCAACCTACCAAGATACATAATTCAGAAAAACTCATAAATATATTAATAATTTTAACAGAACAATAAAACTTCTATATAAAATATCTATATTGTTAAAATCTTAAAGTGTCATAATAAATTAAAAGGTAAATGCATGCCAATCCAACTGGACACTTCTTTTTTTTACTTTTCTAGGAGACATTGCTTACCTATGGTGTAACAGAGAAGGGAACACTCCACATTTTACCCTTCACTTGTTACTAGAAATACAAAGAGCAAAATTTCTTTGCTTAAAACAAGCAAAGTGTATAAACTAATTTACTGCACTGATGCTTATAATTGATGTTTTCTATTCATTTAGTATCTTCTGTAAGTACAATACATCTGTAATTTTCTCAAGGACATTTATAACTCATAGCAATGAAAAATCATATTTATCTCAACAAAAGCAAAGATTGTGATTTGTGCAGTCCAATGACTTATATGCTATGAATGCAAGGTTTGTAAAACACTATCTCTGAAGTTTTAGTAGTAATTGTAAAAATTATTTGTAAAAAAATTAGCATGTGTTTTAAAAAAATCTTGATATTATGGACAAAAATCTAGTGATCTATAGCTCAGACTACCTTTCTTTTTTTTTTATGAGAAATATGCTTAATTTCTATTTAAAACCCTACCATAAGTTTTGTTTATAAATCATCTCACTAAAACTTAAACCTTCTAACCTGTTGAAAATTGTAAAAATTGAGAAAAGAGACATTAATGAGAGTTGGGTTTGGAAGTAAAGAATAATTTCTAAATATATTGTTTTCTTATTTTTAAATGTAAGTATTACTTTCCTATATTTTAAAAATAAGTATTGTTTATCTTTCTAATTCATCCACTAAAATGTACCTGCCCAATGCATTCATCATATATAATTGTCCATAATCAGGACTTGCTGTGGAGAGTAGCATTATCTCTGCAGTATTTGAATGGGAGTAAGGTGACATAGTGACCATTTCTCAGCTCAGTATTGATTGTATATTTATTATTTATATCATGAATGAATTGCAATGCTACCTGGCGATATTTCTATTATTATCATTCTGTGTACCAGAAATACAATATTTTGCTTCTGAAAAAATCAGTTTCTCTTTGAATTCTGTGTGTGTGATAGTCTTTTAACTAATCCAAGTTAAGCCACAAAAGCACACTTGTTTCGATTTTTTATTTTTAATTATTTGTTGTTTTGTTTATATTTTGTTTCCCCTGAACATTGAATTCTTACCTAGATCAAGTGAGGAATTGTAAAGACATGAGAACATGTTCCTTGCCTTCCAAATCTAACCCTTAGGGGTGCAAATTGTACCCTGGGCTCTACATCATGAAACGTCAGAAATGACTTTCCCCTTAGGATATCTGACCTCTTTGAAAAACTGAGTCCTCACCAATGCTAGTCTTAGTGTATAAACCCTGTAAGATAACAAGCCAGTCTATCGAATAGTATGTAATTATCAACAAATGATTAAAGTTTATTAATCTAGATCAATACCATGTTGGTGTTGTTATTCAGAGAAATATTAAAAGATTTTCTTGCCAAAGCATCCTAGAAATCTAAAAAAGTTGAACTCATAAAAACAGAGAGTACATTGGTGGTTTCCAGGGCCTACGGGGTGAGCAAATGGGGAGATGTTGGTCACAGGGACAAATTTTTTATTATAAGATGAATAAGTTCTGAGGATATGAAGTACAGCATGGTGACTATAGTTAACAATACTGTATTGTACACTTAAAATTTGCTAAGAGTGTAGATTTTATTCTTCCCACACATAACTCCCACATCCCCCCATGTACGTAGTAACCATCGAGGTGATTGATGTGTTAACTTACTTATTGTGGTAATCATTTTATAATCTATATGTATATAAAATGATATTGTACACGTTAAACTTATACAATGTTATCAATTATATCTCAAGAAAGCTGGAAAACAAAAAGCCTCCAAGACTGGAGCTTCAAGAGTCTCTTCATCATCACCAACACAGCCATCTCAATGGGGAAACAATTCCAAAAATTTTCCTTTCAAGCCATGATGCAATAGTGAGGGAAAGAAAACTCTTGGTAACCTTGTTTTCTTTATTTTGTTTTGGGGCCCTGTGGATATGATTATATAATAATATAAAAGATTTGTGATTAAAATACAATAACCAATTACTGTGAAATAGATCCTTTGGCAGTCCTATTCCAGATGAATCAGATAAAACAATAAGTACCAATAACTTATTAGCAAGGAACATGTTTAGTTCAAAGAATCGGTAATACACATAAATAATAATCAAAAAGAATTCTGATACCTCACGCTAAATGCAACAAGTACTCATCCATTTGTTCATTTAATAAGCATGAATTACATTAATCTTAGAATAAATCAAGTTCAAGCTAAGGACATGGATGCACAACTTTCTTTGAACTTTGTGTAATGATGCTAAAAAAACAAAGCAATCAGCAGCTATTATATGAGATTTTATTAGGAATGTGGGATGTAAAGTTTGTTACAAGTACAATTTGAGGAACAATAGTGAAATTTAAGAAATCTTAATTATATGATTGCAGAAATTCTGTTAATAGATTTGCAGATGTTTTATAAAGTAATAAACTTTACTACTTTCTTAAAACTAATTTAAATATATACATACTTAGGGTGATATGTAAAATTTTAAAAGTAGGATTTTTAATGGATATCCAAGGCAAATTAATTTTAATTTACTAGCAACTTCTGCTTTCTCGTTTTAAAAAACCTTGATTCAAATGCTTTATTTAGACCTAATTTCTGGAACTGTTTCAGAGGCTTTTTGTCATGCTTTTTTATAAATAATGAATTATTTGAAAATTTTGAAAAGCTCAGAGAGAAAATATTAAATTGCTAATAATACCACCTCTCAAAGATCAATTTTAATTTCTCAGTACTACCTTTTATAATAAGAAATAAATTGAATGCTATGTTGGATGATTAATAAGTATGTTCCTCTGAAATGTCTTTGTAAATCAGTTAATATAATTAATTACACTTAAAATTTTTTTCCCCAACGTTTTTTATTTATTTTTGGGACAGAGAGAGACAGAGCATGAACGGGGGAGGGGCAGAGAGAGAGGGAGACACAGAATCGGAAACAGGCTCCAGGCTCCAAGCCATCAGCCCAGAGCCTGACGCGGGGCTCGAACTCACGGACCGCGAGATCGTGACCTGGCTGAAGTCGGACGCTTAACCGACTGCGCCACCCAGGCGCCCCTTAATTACACTTTAAAGGTCTAAATTCCTTGTTCTTATATGTCTATACTAAGTTTAAATGTTATATAATCTGATATACATTTATAAAAGACTGTTGTGTATCAGGAAAAAAAATTCTCAAAGAATTCAGCAATAGCAGAAAGATTTTAGTGGCTATGAAGAAATAATTGAGTGCTTGACATCTAACTTTTTAGGTCAAAACCTGAAAAGGCAATATCTGAACATAAACTGATATAAAATTGTAGAATTTTAGTTGGGTGTTAGGTTGGTGGTTTCAGAAAACAAATTGAGTACGTGACCTGGATTTCAGAAGGTGCACAGAACAAAAGAAGAGTTAGTTAAGAGCTAGAAGCCAGTTTAGTCCATGGAATCTTGAAACAGTGGATGGATACAATCAAACTCACCTATGGCCACAATCCAAATGGTTAGGGAGGAGGTGAAAACAGGAAGCAAATTAAATTCTAGTTTTCCAGTTATGAGGAATGGATATTGGGGTTATTCAGGTCTTTCACAGCTAAAGCCAGATAACAAGGTTAATGCCATGAACTGACTGATTATAACATGATATATAAAATGTATTGCCTTGCAGTAATAAGTAATCGATAGTCTTATTTTTATTTTTCCCCATTTAAAAAATTTATTAAATGATAAGAATGCATATAGGAAGACAAAATTCGTAAGATTTTTGCCATCTCAAATGGATTAATTGTCATAAATTGCTTCTGAAAAATTAACTTCTTTAATTTGCATTTATAGATTGTATACAAAGAAAAATTTACAAAAAATAAAAAAAATTGTATTTATAAAACTAAATGTAATGTAAGAGAAAGAAAGTTCTATATATTGGTTATAATTAGCAGTGATCTTTTCCATCTGTATTTCTTGGCTCATGGCCCTGTACCTCCCTCCACTCCCATTCCATTGTCACATCACCTTTTCTCCTTCTGCTTCCAACATTTTATCACCCTCTCTGACTCTGACCCTCCTGTATCCCTCTTACATGGATTTTTTAAAATTATATTGGGCTTGACAATAATCTCCCTAACTCAAGATCCTTAACTAAATTGCATTTGCAAATCCCCTTTGTCATGCGAAGTAATATATTCACAGGGTTCTTGGAATAAGGACACCAAGCCAGGGATATCATTCCCCCACCACAGATCCAAACAAGCTAAGCTGATATATGCTTTCCTTCATTGCTGTGTTCTCAGTGCTGAGCACTGCACTTTGAACAGACTATATATTTATATTTATTTCTATTTCTAATTTCTATTTCTATTTATTTCTATTTCTATATTTCTATTTCTCTATATATATTTGATAGAATTGTTAAAATTTTTTTTAACATTTATTCATTTTTGAGAGACAGAGACAGAGCACGAGCAGGGGAGGGGCAGAAAGAGAGGGAGACACAGAATCTGAAGCAGACTCCAGGCTCTGAGCTGTTAGCACAGAGCCTGACACAAGGCTCGAACCCAGGAAACATGAGATCATGACCTGAACTGCAGTCAGATGCTTAACAGAATGAGCCACCCAGGCGCCCTTTGATAGATATTTTTAAATGAGTTAATCAGTCTTCAAAATTATATATAGCTTATCAAGCTTTACGTAGTCCATTGTCCATTTTTATATGTTGATTACCAAAAAGTTTTCAGATTTTATCAAAATATCTTTATCATTAAAACCAAAAATTTTAGAGTCTGAGTAAAGATTTGATGTTGGAAGAAAAAGTAACTGGAAACCCCTTTCTACAATCTTGCATCTATGTGTATCTTTCTGGAAAGATAATCCACTGCATTGGGGGAAAGTTTGACTTTTTGTTACAAAGCTAATTTTGAGATTATTTTTATGCTGAAGTGACAGGGATCTTCATGTTTTAGCCTTCTTTTAACCTTATGGAGAAACATAAAACAAGACACATCCTTTCTTTCACCTAATATGCCTTCAAACATTTTGGGTCACTTCATTAAATTAATTTCTATGACAATATCTTCTTATATTTAGATTGATTTTTGTATTTCTCTTGTCTCTAAAGAACTACTTTACTGTCGTAACTAATATAAACATAATGTTTTGGGTTTTATGTGATCAATACATTGTACAATGATAGACTTATTACCTTTATTAGAGAAAAACTGTAAGTATATTCAGTAATATTCTATAAAAATACATTTTATCTCATAATGACCCCCTAGGGAAGGAAAACAGCCTGCTATTTTGATACAAAATAGTTTCAAGTAATTTTTAAATCTTAATTCAGATCTTTACATTTAACCATGTGAATGTTATCATGTTGTTTTTGGCTCATTATTATAGCCTGCCAAAATCAATTTGAATCCAGGTTTTCTAGGAATAAATTACCTAGAACCTACTGCTCCCCTTCTTCATATTTAGTAAGAATTAATCATTAATCAAAGAAATTACTTTTGTCATCTTTAAACATTAAAACATGGTATTACTACAATAAAAGAAACACCAACATTACCAGATGCATTTCTGTGATTATGGGATCAAGTAAAAATAAAACTGTTGATTTGGATGGGTACAATTGACATTAAATTTAGAAAGATATAAACAAAAGACAAGACCCCTTCATCAAAATGCCAAAAAAATATGTATACTTAAAATGTATGTGTAGATGGGGCATCTGGGTGGCTCACTTGGTTCAGCGTCTGACTTTGGCTCAGGTCATGATCTCATGGTTTGTGGCTCCAAGCCCCACATTGGGCTCTGTGCTGACAGCTCAGAGCCTGGAGCCTGCTTTGGATTCTGTGTCTCCCTCTCTCTCTGCCTCTCCCCTGCTAGTGCTCTTTCTCGCTTTCAAAAGTAAATAAATAAATAATTTTTAAAAAAGTATCTGTATAAACCAAGAGCTTAAAGATGTATTGGAGCTCTTTAAATATCATTTATGTATTATATATTATGGACATCTCAAGATCATTACGTGATCATTAAGAAAATACAACCAAAAATTCACATTACAGTATAGAATAAATACTACAAACAATATAAAATCATTTTTGAAAAATAAACTAAGATGGTTTCCAAAATGATTGAAAGGAAAGAAAATTAAATAAATTTAAATAATGTGAAAAATAAAAGTTATGATAATAAATAAAAAGGAACTATTATGCCAATTATGTAGGTTTAAAATAAGACACAGGGATAAGTTAATAAAAACCATGCCCCAAAACATAATTGAAGTGAAAAGTTTCCTCACATGATAAATTTCTACAGATTAGAAAATTAACAATTTGGAATTTGGAAATAAAAATGATACAGATATTTAGAGAAGAAAAAAACAACAGCTAAATAAAAGGAGTGTACATTAAAAATAAAGAAAGACTTTTTTTTAAGCTATCCTCAGGTATGTTTACTGTGTTAAAAATGAAAGGAAACAAAAATTTACTGTTTTGTTAAAATAGTAAAAAAAAACACAAGCCATCAACTGTTGCCAGGTGTCACTTATGTTTAAGACATAAAAAACTCTCTTAGGTATGTAAGTTCTTAGAAGGTAGAGCTTTTTGAAAAGTTACCAGAATTTGTTTGTGCTGCAGCCAGACAAAGACAAATCAAAGCACATTGCAAGACTGGGGAAAAGCACAAATAGATTTACATCAGGTAAATTATTTTTATAAGTGCCATGTATAGATTTCAAAACAAACTTTAAGGTTAAAAGTGCCCTGATAATAAAACACACATAAAAACACATAGCAATTTAATCATTTAAAAATAACCATGATAATGGAAGAGTAATGTGTAGAAATAAAATGTTAATTTTCTTATGTTTTATGGGGATAAAATATGCTTCAATCTTGATTTGATAATTAGAAAAAACATTTTTCTTAAATATAACAACTATCAAAATATAGAAAACTAAGTGCATTGCTGAAAACTACTGAAGAAAAAACTAATAGAAATATGGTTTATGGAGTTAAAGAGAAAGAAGAGAGCTTGATACCATGAGCATTAAGTTTGAGTTATTGCCAAATCTCCTATGTTCCATTAAGAGCAAAGCTTTAAAGTTGGTACAAAGACTAAAATATAATTGTATGAGAATAAAAGATGAAAAGAAAATTAAAAACATAAGAGGATGGGAGGTGAGAATGTGACAGAGGAAGAAAAAGCTAAAATTTGAGTCCGCATCATTTGTTGGGCCTTTTTAAAACTCCTTATATGCTACAATTCTCAGAGGTAATGGCTAGTGTCAGCATCATAATTATCTTCAGATTATAAAATGTAGACTGAAACTTGGAGAGCTAGAATAATAGTAACAAATGGCATCTATTAAATGGCTAAGTCATTACATTCTAAGTCAAGAAACATTAAATAGGGCAACATATACAATTTATATTTTTGTAATAATAATACATGATTACGTACCTTTCTTCATGAGCAACAAGTTACAACTGGAAGAAATTCTAAAATAAAAATATATGATAGAACAGTAGGAGAAAATGACAAAAATGACAGACTTTGACAAATCAAATTGGGAAAAATGAATGAGTATATAATGGCTCTAAATAATATGGTTAATGTGTTTAGGTTAATAAGTAATAACTATGAGGGGTACAAAAAATAATCTAAATTAGCTTTTACTTGTTTAGACATACAACGGTTAAAAGTTAAATTATAGGTGAAATTAAAGAATTACAAATGAAATATCCAAAACAAGCCAGACAATAATAATCACACAAGCCTGTTACAAAGAAAAGAAAAAAAAAAGACCTCTAATATGACATTTTTAAAAGAAAAGAAGATTATGTTCTCATTAGTCTCTTGTACACTCAGGATTAATTTATAAGGTTATTTAAGTTTTATCGCCTATAGACTAAGTATTATAAATATACATTGTGCTAAGAAAGAATTGAATTGAAACAGATAGACCTTCTCTAATCAAATAAAAATATCAAAAGAAAAATAAATTTATGAATAAAAAGGGGAAATGAACACAGATACAGAAGAAACTAAAATTCAGTACCAAATTATGTTCCATTCTGTGGCAGTGCATATTAAAGGGGGGATAAAATTGAAAATAATTGAGGAAAATATAAATGATCAAATGTGGCTTTATAAAAATGAGAAATCACCAAATTTTGCCAAGCAATTCAGTCAATAAAATGACAGATGAAACAACTGTTTAAATCCACAAAACAAGAAAAGAGTATAAGACTAGATAATAAGACATGAATTACGTCAACATTTTGAGAACGAGTAAACAGATGAAGAAAAGGTAACTGACTACCCAACAAAAGAGGTTCCAGCCTAATCCCTACAGAGAAAAATAACGAAGCGTCAGCAATTCACTGATACAAAATCCTAGAAAGACAAAAGTGGCAGATACCATGTAGATATCAGTAACCATGTGGTCAAAAGTGGGAAGACTGGTTGAAAGTGTGTGTAACAGCACTGGAATTCAGGCAGCGAGGCCCAGGTCTCTCCTTCCCACATATCACCCAACAAACACCTCAGCCAATATGTTAGAGCATTTTGCCTTGAGAAATTGGACTCTTTGAGAAGTTACAGTTCATGATATTTGGATTTCCTAACTAAAAAGACATTATAGGGGCGCATGGGTGGCTCAGTCTGTTAGGCGTCCAACTTCAGCTCTCGTCATGATCTCAAGGTTCATGAGTTCGAGCCCTGCATAGGGCTCTGTGCTGACAGCTCAGAGCCTGGAGCCTGCTTCGGATTCTGTATGTCACTCTCTCTGCTCGCCCCCAACTCGTACTCAGTCTCTCTGTCTCTCTCTCAAAAGTAAATAAACATTAAAAAAATTTTTTTAAAAGACATATAACCAGTCATTCTCTACAAATGTATATCAATCCATTCTCTACAAATGTCATAATTTTATATTTGCTTACCCTGTATATAAGAGACCTGTTGAGGGGCACCTGGGTGGCGCAGTCGGTTAAGCGTCCGACTTCAGCCAGGTCACGATCTCGCGGTCCGTGAGTTCGAGCCCCGCATCAGGCTCTGGGCTGATGGCTCGGAGCCTGGAGCCTGTTTCCGATTCTGTGTCTCCCTCTCTCTCTGCCCCTCCCCCGTTCATGCTCTGTCTCTCTCTGTCCCAAAAATAAATAAAAAACGTTGAAAAAAAATTAAAAAAAAAAAAAGAGACCTGTTGAACTCAGTTGTAAATTAGCTTTTAGAGACTCAATTTTAATGGGGAATGGAGAATCAATAAATACGGGACCTAGAAAAGCCTCAAAAATGAAAGAGACAGATAAAAATGTACAAAAATATTCCCCAGACTTTAGTCCTTAGATGATTCAATGGGCCCAGCACATGCACTGCATGATGAATCACACGAGCATATGTAAACACATATCAAATTTCTGTGAAATCCCAACACAACTCGGTTTAGGGGATAAATCTTAAAAGCATTTTGGAACTGAAGGATGGCATCCATCTTTTCAGCAATAAGCCTGAATATTAGAAAATTAAGGCGTAATATTGTATGTCAAAGAAAACTTCTTGTTAGCCTAAGAATTCCATGACTAATCAAACTATAAGTCAATGATGAGGGTAAATAAAGGCATTTTCAGAAATAAATCATAAAAATGTCTTTTTAAAAACCTGCCCTTCTTACTGTTCTTTATAAAATCATGAAGGGTGGGCACCACTAAAATCAAGCAGTAAAGCAAAAATAAGATTATGGGATCCAGGACACAAAAGAAGGGGACTCCTGGCTGGCATTATACATTATATGTAAGTGCATTATATATAGCACTTAAAGTGGATCAGTCTATACTACAGTAGAAAGAGAGGGCTGTGGAAACTGCAGCTTAGAGAAGAAAAGGGAGGAGGGAGTGAAGATGGATAAGAAATAAAAGGACAAAGAGAGAGAAAATTTGAAAAAAAATTATAGGGATGCCTGGGTGGCTCAGTCAGTTAAGCGTCTGACTTCCGCTCAGGTCATGATCTCACCATCTGTGAGTTCAAGCCCCGCATTGGGCTCTGTGCTGAGAGCCTGCTTCAGATCCTGTGTCTCCCTTTCTTTCTCTCTGCCTCTTCCTCGCTCATGCTCTGTCTCTTTGTCTCCAAAATAAGTAAATAAATTAATTAAAAAATTTTAAAAAGAAATTATAAACATTTGAGTGTTCATATGTTGTTTGAGCATTTTGAAAAATTAGTGAGCAGTATGTCACCCAACTGCAAGAACACTTAAAATAATTAGAAAACTAAGCAAATAAAAACTGAGACGATTATGAAATCCGAGGAAAACAAATGTCCTGAAAAAGAGTTGTAATCAAGGTATTACTTGACTTGGCATGATGTTTACATAGTTGTAGTAGTGTTCCAAAGTGGGATCTTGTGCTTTAGTGATATGAGGGCTGGAAGGCAGACTAGTGCAGAAGGGCCAGTGCCTCAATGGAAAAAAGCAGAGCCAATAGACAATATCAATATATTTCAAAGCCATTCATAAATCTGAGATTATTTTCCAAGGACCTTAATGACTGGGAAATTCAATTTGTCAAAATGTTCATATTGTCTGTTGAATTAAAATAAAATCTTATGGTAGATAATAAATTAAAAAGTAACTGGAGCCTGACAGAATAGCCCCAGCTCCTTACAGACAGTTGTTCTCATGTGTCATTGTGTAGGCAGTTAGGTTTCTATTTTCTATAATGTTTGGAAGCTTCTAGGTCTACTGTAAATACTTAGAATTTCAAAAACTTTGTGTATGATCCGGTCTTGGGTGCCCACACGATAAATATGTGATTACACTTTCATCTTTATCATTATCATCACTGTCTGCATCAATATCCCCACCAGCCTGTCTTAATCTTCTGCCAGAAGGTATTGCATGAGAACTGTGACATCAATTAATTGCTGGCCTTTCTCTTCTTGCTGCTGCATGAAGGAATATTTGGGTGGGTGAAGCTCAGTCAGAGAAACATGGTATTTTTTTAAAAAAATTACTTAATGTTTATTTATTTTTGAGAGAGAGACAGAGGCAGACAGAGACAGAGCAGAGCATAAGTGGGGAAAGTTCATAGAGAGAGAAGGAGACACAGAATCCGAAGCAGGCTCCAGGCTCTGAGCTGTCAGCACAGAGTCCAACATGGGACTGGAACCCATGAACCGGGAGATCATGACATGAGCCACCCAGACGCCCTATGGTATTTGCATTTAAGATTGAATTTGCCCATTCTTGTGGGTTGTCAAATCAATATTCTTATCATTTAACAATCGTTACCTTTAGTAAAGTCCCCTTAGTATTGCCTGTGTCAGTAGGCAGTAATAATTGAAATTTAATCACATATTTAAAGAAATATGCAATAGAATTCTTTTTTTGAAATAAACTACCTTATTTAGATAGCTACTGGGAGAACATATGTACTTAGTAACTCTGAAGAGAAGATTCGTTAGTTTAACCAATAACTGGCTAGATCTAGAAAATGTCGCAGTCTAATCTAAAATCCCCATCGTTTGTTGTTTGTTTGCTTGATGAGTAAGTATCATAATGACTGTCCAAGTTAAGTTCCGTGTTGAAAGGGCTTTTCCCCAACGGGTTTTCTTTTTCTGCCATCTCTGTCAGCCTTTGCACAATATTGAAATGATTTGTCAGAAGTGGATATGCTTAGTAGTGCAGGCAGTGGAAGGGGCTTGACCAACATTTTTCATCAGACTAAGTGAACATCAGTGTTCAGAAGAATGAAATTTGTTAGAAGATAAATGAATGTAACTGCAAAAAGAGCAGACTGTGTTAGATAACTACTAAAAGGAGTTTAGAAGTGTCAAATAATTTGAAGTTTTCAGTGTGCAATTCACCAAATTAATAATTGCAATATATGCCTTATGTAATTTAGTCATGTGTCAGTTTAAACACACAGAGAAAAACATGTATCTTAGAAGTAGAGCAATAAAATGTCTGTTTAAAACAGTATATTTTCAAAATTTTATTAAGATTTCAAAATCACAATAGTTCATTAAACTTTGAATAATAATCTCTTTGTTAATAGTAACATATTTCATATTTTAAGGTATTCTAATAAACATATGAACATATATATACTAGCCATATTTGACCTAACTTGTTAATTAATTTTCATCCATAGTTACCTTTTTTTTTTAATTTTTTTTTAACGTTTATTTATTTTTGAGACAGAGAGAGACAGAGCATGAATGGTGGAGGGTCAGAGAGAGGGAGACACAGAATCTGAAACAGGCTCCGGGCTCTGAGCTGTCAGCACCTGGGCCCGATGCGGGGCTCGAACTCACGGACCGCGAGATCGTGACCTGAGCCGAAGTCGGCCGCTCAACCGACTGAGCCACCCAGGCGCCCCCATAGTTACATTTAATATTATATGACAAAAATATTTAGGTGGAAATTTTTATACTTGAGAGAGTGTTCTAAGGCTTTTGATATCATATACAGTTTCTGCTCCAAAAAATGTTGGCGCCTTTTTAACATTGTCAGGAGAGAATTCATTAACATATGTAACCAGATCTACATCTTTTATTGAAATACCATATAACCTGTATTTTTTGACAGATTAAAGAAAGCTGTATCATAAATTTTGCACATTGAGCCTCTGTTACATAGCTTACCCAAATCATAGCGCTGCCATTTGCCTCTATGACAGGATAAAAATAAGAGTCTCATAAAAACAAAATAAAGAAGACAGTCTGTCATTCTTTTCTAAGAAAACATTTGTCAGAAACCTTTCAAAAATAATTGGGAAGAAAATGTGTTAGGTTCTACAACCCAGTGAGTCATTTTAAGGTGCATCTGAGCATGTTAAAGAATGGTATTTTTTATGATTAACCTAGTTGTGGAATGATATAGTCCCAAAGATTTTTCAAGCTTGCTTTAAAAAATTATTTTGCCTGATTTTAAGCTAAAACATTTATTCCACTTAAAAAAAAAAACAAAAAATTTCCGTAGGCTGATGCTCAATGTTTTAGACTATACATATTTTATTGCTAGATTCATTGTGCTGTGTGTGGTTTACTCTGATAAATATTGTTTGGAGCCCTATTCTGTTTTAGAAAAATGTAGTCTAGATTTTAGCTTTTCATTTATCAGCTGAGTAAATTCATATTTTCCTTTGAGAATGTGATGCTAACATGGATACTTTGTCAGTCAAAGGAATGTTCATATTTCAATTAAACAAAAGCACTCGTCAGTTTATATTGTGTATATACTTGTTAATTTCCTCTAATCATTTATGATCCATAGCAGAGCAGAGGCATGCCTCTTCATCTTCCTATCTCCTATAATGCCCTGTATATAGCTCAATATAAGTATATTAAATTTAAATGTATATATAAAATTGTTTTCATAAAGCTATTGCTCAAAGACTGGCAACAGCATTATTAGCCATTCATGTTCTATCACGATTGTAGTAACTTGTTAAATTCAAGCTACCTTCTGTATTAAAGCATTATATTAAAACATTTTAATGTGAAATTTTATTAAAAAGAAGCCTAATTTTGTTAAATGTAAAGTGCTTCCAAGATTAGAAAATTTTTATTTCATGCCATCTCATTTTACAATAGCCTACCTTAAGCCACTTTTGATAACTTTAAGTAAGAGTACATCTAGAAATGATAATATAGCTGCTTTTGCATGACTCTTACCTGTTTGATACTGTTAACCTCTTATCCACTCCTAACCCCCCCAACTCATTTATTCTGTCCTACTTGCTATGAATCCTATTTTATCAATAACATGTATAAACTGCTTTATATATAGGTATAAAATATTCTACTACTTAGGAGAAGCAATGGGATATGATATAAAAGAATGGACGAGACAGGTTCTTCTCAGTTAGACATTTTCACATCATTCTGCCTCTCAAATACTGGGTCCAAAAGATACTAGGTAGTAATCATTAAGCAAAAAGCAATTTTCCTCCCAAATCAACTTTTACAATGTGATTTTAGGCTAACCTAATTTGCCAAAATAGAAGTATATTCCCTGTGGTTACTTGAATGGCTCAGTAAATAGTACACACTAGTTATTTAGTGAATATTCACTGAATGGACACATTTTTAAAACCATAACCCCACTATAAACATACTGAGTTATTAGTAGTCTAAGCACTAGACTGATAGCTAAAATTTCTGATTATGTGACTCTACTCTCTAACTGTGTTGCATTTTTAGAGACTGTTTCTTTACAACAATTTCCTCTGTTTTGTTGGTATTGATTTACAAGAAACTTTTGCAACATTGAGATCCACAAATGTGGTAGTTTGAACAAGGTAGATTCATATTTCTCCCTCAGGTAGCAATCCAGGGCTAAACGCTACAGAACTGGTAAAATGACACCATCATCTTCTGTATGTGGATTTCATCTCTGCATCCAAAGTGGTTGATTCATCTCTCACTTTCCCAGGAGGCAGGAAAAAGAAACACAGAGGACACTCAAAATGCATATATTTGAAATGTATAGATGGAAATGCAGAATTCACATTGCACTGACCAGAATTTCATTACTTAACCATACCTACTGCAAGGTAGGTTGGGAGGAAGAGCCCAGTTAGGGACGGGGAAGGGGCATTTGTGTTCAGCTAAAAACCAGGAGTTCTAGGGTAAAAAAGGAAGAGCAAGAAGAGACATGAAGGTAGACAAGTAAAAGTCTTTAGTCCATTGTGTGGCTTTGGGTAAAGCATATCATAATAATACTTTGTATTGAGCTTCATTAAAGTAGATTAAATGATAAAAAGTATCATTAAAATGCTTTTTTCTCCCCTAGCTTGGATACTACTGGTTACTTAAAGTACCATTTTAGCTAAGACAGTGTTTCTATAAATGTCTTAAATGCTTTCTTGGGACCTATGTCTTATCAAATGATGATGGTTCTTGAGATTTTCTTCTCTTTATACAACAGAAATACAAATCCTCTTTATTTTTTAATTTTTTGGTAAATTATCAGGAATAGATCAGACAGGCTGAAATACAACGATAAAATTAGGCATAAACAAGTTTCCTTATCAACCCATGCGTGCAATCATATGTAATTAATACATTTTTAGAAATCTGATTATTCAATTCTTAAGAAGCACTTATTGGTTACCTATTCAATTTCACATATAATGTCAGAGGAATGTATCACCATATGACAAGGAAGAAATCAGGGATTAATTACATTGGGTGGCATAGCAGATGTCCTATCAGAGGCAAGTTTTAAAGACCCCAAAATAAGACTGAAGGGTGAATATATGTTTGACAAACAATGAAAGTATAGCTAAAAAGCACGTGGTAGGTAGAAGGTACTCTTATCAGAAGGAGCCACATTAGAGGTGGTATTCTGGGTTGATATTCCATTGTTTGTCTATGAAATTATGGGCGTAATGTACATTTTATGTACGGAAGATATAGTAATCTGAGGATGCTAAAGAAGGAAAACCTATTCTATACCTACAGTCACAGGACCTTACATAACACAGGTCCTTACTCTGTATCCATGGACAGACCACCATGTAGGACAGACCTTTGTGCAAGACAAAAAGGTGGGGTGGAGGCAGGTGAATGATGTTTCATATTTGTCCCCCCTTTCAGCTCCTTTCTGTGTCAAACTTTTATTGCTTTTCACAGGAAGGACTTGTTCCTTGTTTCCTTTTAACCCTTTCCGGAGTTGGAAAATTTATGAGCATGATCTAACTAAAATAAAGATTTGTCTATGTAAATTTGATTTTTTTCTTGTATTTTTGTGTTTCATACAGGATAAAGTCCAAGTTACTTTTAAGGCATAAAAATCCTGCTATGCTCTCACAGTTGCTTATCTCCACAATCTTATTTCTAATGTTTCCCTAACTCCTATGTTACGATCTCATATTTAACTCCTAAGATAAACTATTTAATACATTCAACATGTTGCTTCCTTGAATTTTTCCCTCATTGGCTAAATGCTATTCATTATTTACAGATCCCCCTTTGTATTCCATGTCATTTAACCATGCTTTATTCACCTTTTATCCTCAGTAGTAAACTTGGGGCCAGTAAAGTGTTTGTCACAAAATAAATAGTTGTGAAATGTTGAATTAATGCTTGGGATGATGGAGCATTTTTAATCCCTGGCGTTTAATGTTGGTTTGTAGGACTATTTCAAAAGGATGAGAAAAAGGACAGTTCAACTGTCAAAAGAAGAGCTAAAGTAAACTAAATGGCTTCCATGGTCTCTTTTGAATATAAAATTATACTTAATATGTAACAAATATTCATTCACATTGTTTCTTCAAGTGTTACAGATGGTTATCCTCCTTTATCCTTCCTTTTCCTGGAGTTAGTTGTCCCTAACAAATAATGAAAAGTTAAAGTGTGTGTTTATACAAACACATGCATGCATATACACACACACAATGGTCCAGCTCACCGTGAATGAGGGTTTTTATTCAAACTACACAAACATACTATATTTTCTTATTCTTTTTTTTAATGTTTATTTATTTTTGAGACAGAGAGAGACACAGCATAAGCAGGGAAGGGGCAGAGAGAGAGGGAGACAGAGAATGTGAAGCAGGCTCCAGGCTCTGAGCTGTCAGCACAGAGCCCGACATGGGGCTCGAACTCACAAACTGTGAGATCATGACCTGAACCGAAGTCGGAGGCTTAACCGACTGAGCCACCCAGGCACCCCTTCTTTCTTTCTTTTTTTTTTTTAATGTTTATTTTCTTATTCTTTTTATTAGGGTTTGAGGTTGTCCTTATATTGAGCATCTTTTTTTGTGTGTAACTCAGAATGTAAAGAAAGAATATAAATTAGGAGTTGAACAAAGGCCACTTTCTGAAACTTACAAATGACCAATACTACACAGTAGGAAGAATATTTGCTGGAAGGTTTACAATTTTGAACAGAAAAAAAATAGTTCTAATCATGGAATTATTAACTGTGAAACTTCTGTCAATAATTAAACAAATAAATAAAAATAAAGCAATGCTGTGTCCAGTGAAAAAAATGAGCTTACAAATTTTATAGGAGGTGATATTAAAAAAAAAGATGATAACATGTTAGACTATGATTAACAAATAAACCTGGCACTTTAGGTTTTAGTTTAAATGATATTTTCTTAATAGACCTCTCCTGAGTCTTCTTATTCTAAATTACTTTCTATTGGTATTCCTTTTTAGAAGCTAATTGTGTATCTATGAATGTTATTATTTTCTCATCATGTGTCTCTTTAAGTTATGAACTTTAAGAAAGAACCATATCTTTTTGCTCATCAATAAATGAATGGAATATTTGTTATCAGAATATGTTATAAATATTTAATTAAATGCATGGCTAATGTAAAGGAGAGCTAGAATTTGTAAGATATATTTATTGGTTTTTATATTTATGGAAAGAAAGTTACTTAGCAGTAGTGCAAGATATAAGATTAAGTGCCATTTTTGAGTGCCCTCTTTCCCCAAGTGTAATTAAAATTATACAGAAGTTCATCAAAAGAGGGGGAAAACCCACCTCATAATAGCAAGGGTATAAGCAATATTCCTAATACAGCTTGAGACAACCTCTACTCAGAATCAACAGGGGCAAAGAATGGAAGGGAGAGAGAATGGAAAAACAGAAGGGGGTAAAAATTATGTAATCATTCAGTGAAATATTTTTGTTAGAATTGGTGCGTATGACAATTTTTTTTTTTTTTGGAAAACCGGAGGGGAGAGAGAGAATGTTTCAAGAATGAGAAAAACATAAAGAGATGACAGAAAGAGAGAGAGAGAGAGAGAGAGAGAGAGAGAGAGAGAGAAGGAGAGAAAAACTATAAATTTGGTCTTGACTTTAGAAACCTTCTTCATATAGAGGCAAATGATTGGTGATTAATCTACTACTTGGTTATGCAATGAATTATCCATCATTATCCATATAATATACATACTACTTATTTCTTTTTTCACATGATATAAATCCATAGGCCACGGAAAAATAATATCAGCCAGGATTCAGTATAGAGAAAAGAATCTACTGTAATCATTTTTTCCAGAAAGAACTTAATACATGATACTTAATAAAATATAGTGATAACTGGAGAAGTTATCTAGCCTTCACATACATGAATTACTTCCAGAACGTGATCAAATTGACTCAAGTCAGTTAGGGAGCTATATTTTTTTATTATAATATTATTGATTATATTCCCTATGCTATACTTTTCATCTATGTGACTTACTTATTTTATAACTGCAGCTACTTCTTTTTTTTAAAATTTTTTTATTAAATTTTTTTAACATTTATTTATTTTTGAGACAGAGAGAGACAGAGTATGAACGGGGGAGGGGCAGAGAGAGAGGGAGACACAGAATTGGAAGCAGGCTCCAGGCTCCGAGCCATCAGCCCAGAGCCCGACGCGGGGCCGAACTCACGGACCGCGAGATCGTGACCTGAGCCGTCGGATGCTCAACCGACTGAGCCACCCAGGCGCCCCTGCAGCTACTTCTTAATCCCCTTTATGTGTTTCACTCATTCCCCCCACCTGCCCTCTCGCAACCACCAGTTGGTTCTCTGTATTTAACAGTGTGTTTGTTTTTGTTTATTTGTTTGTTTTGTGTTTTAGATTCCACATATAAGTGAAATTGTATGATATTTGTCTATCTCTGCCTGATTTATTTCACTTAGCATAATACCCTCTGGGTCCATCCGTGTTTTCCTAAATGGCAAGATTTTATTCTTTTATATGGCTGAATAATATACCATTATCTGTGTGTTGTATGTGTGTGTGTGTGTGTGTGTGTGTGTGTGCGTGTATGTATACACATGTCTTTTTTAACATTCCTCTATAGATGGACATTTGAGTTGCTTCCGTATCTGGGCTATTATAAATAATGCTACAAATAAACATAGGGATGCATGTATCTTTTCAAACCAGTGTTTTCCATCTAGCTACTTTTTTATTGGACGACATAATTTAAGCCAATAGCAGAGATGAATGGTAGGGCTGGGAGATTAATGTTCTAATTTTGTGAGTTAAAAAATATTATTCCAACTTGATAGCACAAGAAATAAGTATTTGTGTGTTTTCTTTAAATGTATAAAGGTAATCAAAATAAGAACCAAAATCTTAATAAAACTCTTAATAATGAGATAAAAGAGGAATACAGAAAAAGTAGAGTTTGGAATAAATAAGCCATTTTTCATATTTTATGGTTGGGAAACAAATTCCAGAAGTTTAGTCATCAAACTAAAAGGCAATATAGTTTATTATTAGAGGTATAATATTTCGAGCTTGGAGAAAACCACTAAAGACAAAATTGAAGCTATGAGTCTATGCTTCTTGAAGGTATGATTGCAAGTGCTGGGAAGTAGGGCCTGTGGTTTTTGCTTTTACGGTTGCCCAACTATGATGGTTGATTTTTAATTTGCATTATGTTCACACTTAAATTTGATAATTTTCAGTACATACGCTGAAGTATTAACAAAAAACTTAAGAGTTAGAAATCTGTGTCAGTGAAAAGTATTTAGTGGAAGCCCAGATCCTGACCTGCTACTCTGTAGGCGTGCTGACAAGTCTGACTCTGTCATTGGCCCTCCACATAACTTCCCATGGGGCTATATGTTCCAGGCTCATTGGGGGTTAAAGTGTGACTGGAGTGGAATGCAGGAAGGTTTGTTCTGATCTTCCCTAAAGCATACAGAAGGTGCCACTTTAGCTAATTAGTAGAGATGGCCAGCACACAGGTGGCACCACTTTAGATAACTAGTAGAGCTCCTCTGGCACACAGATGGAGCCTGTTGAGGTAACTACCCTCAGGCCTCACCACAACCCTTGCACCAACCTTCAGTCTATAGGAGCTGTAGATTAAGGTCTGCGCAGTGGGGAAGTTGGTGTTGCAGCACTCCTGTTGTCTGTCGACCTGACTCCCTCTGTTGGTAAGTTACCCTCAATAAAACTGTAAATGTTATGGGGCGGCTTGTATTATTTTAAGTCTCAAAGTGCCTTCTCTATCTAGAGAGAGCATTACTGACCCTACTCCATTTTCTAAAGGTGTCCCATTAGTTCTTCGACTCAGTCTTTTCAACTTTGACTCCTTTTTAATTACAGAAGACTATTGCTGTAGACTCATGAGTTCACCTTATAAGAGTATTACATGTCAACAGTACAGTTATAACCTTTATATAAAATTAAAATATTTGGCCAATTTATGATGTCTTAATCTTTTTACACCTTCCCCTTTTAAGTGCTTCAATGAATGCTCAACTGTATACATATACATATATATACATATGTATACATATACATATATATGTATATATGTACATATATATATATATACATATATACATATATATGTATATATATATATATAAAAGGCACCATGTAAGAGGAAGATGACCTAAGACTCAACAAATGTAGATTCGACATTCATATTCTTTCCAACTCCCACCAATGGTCTTTATCACACCAAAATGTTGCTTGCTTTGTTAATTTCTGTTTGTTGCATCCTGGAGAAGAGATCTTCCTCCATAGCCATCTTCCTTTTGTTGTTGTTTTTAAGTTTTTTATTGTTTTTGTTTTTTGGATTTGTTTGTTCATTTGTTTTCGTAGAGGAGTGCTTTATTACCAGGAAACAGTGTGTAAATATTAAGTAAATGATGGCATGTTAGGTGAAAATGAACTGTCAAGCTTCACTACTAGAAAATGAGTCAGAGTAAAACTTTATTTTCACCTTTGTTCTTAGACTAACATGAACTATTTTTAAAAAAAAATTTAAGTTTTATTTATTTATTTTGAGAGAGCAAGAGAGCATGAGCAGGGGAGGGGCAGAGAGAGGGGAGAGACAGAATCTCAGGTAGGCTCCATACCTTCAGCAGAGATCCCAATGTGGAGCCCAAACTCACAAAACTGCGTATCTTCTGACGTGAGAGTTCTCATAGCTTTGAAATATTTACGCAGATTTTTGCAGACACAGTCACAATACTCTATGGTCTATAAAACTATGTAAGTGCTAGGTATGCTAACAAAAAAAAATAAAGAAAAATTCAGGAGAAGAGGTTTTTCTACTTCCAGGTTAGAATATAGAGACCAGAAACTGTGAATATGTTTTTCTTTAGAATGTCATGGTAACAGGGCAACCATGTGATAATAAAAAAGGGAGAAGAAAATAAAGTGGTTTTTAATAGGAAAAAGAAAATGGAAAAAAAGTTAATAAGAAAATCAAATACAACACTTTTAACATGTAATGTTATCTTATGTATAATTAAGTAGAGAATAGTAATCTTGGAAAACCTTGGGAAAAGTAATTTCAAACATTATATTGTATAGCGTAGGTCTGATAAATTTTAAAATACATCTACACATGTTACAGACAAATATTTTATTTCAGTGAGGTATATAAATACACAAATATATTCTCCTCACTGGGCCAAAAACTGTGATTGCTAAAATGTAAATTATAATTTTAGTTTTTACTCATGAAAAATTGTACTCTTCAGAGACACCGTACGTATTGCATAAAATAATTTGGTAGCCACAGATCTTCAGTATTCATTTTTGTTACGTGATTATATATATTTTTTCTGTTGAATCCATGCAGTCTGTGTATTGCTGATGTTACAGACATCTTTTAATGTAAAACTTAAAAGCTCTGCATATGAAGATATTACGAGTCTATGGAGAAACATATAAATAATGGATTTTGCTGCCTCATCTCGTTGAAAACAATTATTACAAAGCAAGTTCAAATACAGTTAAATCTCCTTAGTTGCAAAGAATGAACATGGTAATTGCAGGAAAAGGCGATAAAGGCAGTTTTTACAATGTCGCTTCACTGTGATATTTTGTATCTGATAGAATGTATATCTGAGTTGATAGCTACAGGCGAGTCAGGCAATTTAAAATGTATATCAATTGTGAGATAAGGCCCCATGCTTGACAGGCTTTAACAAGGAGGAAATGCTGGCACACTACAGAGTATGCTTGAAAGAAAATGATGTAAGTTGTATGCATGATTAAGAAATCAAAAAGATTTTTTTTGTCTATGTACTGAGTCTTAGAAGCAGATAAGAACAAGCTCTTGAGACATTGAAACCGATTTAATCTCCTTGTTTGTCTATGGGGAGATATGTTTTGATCCCTACCCCACCCTCAGGGTGGAAGGTCTCTGGATACCCTGTGAAGTCAGATACTTGGCAGAAAGTTCCAGATAAGAGCTACAGAATGTACAAATGCACTTATTTAAAACAATATATGCATTATGTAAGTATGCAGGAATTGTTTTGATATAGAAACATGCTAAACCTCAATTAAGTTTTATAATAAGTATGTAAAAGATTGTTCTTCTCAAGTTAATACTCATAAATAAATTATAATAAAGCCTAGTATAGCAATTGTAGCAGCCCTAATAGCATTATTAACATATTTTCCATTTAGTTATTATGTGGCATATTAATACTTGATGTAGTATTCATTAGTTTTGTTCAAAATAGAAAAATTTCCAATTGTATTGACTATTTTTATTAAGTTTTAATTTTAATTCCAGTACAGTTAACATACAGTGTTATATGAGTTTCAGGTGTATAATATAGTGATTCAACAATTCCATACATTACTCAGTGCTCATCATGGTAAGTGCACTCTTAATTCCCATCACCTATTTCATCCACCCACCCTCTCGCCCCACTCAGGTAACCATCATTTTGTTCTCTATAGTTAAGAGTCTGGTTTTGGCTTTCTCCTTTTTTTTTTTTTTTTTTTGTCTTTGTTTCTTAAATTCCACATATGAGTGAAATCATATGGTATTTGTGTTTCACTGATTTTTTTGCTTAACCTTACACTCTCTTGTTCCATCTGTGTTGGTGAAAATGACAAGATTTCATTCTTTTTATTGTTGAATTCCATCGTTTAGGTATACCCCATCTTCTTTATCCATTCATATTGATGGACGCTTGGGCTGCTTCCATAATTTGGCTATTGTAAATAATGCTACAATAAAGATAGCAGTGCATATATCCTTTTGAATTAGTGTTATTGTAGCTTTTGGATAAATACGTACTAGTATGGATACTGAATTAATAGGGTAGCTCTATTTTTAACTTTTGGAGGAACCTCCCTACTGTTTTCCACAGTGGCTGCACCAGTCTGCATTCCCACCAACAGTGCACAAGGGTTCCTATTTCTCCACATCTTTGCCAACACTTGTTGTTTCTTGTTTTTTTTTTTTTTAAGCCATTCTGACAGGTATGAGGTGATATCTCATTGTAGTCTTGATTTGCATTCCCCTGATGATGAGTGATGTTGAGCATCTTTTCACATGTCTATTAGCCATCTGTATGTTGTGGAAGGCACTTACTGGGATGAGCACTGGGTATTATATGTAAGGGAATCACTAAATTCTATTCCTGAAATCATTATTATACTGTATGTCAACTAACTTGGATTTAAATTAAAAAAATTGAAATAAATAAATGTGTCTGTTTATGTCTTCTGCCTATTTTTATTGGATTATTTATTTGGGGAGTACTGTTGTATAACTTCTTTATTTGATACAAATACTAACTCTTTATCAGATAGGTCATTTGCAAAGATCTTCTCCCATTCCATAGGTTGCCTTTTAGTTTTGTTGATTGTTCCCTTCACTGTGCAGAAGCTTTTCATTTTGATGTAGCCCCAATAGTGTATTTTTGCTTTTATCTCTCTTGCCTCAGGAGACCTAGCTGGAAAAATGTTGCTATGGCTGATGTCAAAAAAATTATTGCATGTGCTTTCTTATAGGATTTTTATGGTTGTGGGTCTCACATTTAGGTCTTTACTCCATTTTGAGTTTATTTTTTGTATGGTATAAGAAAGTGACCTAGTTTCATTCTTTTGCATTTAGCTGACTAGTTTTTCCAACACCACTTGTTGAAGAGATTGTCTTTTTCCCATTGCATATTCTTGCTTTTTTGGTCAAAGACTTATTGACCTTTTAATTGCGGGTTTGTTTCTGGACTTTCTTACCTGGTCCAATGATCTATGTGTCTATTTCTGTGTCAGTATCATACTGTTTGGGTTATTACGGTTTTGTAGCACTCGAAATCTGGAATTATGATACCTCTAGCTTTGTTTTCCTTTTTCAAGATTGTTCTTGACAATTTGGAGTCTTTTGTGGTTCCAAACAAATTTTAAGGTTGTTTGTTCTAATCCTTTGAAAAATGCTATTGGCATTTTGATAGGGACTGCATTACATCTGTAGATTGGTTTGGGTAGTGTATGCACATTTTAACAATATTTGTTCTTCCAATTCATGACCACGGAATGTCTTTACATTTGTGTCATCTTCAGTTTCTTTCATTAATGTTTATAGTTTTCAAAGTACATGTCTTTCACCTCCTTGGTTAAGATTATTTCTTGGTATTTTATTATTTTGGGGACCACTATTTTTAATATTTTTTCTTTCTAACGTTTATTTATTTTTGAGAGAAAGAGAGAAAGGGAGAGAGAGAGAGAGTAAGTGTGCGAGAGCAGGCAGGGAGGGGAGGGGCAGAGAGAGAGAGGAAGACACAGAATCTGAGGCAGGCTCCAGGCTCTGAGCTGTCAGCACAGAGCCCCATCACGGTGTTCAAACTGATGAATTGCAAAATCATGACCTGAGCTGAAATTGGACACTTAACCAACTGAACCACCCAAGTACCCCTGTTTCTAATATTCTATAGAATTGTGAGAGAATGGTCAATGATTACCAAATAAAAAAGCAAAAATAATCAGGATATGTACATAAAACTATATGTTATTTCAGAGTATAATTGATATTAAAATGAATATACAACTCAATATTTACCAATAGGACAAAACACTTATGTGCAATTTTCCCCACACCAGTATTCAGAAGAATAACAAACAATAATGATAACACACTATAGTCTTCCAATAATGTATCTAAAATGTAACTATATATGTATTCCTGCCATAACATTGTATGTTTGGTCAAAACTTGCATTCTGTACTGCTGTTCATCATTTTAAGAAAAAGAAATAATTGTGAAGGCATAATATGTGACAAGCAGTATTCCAATCTGGGGGAATAAAGTAGTGATAAAGACTTAAAGTTAATTTCTTCATGAAGAAGACAAGCATGCAACATGAGGGAGAGATCAATGCTATTGAAAAATAAGGCAGTGGGGGCGCCTGGGTGGCGCAGTTGGTTAAGTGTCCGACTTCAGCCAGGTCACGATCTCGCGGTCCGTGAGTTCGAGCCCCGCGTCAGGCTCTGGGCTGATGGCTCGGAGCCTGGAGCCTGTTTCCGATTCTGTGTCTCCCTCTCTCTCTGCCCCTCCCCCATTCATGCTCTGTCTCCCTCTGTCCCAAAAATAAATAAAAAACGTTGAAAAAAAATTAAAAAAAAGAAAAATAAGGCAGTGTAAGAGAACAGACAATGGAAATAGAATCATAGGAGATTCAGGAAAGGCATTTCCAAGGTTACATTTGACCAATGACTATCTATTAGTACTATGAAGATGAGGGAGGTGACAAATCCATTGGAAAGGCCCATAGCTGATGAGGGTTTTCAAGCAGGTACACCTAGCATAGAAGTCCAGGTAAGGGCATTAGAAGAAGTAAGAACTTGAAATGCAGACGTTACAGCATAGAAATTATGTATTAAATTATATATTTATCATACAAAAGTTTACCCTTTGGTCTTCCTAAGAATTTTGAGAAATAAAGTTAGAAAGGAAGCTTGTGAGGGGGAGGTGTTAAGGTGGAGGGCATTTTATGCTATTCTAATGGGTTGTTGTTGTTGTTGTTGCTGTTGTTGTTTAGCAGTGTAATCAATGTTAGGACCACTATTTTAACAGCTGAATTCTGGGGAAAAAACATCTCTGGTTGGGGGAAAATGCAGAAAGATTATTTGTGAGGTTATTTTAGGGTCCTGAAAAATTGATTAGGATTTGATATTGGTTAATGACAATGGGGATAAAGAAGAGAAACAGATTTAAGAGAGATTTCATAAATAAGTCATGCATGACTCTATAATTGACCGGATAAGGAAAGTAATAATCGGTAAAATACAAAGATAACTGAGGACTTATAATAAGACTGATTAGGCAGATAATGTAATCATGTGCCATGACTATATGCTTTGTGCTTTCTTAACTATCTTTAGACATACACTTATTCCCAAAATAAATATATTTTATTTATGACTTGGTGTTTAGTGTGAGGCTAATATAAATTATATGAATGACCCATTAGAATCTTTCAAACAAAAATAAGATATTCACCAATTACTTTAAGTAACCATAAAGTGTGAAAGATGATTTAAAGGAAGAACATTGTGAAATACAAGTTCAGAGGGGGAGGAAAAATACCTGAATCAAAGGTCATAGGGAAGGTTTCTTGGTATAAAGGGGGAATGTGGACCCTTCTTAACTGCTAATCTCTTTATAATTGATACTCATTGAAACTTCAACACAAACCGTATGATACAATGTCATGAGAGACACCTAGAAAATTCTGTGTAATATACAGTGGCCATCATCAACTTCTAGGTTGTCACCCTTACTTCACTCAGAAAGTTGAAGGTTTTTTTTAAGTTTGTTTGTTTAGTTAGAGAGAGAGAGAGAGAGAGAGAATCTCAAGCAGACTCCACACTGTCAGTGCAGAGCCTGATGCAGGGTTCAAACTCACAATAACCTGAGCTGAAATAAAGAGTCGGATGCTTAACCGACTGAACCACCCACGTGCCCCCAGAAAATTGAGTTTAAAAGCTTGGCACTAGCTGAGCATGATACATCAAGGCTTCCATCATCTAATTCAAAGAGGTGATTTCTGTATATTTACTAATTTTCATGACAAGGAACAGTAGCAAAGCATGGAATATTCTAGTTATTTTCTATATCAAGATGACTTTTGCATCCATGATACAATGTTTTTTATAATAGAGAAAGAACACAACTCTTAATGCCCCAAAAGACAAAAGGAAAATTATCCAGTGTCATTTTCAGTCATCTCAGGTGTAAAAGAGGCTAGGATAATGTTGATGGTAGGAAGAAATAGTTAACAAATATGTAAGTCTGAGCCTATTGATAATATATAATGAAGACAATCATCAGTGAATCTGTAAGAATGCTCTTTTCCATTTTAACTTCCACTAATTGAATATAGTGAATTATATCATGCCCCTACAAGAGAATTTGAAGTTTAAACATAAGAGCAAAATGGAAGGAAAACACACAGTATAAAACCAGACATTAATGTCTAAAGAAGAAGCGTTAAATAGATAAAATGATTTTTAATCACAACTTCAAAATCAGTTTTACAATTGATTTTTCAAACATATATATTAGAATTTCAGATAATTAGAATCTAAGCTTTTTAGAAAAGAAAAATGCAATTAAAATTGATAATAATTTGATGTAAGCAATATTTTAAAGTTGTGAATTGTTGATTTCATTTCAATTACATTGGAAGAAATCCGGCTCTTTTTCTTAATTGCAATTTTTTCATCAGCCTACATCATTGATCTTTGAAATGAACCAAGCACATTTTATTAAGGTGATTGTTTTGTGTCATATTATAACCATTAAAACAACAACAACAACAACAACAACAACAATGTGGCACAAGTATAGGGGCTTTTTGCCATTAGAGTCTGACAACACATGAACAAAGTGATGATATTCAACTCCCTTCTCCATGATCCTCAGTGTCTGAAAAGGAATTCTTCTGGGAGAATGTTCAAATGGGTTTTTACCTAAGCCAAAGTCAGAAAGGGAGAAAAAACTATACATTTGTGTGTGTAATAATCATAGCCTAGAGATTAAAAGTAAATAATTCTTTCTATGTGATCATCTATTCCCTTATTCTTAAATTATGTAATGTGATTGAAGTGAATAAAGATTTTCTTAAACTAGGGTGTAGTAATAAGCAAATCAACTACAATATGACATTCACTTGAAGGGACATCAATCAAAGTCTTCTTACCACAACCTAGGAAACCATCTCATAACGAGTTATAACAGAGCCATTTTTTGGTGGCTTCTGATGACCCTTGCCTCCATCTCAAGATCTGTCTGAAAATTCTGCCATATAACTTGGGCACCTGCAAAGATCATCCTGACTCTCCAGCCTTGTAAGCTAAGGAGAGAAGTTGCCTTACTTTATCAAGTTAATACCAAGGATATAGCTTTAGCTAATTTCCCTGCTTCCTTTGAAAGATTTTGTAAACCCACCGTGTCTCACATCCCCTGAGTATCTCCACTTCTTCCAAAAGTCACGTCTATCAAGTTTGCCTTCTTCACTTGAATTTCCACCTGAATCCTGTTCTGTATGTTCTATTAAGGCCACATATCCCCTATCTCTAACCTCCTAGAGTCTTCCTTTAAAACTTAAAAAAATTTTTTTAACTTTTATTTATTATTGAGAGACACAGAGACACAGAGCATGGGCATGGGAGGGGCAGAGAGAGGGGGAGACATAGAATCTGAAGCAGGCTCCAGGCTCTGAGCTGTCGGCACAGAGCCTGACGCGGGGTTTGAACTCACAGACCGAGAGATCATGACCTAAGCTGGAGTCAGGCACTTAACTGACTGAGCCACCCAGGTGCCCCTCTTTACAACTCTTTAAATCCTGAATTTATCATGCCCAAATCCTCAGCCCCTTTTCTGTATGTTCTTTAACTACTTTTTCTTAACTGATTTCTGGCAGTTCTCTGATGACCTTTTCCTTCAGCATTCTTCTTTTATTTTATTTATTATTTTTTAGAGATGAGGTATTTTTATTAAAAGCTTCTTTTTTAAGTTTATTTATTTTTGAGAGAGAAAGAGAGTACAAGTGGGACGTGTGGGGCAGACAGAGTGGGAGACACAGAATCTGAAGCAGGCTCCAGACTCTTGAACTGTCAGCACAGAGCCGGATGCAGGGCTCTAACTCACCAACCGTGAGATCATGAACTTAGCCCAAGTCGAAAGCTTAACTGACTGAGCCACCCAGGCACCTCAGCACCCTTCTTTTAAAAAGTCTGTTTTTCCCCTCTTGTCTCATTTACATTTCAACATGAGAATTTGAGTCTTTATTCAGTTCTATAGACTTCTCAGTCACATTGACTGGTGCCACTCTCTCCTATTTCATTCTTGAATTCCCATAATGTATATAACATGTATAATGATATAGGAATATTATAACATTATAATATATTATAGGAATATAATGTTATATGTATATAAAGATCACTTCTCTATACAGCTCACATTTTATTTTATAACTTTAATCTCTCTCTTCTCTGCAGTACATTGTGGTTTGTTTCCTTAGATTTCTATTCATATTCACTAACTTTATCTTCAACTGTATCTAGACTGTAAAAACCTTTCTTTGTTTTTGTTTGTAAAACCTTTTATTTTTACATTTTTAAAATCCTTTATTTATTTATTTATTTATTTATTTATTTATTTATTTAGAGAGCAAGCACACAAGCAGAGGGAGGAGCAGAGAGAGAAGGAGAGAGTGTCCCAAGCAAGCTCCATGATGTCAGCACAGAATCCAGTGGGAGGCTCAGTCTCATGAACCATGAGATCATGAGCTGAGCCAATATCAAGAGTTGGATGCTCAACAAACTGAGCCATAAAACCTTTTAAATGATCTTTCTGATTTTATTTTTCCACCATTAACAATTCTCTACCTACCAACTAGAATGATCTAAAAGAGAATGATTGAAAAACATAAATCAGATCATCTGATTTTCTTATAAAAATTCAAATTTTATATCATAGCCAACCAGAAGTAAACTATAATTCTATTACATAATATTTTACACTCTTTCTCTTTCTAAATCACCCCACCATACTGAATGCTTATCTTATCTGTGCACATGCCAATTTCATTCGTCCTTAGGCAGGCCTAGTCCTTTTTTGGGGTAGACTGCTCTTCTACAAGTTCTTTACCTAGCCACCTCTTTCTCGTTATCCAAGCCTTAGGTGTACAAATCTGACAAATCTATCTGAAATAGTTACCAGGCTTCTGTGCTACACATTCTCTGATACCTCATCTGATTCTTTCCTTCATTAAATATTTTATAATATGTAATTATTTTATTAATTTGCTTAAATTTTAAATCATCTTTCTCCTACCAATTATAATGTATACCCTATGAGCATTCCTATTTATTTCACCTCTGGTTGTATTTCCAAGGCTTCCTTGCCTGTTTTTCAATTGCTGCTCAATAACTGTTGAATTAATAAATGTATATGAAGATAAAAGACAAGGATATGTCTTTTTTTTCAAGTCTGAGTGGAGAAATGAAGACAATGTTACCAGATAAAATACTTAGATGCAATAATTAAGTGTGTCCATATTTTCCAATGGTGGTCAAAAGAGATCCAAAAGTCCTTTACAAATCATGGTGTTTGTCTCAGCTAAAGAAGAAAAAAATCAGGGACTCTGTTCACCAATACTTTAAATTTAGCATATAACTAAGAGGATGTATATTACTAAGTCTATATTGATTCATGTCCTAAAATTGAATGATGCTTGGGAATTCACTATCAATAGAAATAAGAAAGCATTTACAATTTTTAAAAATAAAGAGCTAAAGTATTTATAAAGTAATTATACAGCAAGAACAAAAAATATAATTTAAACTGCCTAAATTAATTAGCTATCTTTAAAAGTTTTAGATACTTGATAATTAATTGGAATAAGTGTTTCTAATCTCTTTCATATTGTTCAGTCCAGCTACAGGGATAGTGTTTAGTCTTAGATGCAGATTGGGAAACAATTCAAAAATGCTAAGATGTCATATAATTTAGCTTTTATGTGTATATTGTGTGTTTCCATAAGAGTTAAATTGAGCAATTAATGAGATTACACTGGGGACAGACATTAACTAACTTTTCAAATAAGACCCAAATGGTTTACAAATATAGAAAATAAGCAAGCTGTAATTCCACAGACCAATTAAGTTTACTCTAAGTGGGTTAGTGGTGCTATATTGGCGTTATGTTCTAAACGCCAGTCATAGAAAAGTAATTGGCAGTGATTACATTTTAAAAGTTACATTATTAAGGGTTCTTATCCTATCTGCTCTAGCATTTTCCAGCTGCTCTTTTCTGCAGGCTATGTAACTCTGTTCAAGCTAACCTGATTGTGCTATAGCTAGATATGGAAGTAATGGGTTCATTGCACCATAATTTAATAGCAAAATGGGTCAGTATCTTATGTTTTTGATCAATTGAACACTATTTTTCCTAAGGAAAAAAATCGTTTGACTAAGATTTAGTCACAGTTTGCAGGGGAACTGAACTTTAAGAAATCACTTTTTTTAAAGTAATGACTTACTGGGGAGCAAATCAAGGTTTTGTTTCATATACCAAAGCCTTATTACAGGTTGATTTTATTACATGTAAAAAAGGGGGGCAATCTCTATCAAAATATAAGGACCTAATTAAAATGTTTATATAGTATACTTCTTCCTGCAATAGTGTATTAATTTTCTATGGCTGATGTAAAAAGTCACAACAAACTTAGTGGCTTAAAACTGTACAAATTTGTTGTTATAGCTTTGGACAGGATCTAATTTGCCTAAAATAAAGCTTTCAGTATGGTCTGTTCCTTCTGGAGGCTCTCTGGGACAATGTATTTCCCATTGTCTTTTGCAGCTGCCTTTTGTAGCTTCTAGAGGTCAAGCTCATTCCTTGGCCTGCAGTCCCATTTACGTATTTTCAAAGCCAGCAATACCTAGTAGAGTCTTTCACACACTGTGCTCTCTAAATTCTCTACTTTCATGATCACATCCTCTTCTCTGATTCTTAAGGACCCTGTGATTACATTCAGTCTACCTGGATAATTCAGGATAATCTTTCTATTTGAAGGTCTACAAATCCCTTTTGCCATGTTAAGGTAACATATTCACAGGTTCCAAAGATGAGGACATGAACATCTTGGTCAGTATTATTACCCCAAGTAGTGCTCAAGCATGTTAGTTTCTCATATGTTATTGGAATCAATAGGAAGTCCATCAAGGGTTTTAGGCAGAGATTAAATATAACTAATCATATATATATTTAAGGATCATGTTGGTTGCAGTGTTGAAGAACAAATAAAGAATTCACAGCAGTTAGGAAACATTGCAGTCATCCAGATAAGAAATTAGTGTAGTTTAGACTAGAGTGATGATTTTTAAAAATGGATTGCAGGAAAGCAATGAAAGATTCTAGGAGGTGTTTGGAGTTCAAAGTGTGAGACTTTGTTACAGGACTGGATGAGGCACAAGAATAAGGTGGAGATATCTAGTACAACTATGAGATTTCTGGTTTTAGTAAGTAAATGGGTGGTGATAAAATTCAGTAAGAGAGAAAAAACTGAAGAAGGACTCAGAGAGACGTTGAATTCTATTTAAAAATTAGTTTTCTTCCAGATATCCAAGTAGAGATGTTGACAGCATTGGAGTTCTCAGGACAGATCGGGAATAAAGATGTAAAATTGTTGTCATCAAAAATACCCCCAAGAATGAAAATGGTTTTTAAAGGAAAGAAGACATGCACTAAAAAGATATGAAGGCCTAGGACAAAATCTTTAGGGACTGAGCTTTAAAAAGTTGGGTTATTTTCAGGTCTTCTGCCCATTCCTTAACTGGGTTATTTGGGTTTTTGGGTGTTGAGTTTGACAAGATCTTTATAGATTTTGGATACTAACCCTTTATCTGATATGTCATTTGCAAATATCTTCTCCCATTCTGAAGACTGCCTTTTAGTTTTGTTGATTGTTTCCTTTACCGTGCAAAAGCTTTTTATCCTGATGAAGTTCCGATAGTTCATTTTTGCTTTTGTTGCCCTTGCCTCTGGAGACGTGTCCGTTGTTACAGCCAAGAAGTTGTTATAGCCAAGATCGAAGAAGTTGCTGCTGTGGATTTAAGAAACAAAGCAGATGAACATATGAGAGGGGAAAAATGAGGAGAGAGGGAAACAAACCACAAAAGACTCTTAAATACAGCGAACAAACTGAGGCTTGATAGGTGGGAGATGGGCAAGATAGGTGATGGGCAGTAAGGAGGGCACTGTGATGAACACTGAGTGTTGTATGTAAGTGACGAATCACTGAATTCTACTTGTGAAACCAACATTGCACTATATGTTAACTAAAATTTAAATTAAAAAATAAATTAAAAAGTTGGGTAACAGAGATGTGGGCAGCAAGAGAATATGAGTAAGAGAGCTCAGATTGGGAGGAAGAGAGCTAGATACATGTTGCTATGGAAACAAGAACAGAGGCTACTTAAGAAGCAGCCAACAATCTTGAAAGTTGCTGTAAGTACTATAACATGATTGAAAAATTCTCACTGGATTTTGGGGTTTAGTTTATTATTAGTCTAAAGAGAACCTTTTTTGTGGATTTCAAACCACACTGGATTGGCATAAAAATGGTTTAGTCTGAGGAAATGAAAAAGGTGTCAGCAAATTTCTGACATTAGGGTTTGGGGAAGTGATAAAATGGTTGTGAATGTGGGAGTGGGGTAGCGATATTGAGGATCTTTTTTTTTTAAATGCACCAGAGATGTGAGTACAGTTCAATACCAAGAGGACCTGTGTCATGGGCATGGGAACTGTGTAGTTACAGGAGGCCCCACACTCAGAACTACTTCACACTGGTTAAATGCTCTGCTATTGCTGTCTTGAAATTATTAACAATTTTATCATCAAATTTGTGAATTGCAGGTGAAATTTGATAGAGAAAAGAGCATTGTGATGGGTTTGGAGACAGGTTTGGCCTCCTGCTGGCACCTCACTTCTTAGAAATAGTTTGACTACCCACTCACTCACCTTCTGGAATTCTTCTTGGCCCTCCATTGGGGCAAGTAACCAGGTGGAATTTGAAAGGCAAGGAGGCCATCATTCTGCTGTCAGCTTTCTCCTGCATGAGTATTGGGGTAGGGTGTGCACTGTGGAGCATCTCTGGTGTCAGGAACAGGGTCACCAGGTGCCCTCCTGGTCTTGGTGGAGGTGATTCTCTTGCTCACCCTCAACTGCAGTATGTAGCGCCTCTAGGCATGAAGGTTTAAACGAAGGCCCATCATAGATTATGTTGGCAGGGTCATGGGAAGGGACAATGGCTGGCTCTGAAGCAAGTGGGTCCTGAGGCTGGAGAGAGGGGGATCCTGGCAGATAACTGAATTGTGCAAAGAGGAGGCCTGAAGATGGGACATCTACGTAACTATGAAGGTCTGCACTCACCTGTCCATTGAGAATCCTCATACCTACAGAGTATCTCTGTGCCAGGAGAACCCTTCCTGGACAAGCTCTGTGCCTAAGGGATTTTCTCTTTCTCCTCTCAACCTTCCCGAATCTGGCTATATTTGTCAGCTCTGATCTGCTGGAGCAAAAACAACTTGTTTGAAAACAAGCTACGAAATATAAATTGTATAATCTGCATAGGTTTATATATAATTTATATATAAACTCTATATAATGTAAATACTCTATAGGCATTAAAACCTAGCATTGCATGGAAAAATTCATACCTTAATTTTTTAACTTTTCCTACTTAAACCAACATTAAGTAGCAAATATCATAAGAGGTTGAGAGAAAGGCTGTAAGGAGGAGGAAAGCTTTATATCTTAGAACTTTAAATATATCTGCTCCCACTCCCATTTTTAACAAGGAACTCCCATTTTCACATTGTACTGAACCCTGAAAATTATGTCGCTGGAAGAATCACTAGTGAGCAAGAGGTTGAAGAGACAGTAGACGGGAGTATTTACTCATTGTGTAAGTTTCCTACAATAGTTAGGGGATTCGACCTCACACAACAGAGATAGCTTTACATATGACCTATCAAGGAAGAGCTGCACCAGGATTCAGAGGCTTTCCATGGAAGTCATTCAGAAAATAAAATTCTAAGACCTAAAAGTAATGGCAAATGATTAAAAAAAACCTAGAATTATGACTTTTTTGTTAGAAAACTGAAGAAGGAAATATTATCTTCTGAAGAGTTAACAGGTTGTTCTTCAACTGACAAGAGGCAACATTATATTCAGTGAAGTATTTACTCATATTTATCTCTCTTTAATAAGAAAATGCGCCACAAAATTAAAACTAGCTTAAAATAAAACAATTAGTGATGCAAACAGAACAAAGAGAATCTATAAAGAATTTAGGGATTACACCTTACAAGGCATTCAGATAGACTAATTACTCATTAGCTTACTCTATTTAAGTTAGATAGAAAGAAACATTCCCAAGAGTCAGATTCATTAATTACTAAAATTAGACATTATCAAATGAAGTAAAATTTGGTTTAATCCATATAGTCTCAAAGGGAATAGATATATTTTCATCTCACTGGGATGATTTCTTTTTACACAATTCCATCTAATTGAATCTTTAGGCCATTGTTAATTATGTTTATTAATTGTGCTTATTTTATTAACTGATTGCTTTTAAGACCATGATGATGTTAGGGGGGCTTTTTATTCATTGTTGACCCATTACGCCACCGACCTTTTATGAAGGCCCTTTTAATGGGTTCTTTGAAGTCTCCCTAATAAAATATAACAAAATTGTATAGCTTTATTCTATAGCAACATATCTTCATTTTGCAGCTTATTAAAATCAGGGATTTTCTAATTTCTTTTTTTTAATATTTATTTTTGAGAGAGAGAGACCGAGCATGAACATGGGAGGGGCAGAGAGAGAGGAGGACACAGAATACAAAGCAGGATCCAGGCTCTGAGTCATTGGCACAGAGCCTAACATGGGGCTTGAACCCATGAACTGTGAGATCATGACCTGAATCAAAGTCAGATACTTCACTGAGTAAGCCTCCCAGGCATGCCTAGAGATTCTCTAACTTCTGAGCTTCACATGACTATGTATGGATAAGGAGCCAGAAACAAATATTTTATACCACATGCTAGATATATGCAGGCAACATGAAAAACATTCTTTAAGATATATTGAGGCAATTCTTCCCTATTTGGTGTTTATAATCTCTGCATAAAAATATAGATTTTTCTAATGTAGATTTCTTCTGAGCTAATATTTTCCTGTTTTGAGTTAGTAGACTTTGGGCAAAGATAAATGACTTATAAAAGTTCCCTGTTTTTACTGTTATTATAGAAAACCTATCCAGACACATGCACCTAGCACAAATATAATAAAAATTATGATAATTTTGATGAATTTTATAAACATGTATTTGTAAAGTATATATGTATAGATGTATAAATGTATATGTGATAGAGTTCATAGTAAAAATGTGATCACCTTTACAGAAACAACTTAAAGACAGAATAGAAATTAAAATAAAGGTAAACAGTATAGAATGATGGGGGTGTAGGGAGCTCTAGTGGACTAGGTGGATTTATCTTGCTGATAAAATGATTTGAGGGAAGACTTGCATTAGATGAGGGAAAAAGACAGAAGGTCGTATAAATGGAATCCTACTCATGTAGCATTTTGGCTTATGTTGTTGGCATCATGCATTTCAAATTCATTCATATCAAGTGTATCAGTAATTAATTATCTATGATTGCTGGGTTGTTTTCCATTGAGCAGAGATTTTGCCCTTATTTTCATTCTATAATCTTGGACACGGGTTATTTGTTCTTTGGGTAATTATGAATAAAGCTGCCATAAATGATCATACAGGTTTTTGGGTGAACACAAGTTTTCATTTTATTTGGGCAATCTCCTATGAGTGGAATTGGTGGGAAATATACTAAGTGTAGGTTTAACTTTATAAGAAACTGCCATACTGATGCAGTTTTGGAGTGGTGGGGGTCTGGAGCTGACAGCTAAGAAAGAATTCTTGAGATGTCTTTGGTGCAAAAGGGAGATTTTTTTTTTTAATATATGAAATTTATTGTCAAATTGGTTTCCATACAACACCCACTGCTCATCCCAAAAGATGCCCTCTTCAATACCCATTACCCACCCTTCCCTCCCTCCCACCCCCCATCAGCCCTCAGTTTGTTCTCATTTTTTAAGAGAAAAGGGAGATTTTTATTAAGCCTGGTGATAGGATCTGTGGGCAGAAAGAGCTGCACTGGAGTTGTGAGGAGTGACTGATTACACGGTATGGAGTTGGGGGAGGTAAGTCAAAAGGGAGGTTTCCAGAAGGACTCTCATATGCCAAAGAGGACTCATAAGATACTGGAAGCCTAGCTATTTTTCAAGCTAATATTGGTTTTTCTCTAGCAAAACATTAAAATTAAGGCAGTAAGGAGTTCCTAGAGGAATGGTTTATTCTGCCTATTTCAAGTTATTTGTCAATGTGCTACAGTAATAAGGAAATTTAATATTATTTACCATTTCCTTCTTACCATTGTTCCCCACATCACCATGGAGGGGAAAGGGATGTTAAGGCTCCAGGAAACTGAGTCTATGGGTTTCTGGAGGTTAGGCTACTGATAAGATTGCCTTTTTCTTGTAATTTACTAAGACATTTGTAAACTGATAGAGACTCATGTCCTACATGATTGTGATCTCTATCAGTTAGCCATTGGTTTTTCCCTTTCCTTTGTTCTTGGGCAGCCAGGAGTGTCTGAGGAATATCACACATATCCCTCTGGGAGGAGATGGTAGGGGGTTGTGGGGTGTTAGTTTGTCTTATGGTTCCTCATCAGTACTATTCAATGTGACTGTACCCTTTTGCATAGTCACCAGCCGTATATGAGAATTCTAGTTCCTCTTCGTATTTTTCAGCTCTTAAAGTTTCAATTTTTATTTTAGCCATCCTAATAATTATATAGTAGTATCTCATTGGATTTTCAGTTGCATTTCCAGAATGACTAATGACATTAAGCATCCTTTCATGTCCTATCTTTGACCTTGTTTGGTGAAGGATATCTTTAAGTCCTTACCCATTTTTATTTAAGTTCTTTCTTATTAGTGACATTTGAGAGCTAGTTATATTCTGACATTTTTTACCCAATAGGTTAATTGTAAGTATTTTCTCTCAGTCTTTAATTTTTCCTTTACTTCTTTTAACAGTGTCTTTCATGAAGTCCTGTTCGTTTTTTTTTTTTTTCTATTTTTTAATGGTCAATCCTTTTGTTGTTCTAAGTCTGTTGATGAATTATTTATTTATTTCTATTAATTATTTGTTTCTATTATTTCTGTTAGTTTCTTATAATTTCTGTATCTTTCTACTGAAATTTCCCATGCATGTTGCCCACTTTTTACACTAAAGTATCTAACAAATTAACCATAGCTATTTTATATTCCTTACTGATAATTCCAACTTCTGGCTGGTATCTGAGACTGATGCCATCACTTGATTTGTTTCTTGAGAATGTGCTGCTTTGGCTTGCTTATTTCAGTACCTCAATTTCTTTGTTGAAAGCTGATGTCTTGTATAGAGCAGTGGAGAATGGTGGTAAATCGTAATTATTTCTGTGGACATCACTCATTTATGGTAGTTATTTAGTGTGGGTTGTTCATTCATTCAGGAATCAGGAGTTGAGTTGACTTTAGGATTTGTTGTTTCTATGGTCCTTATCAGTTCCTCCACAGACTTGTATTCCTCTAAAGTCACCTTGTGCTTAGAATGGGGGCTGGTTTGCCAGAGAGCTTCTCACAATGTCTACCCCACCCTCAGCATAAGGTCTTCCCTTTTGTCCCTGATCCTTAGAAAGCTGCTTTCTCCATGCTTCTGGCCCATCCCAGTAGAAAACTGCCATTTCCTGTTACTGGACACTAGCTGGACTGATAATGGTGGTGGTGCACAGGAATGGGAGAGTCATTGTCTATTATTCTGGTTTATCACCCATTTTAGGTGCGCTGTGTTCAAGTATCCAAGGTGTCTGGCTTCTTATTCACCTGTCCCTTTCCCAGAAGTAGGAGTCCTATATTGATCTGGGTCCAGGATATTTTCTTCCCTCTCCCTTTATCTGAAATGCAGTTTTTTTCTTGGCCTTTGTTCCAATGTTGACTGAATTTACTATTTTCCCATCAATTGAAGACTTTGAGTAGAGATAACAGAGGAGGATCTGGGCCAGGAGCTTCTGTCTCCCACTGCGTCTGTGGCTCATTTCTCCCCACAAATGAACAACATGAGGAAGACTTTTCTGGTCCCCTGCTATGCCCCAGATCATTCTCATAACCACTCAATTAGTTCACTGGGTAAGAATCTGAAAGTCACTGTGAATTCCCACTGTGAGTACAGTTCCCGTGGGTTCTATTTCCTCACAGTAGCCACCGTCAGGCTTTGGAAATTCTTTAACTAGACTAGCAGAATCGCCATCTGTTTATTGTCTGCCCCAAGTAATCAAGTGTTTGCTTCTTGTCCCTTTTTGGTGTCTTTGCTTTGATTTTGAGTTAGTTGGATGCCTTACAACCTCAGTGGTTTGTTGGATTTAATAAAAGTTATAATTTTATACATTATCAGATTTTGTTGTTACTGTAAAGATGAGAATAATGTACTTCCCGCCTTTCTAAATCTGTACTAATTTAACAAATTAACCACAAACATGGGGTCTTAAAAAAAAAGGCCAGCATTTTTTTTCTCTCCTAGTGCTAGAGAGAAGAAATCCAAAATCAAAGTGTCAGCTTCGTCATGCTCTCTCTGCAGTTTCTAGGGGAAAACCCTTTCTTGTCTTTTCCAGCTTTCTGTAGTCCTGGTGTTCCTTGGTTTATTTCTTCCCCCATCTCCACATGGCTTTCACTTTGTGTCTCTCTGCATCGGTCTTCTTTTTTTTTTTTTTTTTTAAGATATCAGTCATTGGATTTAGGGTCCATCCTAAATCCAGGATGATATCTCGAGATTTATAATTACATTTGCAAAGATACCCAATTTTTAAAAAAAGGTCATATTGTGAGGGTCTAGGGGGATTGAATTTAGGGAAGACACTAGCCAACTCCCTACATCATTATAAGCAGAAGCTTGAACTAGGTACTGAATATTAGTAAGTGATTATAACTTCTTCATAAGAATTTATATGTTTAAGACTAATTAGTTACACAATTAAGTTCTTTATTCTAGAAATATCTGATGCTACCTTATTTTTTAAATTTATTCAAACAATATGTATTAAGGAAGTATGACATGGGAGATGCAATAGTAATAAACAACAGACACAACAATATATATACTGCTCATTTTGCTAGCGGTAAACAAAACAGACAAAATCTCTGCTCTCATACAACTTGGTTTGTCTCCAAAAAAAAATATCTGTTTCTCTTCTCAAATTACATTTATTTTCTGGAGCTTTGTTTAAAATATAATATGATTCAGTGATCTTTCTTTTCCAGGGAAGCTCTATCTTTTCACAATCAGCATAGAAAAACATTAGTCTTTCTCAATTTTTTTTGTTCTGATTTTAGAAGTGGGTTATACTGACTTCAATTACGTAACAGAGTGATGTAATGAAATTTTGTTTTCATCTCTATACAAACTACTACACCAAGATATATTATGCTGAAACCTCTAAAGAGAAAGGCATACCTTAATCTGCAATGGTATATATATATACACAAATAAAGACAAAATTAGTTGGTTGACATGTGGAATATTAATGAAATATTGCTCTTGGCATTTTGACTATGAATAAATTTCATCAAAACCACAATGCTTTAAGGTAAGCCTAGTGTGCAATACCTAAAGCAAGTATTATGTATAAAAACATTCAATTCATTTAAAACATGGTAATGTTTATACAAAACAAACCTGTTAAAGTATAATTATTTCCTCACCCATAACTCATATTTCTTACAGTAGTGAAAATTCAGAGGAAGAATTAATATATTAAATTTATGAATAAAATAAAACCATGTGTCAATGTGAGGTATGAATCACATGACTGACTTCTAAAAGAACTTTAATTTCCAGATTTATGATTTTTAGGTTTTAAAATACCTTATTCCATGTGATGGCTAATATATGCCTTTGTCTCTACTTTTTTCTACTTAAGATCAGCATTTTATTTCTGTTTTTAATTTTTTCTTTTAATTTTAATTCCAGTATACTTAACATACAATGTTCTATTAGTTCCAAGTGCACAATGTAGTGATTCAACAATTCTATACATCACTCAGTGCTCATCACAAGTGTACTCCTTAATCCCTATATTCTCTTTCACCCATTCCTCTATTACCACCCCACAACAGAATCAGTCTTTGAAAGCAGAAAATAACTGGCTGTACTATTTAAGGGACTACTTTCTTCTCCATTGGTATGGAGAAGGAATCCCATAAATAGTCACCATCATATGGAACTGGATTTTCCTCCTGTATCCCTAGAGATGGTTAACTAAGCCCTCTTAATGCTATCAGTGCTGCTTTTGTAACAGCTGTAGTAAATAATTCAAACTCCAAAGGACAAAAGTGTATCTCTTCTTTAAACTATAAAGATACTGTCAATTATATTTCATAATGTTTAAATTATCTGCACAGACTGTAATGGCGTGAAGAATTGCAGATATATTATCTTCGAATCTTTTCATTTGCTCTCACATTATCTACCACACAGCTACTAAGGTTTTGTCATAACTGGCTATTAGAGAGTAACTTGGTCACCAGCAGGGTATTTAGACCCCCTTTTCATATCCTTGGCAAAATAATTTTGTCATACAAAATACCTGAGGGTGTTTTAGGTCTTAAATAGTAGCCTCGAAGATATGTTTTTATATCAAAATTCTGATCTAAATTCTTGATCCAAAATCCAATTAAACCAACTGCTTTTGACTCTAGGTTTAAAAATGTACACTTGTACACTGTCATATTTTAGGATAGTAAGTTACACTGGACTTCAGTGTATTCCTGAAGACGGATAAAAAAGCTTTTGAACTTTGTACTCTCCATGTAGCCTTTGGCCAGCATATTAACATAAAAAATTCCATCAAAGATGGCACAAAAATTTGTTCTTGAGAAGGCTGAGAAGGATAAGTCCAATCACACGAATAATTTCTATGGAGATTTGTAGTAACTTTTTTGAACAAACCAAAGGAAATGCCTGGTCACAATCACCTATTACCAGGAAACTAAAATATTAATTATTGTATGTTCAAAAGTTAGGAGATCATTCAATAATAAATATCTCAATGAGAGAACAGCCTTAGCCAATGTTGATCATCAATCATATGTTGCTCTCTTCCCTTAGATACAGAAGGTCCAGAGTGAGGTGATCATTCGTCTTACACGTTATCACACAAACAGTCATAACACTGCACTTAACATGATAATGAAAATGAAAAATCAGTAATTAATTTCCTGGTCAATTCTACAGGCCCAGCGATTAGATTGCATCCAGCTCACTTCTGGGGCTAGGTTATCCTAGTTTAATTGAATAAATTTGAATAGGAAACTAGTTAGCAAATATGGAGAGTAGTATGTGAAGATAAAGAACTCAGTAAAAAGTAAGATGACGTTTCATCCCCTTTACCTTTCTTGTCCTTAAGGCAACCACTGTTGTAGTTACATACTTACAAGCACACACACTCACATAGTAAGACACCATTTTTTTAAGTTTATTCATTTTGAGAGAGACAGACAGACAGACAGACAATCCCAAGCAGGCTCTGCACAGCAAGACACCATTTTAAGCACAAACTCTGCACATTCAATACACTTTCTGAAATTATCTCTTTTCTTAATATAATGTAAAGATTGTAATATATTTTGAGGATTGTTCTTTTTATTAGAATATTGCCTAAGTACGTCTAGCTCACATTTTTAATAACTACATAGTATTCTCTTGCCTGAATTCACAGAACTTGATTAAATCAATCCACTAGTAATGCATATCCAGGTAGTTTGTAGAAATGTGCTACTATAAACAGTGCTGAAATTAATCTTCAGGTTTATAAATAGAATACTTTTGTGAGTATGAAACTAAAATACATTTTTGGAAGAGAAAATAGACCAAAGCATGCGAACATTTAAAAGTTTGATAGATATTACTAATTTTCTTATAAAGATAATGTGTAATTTACAGTCCTAAATATGCCCATGAATGTGATTTCTTATCCGACATAGGATATTGTCAACATTTTTTATCTTTCCCAATGTTACATTATTATGGTATTGTTTTCTTTTTATTTTATTTACAAGTGATAGGGACATATTTTACATATTTAAAAGCCATTTGAAGAACTTTAATTTCTGGCTGTAGACTAATTTATATAAGACAGACTCTTAAAAAAGCTAGCAAAAATATTTAAAGTGCTATGTGTGGAGGCATGAGATCTACCAAAACAATGAGGACTTGAGGAATGAAGAGACATGAGCCAAACATTTTTCTACATGAGGCATGTGTCAAAGCGGCACAGAGTCTAAACAGCTAAGCAGACCTTTCATTAGTCTCCAAGGTCAGGAAGAAAGAAATCAATTTCAGATTCTGCAGTGGTGGAAGGGACATGGCAAATGCCCCAGACTTTTGGATGTGACCAGTTATACACCAGGAGTAATGATGCATCAGAGCCTTCACAGATGAAGCAGAGTTCCAAGGAGGCTCCATTCCTGATTGGAATAAGCTACAGTTGCCTCTGGAGAAAGTTATTATTCAGAGCCACAAATTATTTCCACTTATCTTTCATACAAAATTTGGCATTTAGAAAAAGTTTATAGTCCTACTATAAATCAAGTTCAAATTACTAGCAAAAAAAAAATTAGAGATGGTGGAACTGACCCTCTACTGGAGGGTCTTATGTTACATGTATTAATTGGACCAAGGATTAATTAGACAAAGAACAGTGTATAATGTGTTCAAAACAATGGGTGACAAGATGGAGACTTTCATTAGTGGAATTGGAATCTAGAAAAAACACAAATTCAGAAATTCTTGTATTATAGTTAAAATGAATGTGATGAATCCAAATACACTGATTTGGAAAGATCTCACACACGCTGCTCAGAAAAAAAAAAAAAGAAATACAACTTATTTACAGTAAAAACCTAGACAACATTATTATATGTCTTGGACCAGTATATGCATTATAAAAGTAAATGTGTAGAAATAGGTCTTTAAGAACATACACACTATAAGCCATTAATGATAGCAAGTACAGGAAGGGGCCTTCAGCAGATGACCGTCCCCTTATCTATATATTATTTTGTTTACAAAGTGAATGCATTTGCTTATCAAAATATGATTAAAGAGTAATTGCTATGCTAGAGAAACCCTTGAATACAGGCTCCTTGTACCTTTATTTGGTGGGTGCTTTTCCTTCATCAATAACAAGAAAATTAACTATAAATGAGGTCAGGTGTTGGTCATTTTCTCAATTCTCATATATCCATAAAGAAAGATCCATGAGGTGAGAAAGGCTTATTAAGCTTTATACCTATGGTTCTAGGAGAAGTCCTTTCTCCAAAAACGACTTGCTGATTTAAATAGAATTAATGAGACTATAAATTTTCCAGAAAATGGCGGCTGTAGAAGACACAGAAAAGGAGCAGTTACTTTCAAATACTTTAGTAGCGCCTGTGATAGAGATCTTTGGTATTTAAAAACTGGGTTTCCATATAATCATATGGGAGTCAAATTTGAACAAAGAAAGAAATGCATGGCAGCAAGTGCCCTGAAGAGTAGAGCAGCCTAGGAAAACAAAATGTTTACATTCTGGGCATTTATCTGCTTTTGACTCTATTTCCAGACTTTGGGCAAGAAAAGTAACCATTCTGGCATTTGTTCACTCATTTATGAAAAGAAAGATGACTTGTGCTAATTGAGAAAAAGTGGAATTTGGAACTGAGAGGGAGAAACTTGGTAAAATAATAGCAGGGCTATAATCTGCTTTGTTACTTTGTTATACGTAACAAAACAGATACAAGAGCTTGGCCTGTATCTCTTCTACTGACAATGAGATTTTGATATGGAGTTTGTGGACCCAGCTTTTTACTTTTCCTGCTATGTTCTAATATCAAGGTATCTTGTGTAGATATCTAATATCTAATGTCTTGTGTAGAACTAATGTGATAAACCTGTGTGTTGAGGAAACTTGTCTCAAGAAATATTCCAGGCCCACATTTTCCAAAGGATGTATTGTCAAATACCTGTACCTGAAAGTGTAATTAAAAGACAAAGTGGGAAGGAATCTCTTTTAAAATGAATTTAGAAGGATGCCTGGATAGCTCAGTCAGTTAAGTGTCCGATTTAGGCTCAGGTCATGAGCTCTGAGTTTGAGCCCCATGTTGGGCTCTGTGCTGATGGCTCAGATCCTGGAGCCTGCTTGGGATTCTGTGTCTCCCTCTCCCTCTGCTCCTCCCTGCTCTCTCTCTCTCTCTCTCTCTCTCTCAAAAATAAGTAAACAATAAAAAATTGTTTTAATGGCCCTTCATAAACATTTCCCTTTTCAGGAACCCTAATACATGATCATAGAAAAGTCCCTAGAAGTACTTATACATAGAACATCCACTCATTTGTGTGTGGTCAGTCATTTTCTAAACATTTTAACAACTGGCATTTTCTAATTAACTTCTGTTGATATGTAATCTGCAAACCTAGTACTTCACAAAAAGTACTTTGTGAAATGTTTTCCTAGCATGAGGAATGAGAATGCTGTAAATTGAGCTGCACATGGTCGAATAGTCTATTCCAAGTCATTCTGAGATCCCCAAGTTACCCTGAATTCTGAAACTGTGTGCATACAGAAGATAGGACCTAAGAATCTATTTATTAATTCAATCCGTAAACATAAATTGAAGGAAAAAATTAAAAATAATAATTCCTCTCTTGCAGAAACTCACACTTTCCTGTAGGAAAAAAATATATATAAGCAAACAACTAAAAACATGAAAATGGTAAAAGTGTGAAAACTCATAATTTCTCCTGAAGCATTTGAACAATCCGTGTTCCCAGAAGTTGTTCTTCCCCACCTCACTCTTGTACTTGACATTGACCTCTAACCGTTCTTCTTCACCCCTCTAGATAAATCCAGACTGCCCAAATATTGTCCACTAATTCTCAAGAACAATTCCTCTATTCTCAATTAAGCCCAGACTCCAAATGGTGGTTTCACCAGAACCATCTATTTTATCCCATTTCCAGAATGCTGTACTTTAGCTGACAGCTCTCTGGTTAAACTTTTGATAGCTTTCTGCTGCTAACCACTGCCCCCTCCACCCCCTACCACCAAAACAAAAGCAAAGACGATTTCACGCTCTTTTCTCAAGTTAGATGTTCCTCTGGAACTTTTCATGTTCAGCATCGAGAATAAAAGCTTATGCTAAGGGTGCTCTGGTTGATTTTCTTCCATTAATGCTAGCAACATACTAGGTTATCAGGATACAATGAAAAGACAGACATCTAATCCTATCTTGGGGAATTGAAGGTCTTGCCAGAAAGATGTTTGAGCATAACATTGAAAAAGAGCTAGAACTTTGACAGTTAGAACTGTTCTCAGTGCTGGTTTTTGGAACGAGGATATATTCTAATTATTAAAATATTTTATTTGAGAGAGAGAGTGCAAGAGGAGAGAGAGCTGGGGGGGTGGGAGGGGTAGAGAATCCCAAGTGGGCTCCAGGCTCAGTGCCGAGCCTGATGTGGGACTTGATCCCATGACCCTGGGCTCATGATCTGAGCTGAAATCAAGAGTCAGATACTCAACCAACTGAGCCACCCGGGCATCTCGTAACTATTTTAGATGCTTTAATTAATTTTTACAACATCTCTCTGAGGTAGATTTCTTAGAAAAAGAAATGTAGGCATTCTAAATTCAAGTAACTTGTCTGAAGTCACACAAGAAGTAAAAAGTCACAGGAATAGTAAACAGCAGAACTTATCTCGGGTTTCTTGTGATGATTAAACAAGACAGTGCAATACATATAAAAACTTATCAAAATATATTTATCATTATAAGTTATAAGAATCCAATGGGATATATTACTATCAATAAATTGATTCAAACACAAGATATAGATAATAAAGATAAAATAATTTTTGTTGCCTGTATCTTTGAAGTGGTCTATTTCTAGAAGATGGTGAATTTAGCCAAATCTAGTATTCCAAGCAATATTTTAAAATAATAGGTGATACCAGTACAATCTAATATCAAAAGCATATTCTTTGTGTCAGTACTAGCCCTAGAAAATATTTTGAACTGTATGAGACTCAAGCTTTTTTTTTCTTTGCAATCTGGTGATAACAATTACACCAATTGCATTGGATCATCAGGAAGAAACACCTGAATATATAGTTCTGAATATATATTCAGAAACACCTGAATATATAGTTGTATTATGTAAATACTAGTTATGATGATAATTGTTTTCAGTAAAATACTAATTGTAGATAGTCTACTCATCCCTGTATCATATGTTCCAAATGCTCTTTTCCATTTCAAGAAATCATTTTCACAAAGCAAGTGTCTCCTTTAATATGTTCAGTAAAAGAAACATTTGATTGGGCTCTCTAGGGGCAATCTGAAATGCCTGTAAGTAGTTCTATAAGGTTAACATTCATCCTGTGTCTCTTGTGCATCAAATCCTGAGATCTTGATGAAAGCATTTACAAATGCATATATAATGAAGGAAATTCAACACTATTAGTTTCAAAAGTAATCAAAACATTTAGCATCATCATTATTTTCATATATCAAAGACCAATTTTATTTCTGTGACATATGGCTTCTAAAAGGTTTAAAACCATCAATAATGAAGTGTTGAAGATTTTATAATTGATTTATATATTATTCAATACATTATATATGTATTATGTATAAAAATATTCAATTCCATCTAAAATGTGGTGATGTTTATACTAACCAAATCTATTAAAGTATATTACATATAATGAAAAATGAGAAACAACTTAAATATCCCAAAGATGGTTAAATAAATTTTGGGTCAAAGATCAAATTCTGTATAATCCTGAAATTAATGTTTCAGATGATTATTTAATGCCGTGTAGAAGAAATCAATGATGAACTTCATGTGGATGTTGAGGAACAGAGAGTTAACATAAGTAATTCCTAACTTACGGATTCACAAATGAAATGGATTTGGGGTTGGAGGTCAAGAGTTCTATTCTAGACATATAAGCGTAGCTAAATACATTACTCAGGATCTAAAGAAAAGATCTACCCTGGGGAGAAAATTCATGTCATACAGATAATAACTACAACTATAGGCATGGATGAGAAAATATAGGAAAGCAGGCTTCCAGGCACCATGAGAAGAAGTCCAAGAAAGCTTAAAGAACCTTAATTTATGGATAAGTTGAAGAGTGAAGAATGTTTATTTTTATTAACTTGATATGTTATTATTCACAAAATAAAATGTAAATAGTCTACTGAATATTTATCTACAAGTACTATGGAGTCTTTCCCTTGCCCCTGCCTGGCATGAGTTTAATAGTTTGCCTTAAATGGGATTGGGAACTTGTTGATATATACTGACATATATTTCATATAGGCCTTTAACACCTTCTTCTCCAAGCATGGCAGTGTTCTAGGTGACATAGAAAGACATAAGGAAGTCCATGCTACATTCCAGAGGTCTCTAATTCTCTATACATCTTGGATTGTTTGAAACTTCTTGCCCAGGACTGGTTGCTCATGTTCCACATCTGTTTTATACACAGACTCTTCATCTGTGCTGAACCCATGGATTGAAGCTCCACTTGAATTGTCTACCTGACTTTTGTTGTTTTTGTTTCCCCTAGACACTCATTTTCCAGAACAAATGATCTCCTCTTTCTAAAGGGAGCTTCTGTTATCAAAAATTCATTTTTTTTAAAATATCGATCTTTCTAAAAATTAAAAACTGAGGACAAAGCATTGGGACTTTTTAAAAAACTATTGAAGGCAGGGAGGAGAAAGGAGGAGAAAGATCCCTTGTTGATGCAGACTGCCCTCAAATCACTCTGTATTCATTCTTCTCAATTCAGATATAGTCTTGGTTTCTCCTGAGACTTAATTAAGCTATGAGCTCCCTCTGGCTGCCACCTCCTGTATTTTCACCACGCTTCATTGCTCTAAGAATCACAGAGGAGTTTTCTGGCTCTCCCTCCTTACTTTCTTTTCATTCCACTCTCCAAGAAATCTTAAACATTCATGGTTATTTCTAAGGATCTTTTTTTTTAACCATTAATTTCAGGAGAAAAGGCAGTAAAAAAGTAAAGGCACATTGGGGAGATGTTATAAAAATATAAAATAATAACATCATTTTTTGTGTGTCCTTTTTCTCCCTTAGTAATGAACCTCTTGCTTTTACTTTGTAAAGAGGATGTACCCATTCACTGCATTCCATTTACTCTTTGGGCTGGTGACATTTATTTGTTTTTTCACTCTGCTATATCTCCTTATCCTCTGTAGCATTAGACCATTTAAAGTGGAAAACAGATCACCAGCTATGTTTAATTGAGTGCTTACTATGTGCTATACACATAAGAACTTTATGTGTGTCAACTAATTTCATTTTCATAAGAAACAAATCATGAAAAAAGGAAATTTAGGCCCAGATTAAATTGTTCCCATTTATACAATTGCAGTGATAATATCAGAATTCACCTCCTAGCCTCTGACACCAGTGACCAGAGGTGAACAACTATCTGCTGTTGCAAAAGCAACGAAAGGCAGTAAAATTTGGTGATCAGCTTGCATGGTGGGCTCATGTGAGGCTAAATGTCATTTCAGAGTAAATTATAGCCAACATTTCCAGTATATTTCTCAGAATGCTTTCCCATGGGCTATAATAGGTATTACAAGGGGAAAAGAATTGCCTTGTCAAATAAGTTTGAAAAACATGGGATTAATAAATACTAAGCAGTATGTTTTCAGGGTTTTTTTTTAACACGTTTAATATGATAAAGTGCACTGTGACTCTAGCCATGGGATACTTTATATGTTGTTTTCTAAATGTATTTGACAACGGAACACATTTTTAGAAGAACATATATTTAGTAAGAGTTCAGGCAGAAACACATTTTTGGAAGAAGATATATTTAGTAAGACTTCAGACAGCTATTTTCAAATTGTTTCCTTTCTTTTTATCTCAAGAGACTACTGCTTCACCCTGGAATAAATACTTTTTAAAATAATTTCTTGGGGAACCTGGGTGGCTCAGTTGGTTAGGCGTCCAATTCTTGATTTTGGCTCAGGTCATGATCTCATGGCTCATGAGATTGAGCCTTGCATCAGGCTCTGCACTGACAGTGAGGAGCCTGCTTGGGATTCTCTCTGTCCCTCTCTCTGCCCCTCCCCCTCCCACTGTGTGCTCTCTCTCTCTCTCTCTCTAACTAAACATATAAACATTTTTTAAAAAGTTTAAAATCATTTCTTCACATCAAGAAATTTGATCCAAGATTTGAGAATTGAGTTAGCTGAATAAGAAACAAACAAACAAACAAACAGACAAAACATTGCTGTTAATGCTTCTTAACTTATCTTCACATTATATATGGCAGGAGTGTCTTAGGGTAATTTTAGCTGCTATAACATGTAGGCTCTAATACATCAGATAAAAGTATTCCTTGCTATGTCAGAGGTCAAAGCATTGCCCCACATGGGCATATAGCTCCTTCCATTTGGTGATTCAGATGCCAGGTCTCTTCTATGAAGGGTCACATCTAATTTAAATATAGCTTACAAAAAGAAAACTGTGAGGAATAAACACTAGTTTCTGTTTTTATTTTTATTTATGTATTTATTTTTTAATATGAAATTTATTGCCAAATTGGTTTCCATGCAACACCCAGTGCTCATCCCAACAGGTGCCCTCCTCAATACCCATCACTCACCCACCTCTCCCTCCCACCCCCCATCAACCTTCAGTTTGTTCTCAGTTTTTAAGAGTCTCTTAAGTTTTGGCTCCCTCCCTCTCTAACTTTTTGTTTTGTTTTTCCTTCCCCTCCCCCTTGGTCTTCTGTTAAGTTTCTCAGGATCCTCATAAGAGTGAAAAGATATGGTATCTGTCTTTCTCTGTATGACTTGTTTCACTTAGTATAACACTCTCCAGTTCCATCCATGTTGCTACAAAAGGCCATATTTCATTCTTTCTCATTGCCACATAGTATTCCATTTTGTATATAAGCCACAATTTCTTTATCCATTCACCAGTTGATGGACATTTAGGCTCTTTCCATAATTTGGCTATTGTTGAGAGTGCTGCTGTAAACATTGGGGTACAAATGCCCCAATGCATCAGCACTCCTTTCCCTTGGGTAAATTCCTAGCAGTGCTATTCCTGGGTCATAGAGTAGACCTATTTTTAATTTTTTGAGGAACCTCCACACTGTTTTCCAGAGTGGCTGCACCAGTTTGCATTCCCACCAACAGTGCAAGAGGGTTCCCCTTTCTTTGCATCCTTGCCAATATCTGTCATTTCCAGAGTTGTTAATTTTAGCCACACTGACCAGCATGGGGTGGTATCTCATTGTGGTTTTGATTTGTATTTCCCTGATGAGGAGTGACGTTGAGCATCTTTTCATGTGCCTGTTGGCCATCCGGATGTCTTCTTTAGAGAAGTGTCTATTCATGTTTTCTGCCCATTTCTTCACTGGATTATTTGTTTTTCGGGTGTGGAGTTTGGTGAGCTCTTTATAGATTTTGGATACTAGCCCTTTGTCTGATATGCCATTTGTAAATATCTTTTCCCATTCCGTTGGTTGCCTTTTAGTTTTGTTGATTGTTTCCTTTGCAGTGCAGAAGCTTTTTCTCTTCATGAGGTCTCAACAGTTCATTTTTGCTTTAATTCCCTTGCCTTTGGGGATAACACTAGTTTTTTAAAACCTGGGGCTGGAAATAACACCTATCACTTCTGTTTATATTTTAAGGGCAAAGAAAAATCAGTCATGTGCACACTCCTAGCTGCACAAATCCTGGGAAATGTACTGTCTAGGAAGCTACTTTTCTGGGATATTTCTCTAATACATAAGTGAATATGTAGAACTGGGGTTATTGTTAGTCATCTCTAATGCAAGGATTGCAACAATTGACTAATATTGCTTCAATTTCTGTACTCTTGTTGAGCATAAATGGTTCCTACAGTGGTGCAGCAATTCATAAAATTGATTTAATAAAATTTTCAAATTCTTGCCACATATAAAATGACCCATAATTATCACTACTACAATATTTTTGTTAATTATGGATTGCTGAAAGGTCATTTCCACTGTATGGGATTTTCTGTATGTATATATGTGTGATATATATTCCACCCATTATCTTTGACTATGTTTCTCAAAAATTTCTTCACTCTTTCAAACTTATCTTACACTTTTTAGATATTGGTGATACTCTATTTCTAGAGGTTACTGGTGACATCAAATTAGTACATGACATGATAACATTCAGTAGAACATACATAACTGATCACCAATTGGGGTAGAGTGGAAATTAGAATGAATAGGTAAGAACTTTGAACCAGTCCCATAAAGTCAGAGGTAAGGAAGCAGACTAAGGAATATCTAGGGCTGGACCAGCCATAGGTTTCCCTCAAAATATCTATCCAAAGATAAGATTCAACCTCTGGATAAATAGTTGAAATAAGAGTTCAACATAACCAAAATAATTTCCTCGTCAACCTTTCACATACCAACCTGTCCTTTCTTTTCATGTAAGTTAGGACACGTTGTGGGTTAGCCAAGGTCAGGGTCCTATTTAGCTTGTCATCATTATACCTAGCACCTGGCATAGAGTGGCTCACATAAAATAGAAGCTTAATAAATATTCATTGAAATATGTGAATTATGAATAAATGAATGAGTGGATATGTTAACTTTGCAATGTAGTTGGCAAACAGAGCACACAACCAAAAATCTGAAGAAAGCTGCATTCGTTGTCCCAAGGAGAAGGATGGTCAGAGTAACTGACTTCATCTCACATTGTCTTTAACTTAAATAACAGTGGATTGGGGTGCTTGGGTGGCTCAGTTGGTTAAGCATCCGACTTTTGATTTCGGCTTAGGTCATGATCTCACAGTTTGTGAGTTCTAGCCCCACATCAAACTCCATACTGACAGCATGGAGCCGGCTTGAGATTCTCTCTCTACCTCTCTCTCTGCCCCTCCCCTGCCCATGTTATCTCTCTCTTAAATAAGTAAAACTGTCGCGGCCAGCGCGACAAACACCGAGGTCAGGGTCCTGAGGGTAGGGGAATGCAAGAAAAAAAGAGAGAAGAGAGAAAGTTTGGGAACAGGAGGGTCCCCTGGGCTGATGGCCCAAGTGACGGCTTTATTGTTGCTGTACACAATCTTTTATATCCAGACTCTTATGGGTCAGGCCATTCTAAGAATAAACAGGCTTCACATAATCGCTGCCCATGAAAACATTTAGTTCTGTGTTTCTTGTGCATTTTCTAGACAGGTCACAAGACCTTGTTGATAAGATTGCTAGCAAAACACAATTCCCATGTTTGTTTCTATCTGATTCAGGGTAGAAAAAAAGGGAGGTAGCATTACTGCCAACACCTGCAGACCACAGGCTTCAGGAATTAACTTTCTCAGCCTTGACAAGGCTTTCGTATGTCGTTGAAAGTGGGGGAATGGGAGGGGGAACCACCGGGTTGGCTTGAGTCAACAGGGAACATTGCTCGACCCGGTCTCAGCCTGGCACCGGAGCCCGGCCCCCCACATAAAACTATTAAAAGAACTTAAATAAAAGTGGAGTTATATTTGTCTTATTTAAAGTTACATCTACAGAATCTAATAGTTTGAAGCACATAAAACCTATTACTTAAATAAATTCTTCATTGAAGTGAAAGCTTCCTACCCAGTCCTGAGTCCATGGGTTAGTTTCTGTTCTCTGAGACAGTGTTTGAAGGAGTCTACTCCTGGCTTCTAATCTGGAGACAGAAGTCTAACACTAAAATGGCAAAGAGAAAAAGAAGGATTAAGGAAGAGACTCTAAAACACTGTTGTGCATCAGAAAGAGAAGAACTAAGAACCAAGACTTTGAAGCAATGATCAGAACCTGGGACTCAGTTCTAGAGTCACACTGGCCTCAGATTTGGCTTGATGCTCAGGCCCAAAGTGTAGAATTGAGACTGTTGAAGTTCTTACTAGTACAGATCAAAATTGACCATGGGATCTGAGAGTGAAACTGAGCCTGAATATAAGTATCAAATAGTCTTTGGTTATTGGCCTTTAATCTTAAATGTCATAAGCAATTATAGACAGTGCCAAAAAAGTATTAGTCATTTAAATTACTTTATTGAGATGTAGGTCCAACTATTTAATACATTTTATTTTGGGAGTAGTGTTTTGGTTCAGAACATATTGTCTCCTCAGATGCTAGTGCTGATGGATGTGTGTGAACACGGGTGCTAAAAATGCTTCCATGGGGCTTCTTGAAGCAAACGATAAATTGGGATGCAAGTCTAGAAATGCAAAGGAATAAAAATATGAAATTAAAAATTATTACATGGAAGGTAGAAAAGAAGATGGATGTAATGCAAAGATTTTTTGCACAAAATTATTGATTACGACTAGTCTAGAGAAGATGGTTAGTACTGCCATCTCTATGGGGTGGAGGCAAGAACTACATCAACAGTCCAGGTTAGAGTACACAGTTTAGAAATGATGTGCCTGCACTTTTGTTCTCAAGCTAAATTAACACCTTAAAATTCACTCTCCAAAGACTGTTCTATTACATAGGGAGGGAAAGACAGGAAGGGAGGACACATCAAGGCCAAAATGTCACTGTGATATTGGACAAGTTATTTAACTTCTCGGAGCTTCAAAATTCACATTAAATAAGGATTATTGGGATTTTGAGGGTGACTGATGAATATTTCCTCCCCTTAGCTCTGAACACATTAGTATATATAAAAAGAAAAAAAACTGCCTTCTTACCATGATAGACCTATTTAGACACTACAGGGCTTTTTGCCAAGTAAATTTACTAAAGACTCTGATGTCCTGGATTAGGCAGAGTGAAGCTAGCAATCATAGAAAATGCAGGACCAAGGGACAATAACTTGATTCCCGTAGACATGTGGCTGCTCTTAACCTTTGGCTGATGTTATAGAAATTCACATTGAAGTGAAGTCTTCAAATCTCCCAGTTTTGTATTCATAGTTTACATTCTTATTTTGTCACATACAACTGTTTTGGGTAAAGATTTTTAAAGAACAGGTACCATATATCCATTATATCTTTTGATAGTGGCAGAAGTGATTGCATCCATGATGTAAATCCATAAATGTTATCACATCTAAAACTTTAATAATTTCATTTAAGTTTATTTTGTACTTGTACATGTGTTAATGAGGTATTTAACATCTTTTTTTTTGTCCTTGGTTAATGGAATTTAAAAGTCATTGATGCATCATAGTATCATTAGCCTCTAGGTGCTTGCTAGATCATTGCCCTATTGATGAAATCACCCTAGGACAAGGTCTCCATAACTATACCTCATTGGATACCTACAGAAGAAGTCTGTCTTTTTCCAAATTCCAATACATAGCAGATTGTTTTATAACGTGTCTCCTGCCTGTATCTCATTAAGGTTAAGTATTCTTTTATAACAAGCCAATTTTATAACATATTTTGGCTTATGTTGTAGCATATGAATAACTTTGCTGTTTGGCAATGAGTGTTTTCCATTCATGCAGTACATTTTGTCTTTTCTTAAAAATCCCTTATTTTGAAAAGTGAAATGCTACAAATTTGTCATTGCCTCGGCAATCATGTATTGATCTATTTGTTCTCTCTCTGTTCATTTTCTGTGAGTCCAAATTGCTTAAGTACTGAAAGCTCTCAAGGTAGTGACCCGAAATATTAACAGGTTACATTAGCTCATTAAGCAATAGAAACTGCTCTTATTCAAAGTCCATAGATGCTGACATTGCATTTATCTAAAAAATTATTAATGTTTTCATGGAAGTGTATAGTAGGAAAGACATTCTATACTTCCAGACTGAGAATTCTCTGGCTTATAACAATTTCACCCATTAGTTATTGCCTTTTCCTTGAAAAGTAAAGATTAATGATGCTAAAATGATACACTATAATACAATCAAGTTATACTTCTTTCTGACTCTACCTCAGATGTTGATGATCTGGCACTTTTTTTTTTTTTTTAGAAATAGCACAAGTTCATTTGAAGGAGAAAGACAACCCTTAAATAATAAGGCAATTATTATTTTAATCAATAGCAGTATTATATTTTAAATTAATCTTCAAAAGTCCCTGAAGCTAAAATTTCAAAAGTCATTAATCAATTAAGCAAAATAATACAGTCTTTCAAAGCAATCTATCTCCTGAAGGTTGCTCAAATTGTTTTCTGAGAATGAAATAAAAACTTAGCACATTTTCTTGACTTCATTTAAGTAATTTTATTTTTCTAATAAATGTGATTTCTCAATATGTAAAAATAATATTATGGTTTAAATATGAACATTCTAGTATATTTAAATAGTTCTACTTCAATCACAATAAAATTTTAAATCTGTAAAAACTGCTTTTGTTTATAAACATGAAGGGCAAAGTGCTTAAAAACACTTGCTTTCTAAAACCTTTCTAGCAGAAACTTTGCTATGAAATCAGAGTAGAAAGAATGGAACATATCTTTGAAGTATCTGGGCCAAGTGGGTCACTTTGACACAGAGAAGCATTTTTGGTTACCAACCTACATACAAAGCTTCAGGTAGGGCTTTTTCAGACACATATGTTTAATTTCCAAGACTCTAACATATTAATTAAGTCTGTTTCTCAGCTATGCTAGTAATCAGACTATGATATTCCTATTAGAAACTAAAATATTGATAATGGGGCACAATCAAGGTCGTACACCCTTTATCTTTTTGCTATTTCCTTAATACTAATCTCCTTAATAATAATTTCCTTATATCTGCTGCTCAATCCAGGGTTAGTCCCTGCTTTCCTGGAATCCTACTTTTAGAGTTACTCATTGAAGCTCAAATCCTATGAAACATCTCACCCCCTTCCTACTAAGATGTACAATCCATAGTTTCTTATGGTGTTTTCTCTAGCTATAAATCTAAGAAATGTTGTTTTACTATAGTTATATTCCTAGTAGTCTTTACCTGATGGAATCCGTCAAAATTCTTAAGACCCCTTCAGCTTGGAAAACACTAATAAAACCGTAAATGCCAAATATTTAGAAATAAAAGGGTATTTTAAATTTCTGAAATGAAGTGAAGGAATGCGTATACGTGATAAACATCAAATTCATTCACTTGTCTTTTGAAACTAATCTAGGGTCATTAGATGCTACATAGTAAGTTGCTAAGTACTCAGTCTTTTGCTTCCCCCAATTTAATTATTTAATATTGATAATAGAATATTTATATTATATGAGTTATATATAAATAATAAGTATTTATAATATAACTATTTAGGACATGTTTCTCCATGTTGTTGCATTTTGCTCTGGCTAAGGCTCCTGCGATGCCTTTGAATTCCTTTTCATAGCACACCACGTGAACTTACTCCCTTCAAAGAGTATATTTTTACTCCAAACCTTTTCCAACTATTTCCATATTCAAATATGTTTACATTACCTTATTCTTCCAGAATATTCTTCACACAAATTGATTGAGTTGATGTTTCCATTTGGAACATTTTAACTGTCTACAGAATGGAAAACCTGGATAATTTATTATAAATAGGATTTATCAGGGCACAAATGATGTAATTTTAGAACTACTTGATGAATAGCATGAAGTAGTTTTTCCAGGCATATATGATATAATATCAGTTTTAAACACTTTCCAATATTCCTTGGGAAGGATGCGTGTAGGCCAACACACAGCTTGTCACTTGCTGTTGCTGAAATGTGGCATGCAGGGAAGAAGTAGCTGACAAGTAAATTAGAAAAACATATAGAGCATGCCAAAGAATTTGAACTTGACTTACAGGCACAGAAAAATTCTCTTCATATCTGTAATGTGGAGAAAGATATAAATCTGTTTTATGCTGCTGCAATGAAGAGAAGTATGGCTAATGGATAGCCTTTATAGTTGAATTTATGCTCAATATAAGAAATATTTTTCTAACAACTAGAACTGTCCAGAAAAAAGCATGGGCAAATTAGGCTGAGTGCCTCTTACTTCCTAGAAGTTACTAAGTACATACTAAATGCCCATGCCTCAGAAATGTCTAAAAAATAATTTCTGTTTTCAACAGAAGATTAAACTTTTGATTCTATGATATTCTCTCTTGGGATTCTAACAAACTAATCAGTGTGAGCATTAAGATGGACACAATTGTGCTACTTCACTAAACAATGAATTGGTACATAAAATAAGCATTTCAGAGTCACCAAGATAGTGATGGTGAGAACATCTGCTGCCATGTCATAGTGGCAAGACAACAAGAAAAGGATTTAACATCAGAGATACGTTTGAGATGTTATGTTGCATCGTGTAGAAGATTTCTTATTTTGCACAGTCATAGGACAAAGTATAAACTACGTTAATCATAATAATGTATCATATAAGTCATTCTATTATAATCCAACCACTGACTAATCTATCATATAATATAACCCATAGCAAACATTTTCAACATCTACTAGAAAGTAGGCACTCCAAGATATTTTGCATATATTAGCTCTAACCCACCAACTAACCTGAAAGACAAATATTATGCTCATTTTATAGATCATAAAACCAAAAAAGATTAGGATCATCACAGACCTAATAAATGGCAGATTGAGAGCTCTGTCTCTCAGTCCTATGGCTTACTTATAAAGTAGACAAACCACTTAATTGCTTTAAAAGTGTTATTTACTTTTTCAAGACTTTAATATATTTACCAAGTAAAATGTTAAGATTAGCCTCTTTCATCAAAGAAGAGTATTTTTTTGTTTGTTTAATAGTCTTGTAGAGTTACAAAATGGGAACATCCTAAACTCTAAGCTCAATCAATCAAATGTAAATTGACTAATACCTATGTTTGGAATAAATATTAATAAGAACACTGGAAAAAGAAGTATAAGTGAATAAAACTTGAAATAAAATTTTAAAATAATTATGTTCAATAGATTGAAGTAACTTTGAAATCTGGCAAAAGTTAAGATGTTAAAAATCTTTGATGATTATTCTTTAAGACTCCTTAGAATGGCAACTACTGTCACTTCCAATGTTCTAGGCAGTAAATCTCCCATTTTTCCTTAGTAGTCACAACTTATGCGATCATCCTACCCTAAATTCTTCAACTAGCATCTGCTTTTGCTACTCCTCTGAAAATTTTGGATTTCTTATAATCCTGCTTTTCAGATATTAAAAGAACATATCCTGGCTTCCATTGTAATTTACCTATACCATTTTTCAGTGTGACTAAGAAATTAACAAATTTTATGAGAAATAATAAACAGTAAAATGTAAATGAAGAAACAGAGTTGATTTCACCGTGTGTTATATAGTATTGTACCTGCAGGAATAACATTATAATAGAGGAACCTGTGTGGCTCAGTCGGTTAAGCATTCGACTTTGTCCCAGGTATCTTGAAGTTCAGGAGTTTGAGCCCCAGCAAAGGGCTCTGTGCTGACAGCTCAGAGCCTGGAGCCTTCTTCAGATCCTTTGTCTCCCTTTCTCTCTTCCCTTCTCCTGCTTGTGTGCTGTCTTTCTCTCTCAAAAATAAATAAAAAAAATTAATAAAAATAAAAACCCAAGTATTATTTTAAATAATAATGGTGAAAGGATGAAAGCTTTTCCTCTAAGACCAGGAGCAAGAAAAGGATTCCCACTCTCTCTTTCCACACCTATTCATCATAGTATTGAAAATCCTAGCACAAGCAATTAGGCAAGAAAAAAAGTATCAGATTTGGAAAGGAAAAAGTAAAATTGTCTCCATTTGCAGATGCTATGATTTTATATATAAAAATTCTTAATGATTCAACCAAAGAACCATTAGATTTAATCAATGAATTGAGTTAAATTGCAGTATACAAAATTAACATTCAAAAATCAGTAGTGTTTGTATATACTAATAATGAAGTTTCTGGAAAAGAAATAAAGAAATCAATCCAATTTACAATAGCATCAAAAACAATAAAATACTTAAGAATGAGTTAACTAAAGAAGTGAAGATCTCTGCTGAAAACTACAACGAATTGATGAAAGAAACTGAAGAAACAAATAAATGGAAAAGTAGATCATGCTCATGGATTTGAATAATTAAATTTGTGAAAATGTCAATACTACCATGCCATCTACAAATCTAATGCAGTCCCTATCAGGAGTCCAATGGCATTTAAAACAGTAGTAAAACAAACAAACAAACAAACAAACAAACAAACAAAAAACTCCTAAAATTTATATAGAACAACACACAAAAAACTCCAAATAGCCAGAGAAATTTGAGAAAGAAACAAAGCAGGAGGTATCACACTTCCTGATTTCAAGCTATACCATAAAGCTATAGTCACCAAAACAGTATGGTACTGGAATTAAAAAAAATAGACCTATGGAACAAAATAGAGAGCCCCAAAATATACCCAAGGATATATGACCAACTACTATTTGACAAGGGAGCCAAGAATACTCAGTAAACAAACAAACAAACAAACAAAAACCAGTCTCTTCAATAAATGATGTTGGGATAATTGGATATTCACATGTAAAAGAATGAACCAGACTCAAATATTACACCACTCACAAAAATTAACTCAAAATGTAATAAACACTTGAAACCTTAAAACTCCTAAAAGAAAAGATGGGAACAAAGATCCTTGGCATGTATCCTGGTAATGACTTTTTGTATAAGACACATAAAGCATAAGTAACAAAAAACAACAAACAACAACAACAACAAAACAAGTAGACCAAGCTACACCAAACTAAAAAGCTTTTGTAGAGCATAAGAAACTATCAACAAAGTGAAAAGACAGCCTATGAAATGGGAAAAATATTTGCAAACCACATATAGATGAGGGATTGCTATCCAAAATCTACAAAGAGTTCATATATTTCAGTAGAAAAAAAAAACAACATAAAACATAATGCAATTTAAAAATAAGCAAAGGCCCTAAACCTAATTTCTCCAAAGATATACAAAAAGCTGACAAGTACATAAAAAGATGCTCAACATCAGTAGTCATTAGGCAAATGCAAATTGAAACCACAATGAGATATCATTTTATGCCTATTAGAATGGCCATCTTCAAAAAGACCAGAGATAACATGCTGGCAAAGATGTGGAGAAAAGGGAACTCTTGTACATTGTTGGGAACGTAAATTGATGCAGCCATTATGGAAAAAATATGGAAGTTCCTCAAAAAATTAAAAAATAGTACTCCCATATGATATAACAACACCACTTCTGGAAATGTATCTAAAGGAAATGAAAACACTAACTCAAAAAGATATTGGCACCTGCATTGTACACAGCAGCCTTATTTACAATCACTAAAACATGTAAATAAGCTAAGTGTTCACTGATGGGGAAATGGATAAAGAAGCTGTGATGTATACATTTAACAGAATATTATGCAGCCATAAAAAGGGAACTCCTACCATTAGTGACAACTCAGTTGTACCTTGAAGGTATTATGCTAAGTGAAATAAGTCAGACAAAGAAAGGCAAATGCTATATGATCTCACTTATATGTGAAATCTTTAACAAACTAATAGAAAAAGAGATCAAACTTATGCTTATTCAAGGTGGAGGATGAAGGGAAGGAGACTTGGGGAAGTTGGTCAAAGGTAAAAACTACCATTTATAAGATAAATAAGTACTAGGATGTTCAACATGACCACTACAGCTAACACAGCTGCATCTCATACAGGAAAGTTGTTAAGAGAGTAAATCCTAAGAGTTCTCATTACACAGAAAATTGTGTTTTTTTCCCCTTTATTCCTTTCTTCTTCCTTTTCCCTTTATCGTATTTATATGAGAAGATGGATGTTAGCTGAACCTTTTGTGGTAATAATTTCACAATATATATGGATCAAACCATCATGCTGTATGCCTTAAAGTTATACAGTGATGTATGTCAATTACTTCTCAAGAAAACTGGAAGGAAATAATAAAATAAAACAGAAATTTTATAAAAGTTAATGCTGAAAATGAAATTAGGAAACACTCAAGGAAATTAAGTAATTCTAGCAGATTTTTCATCACCTGAATTTTTAACACAAGTGATTGGCTACTGGATAGGCAAAGTAATTAATGTAATGAAGTGGGAAGTGCTTCCTGCAGAGCAGTCTATTATGTATTTATAAAAGATCAATCACTGTGTAACCTAGCTGCTAGCCAAAGAGATGGATAGCACTGTTTGTGAAAATAAAAAGTAGCTGTAGGGGTGCCTGGGTGGCTCAGTCTATTAAGCATCTGGCTCTTGATTTCTACTCAGGTCATGATCTCACAGTTCATGAGTTTGAGCCCCGCATTGGGCTCTGTGCTGACTGTTCAGAGCCTGCCAGGGATTCTCTCTCTCTCCCTCTCTCTGTTAGTCCCTGACTTGTGCTCATGCTCTCTCTCTCCCTCTCAAAATGAAACAAAAATAAACTTAATTTTCAAAAGCAACTACTGATTATCAACTAAGATAACTAAAATAAGACATTGCCAACCCCAAAACAATGTTTTGTAAAATTAATAAAACTAATTATTGATATCTTTACCTAGAAAAAAAGAGAAAGTAAGGTCTTGGGTAGGGCTAAATATGACCTTGTAATTGGTGGCTACATATAAGAGGAGGGATAGAAGGAAAGAAAGAAAAGAAAATACAGTGAAACAGGAATATTTTCAACTCCTTCAGTCAATTCCAAATAACAGTGGGGAAAGAGGGCTATTTACAAGAGGGAAATATAGAAAGAGGCAAATACATGAGAGAACCTGCTGGAATCCCCAGGAGATAGAGAGCAAAATATTTGCCTTACTTCCCTATTGTAACTCCCACAGAACAAGTTTATTCAGTTATGTATATGCAATTATTTATAAAGTAATAGTATAATATGTCCTTATGATACTCTTCACAATTAAATACCGTTTTTTCAAGCTAAATTTATTTTTTTTTTAATGTTTGTTTATTTTTGGGAGAGAGACACACACACAGAGTGCAAGTGGAGGAGGGGCAGAGAGAAAGGCAGACACAGAATCCGAAACAGGCTCCAGGCTCTGAGCTGTCAGCACAGAGCCTGACGCGGGGCTCGAACCCATGAACTGTGAGATCATGACCTGAGCCGAAGCCGGACACCCAATTGACTGAGCCACCCAGGTACCCCTCAAGCTAACTTTAGTGGCCTGTGACCATATGACCCAAAGAACCTGATCTGTTCTCTACCATCTATTACACCACCCTTCTTCACTACCTAAGAGCAGAAACTTGTATACTATCTTCATAGTAATGTTTCTGTACTTTCCAATTTAACTCTAATATACAAATTGTGAATATAAAGACCAATTTTGCTGTTTCAGGTAATGAGGAGGTCTCTTTCTCAGGGCTTCTATGAATTTTAATTTCGATAGCATAGGAGGATATCTCTAAACAGAAAAACAAAATAATGTTGTGTATTCTGTGCTTTACCTCAAGGCAAATGTGTGGTGCCATTAGGAAACATTAGGAAAAATATCTTACAAATTTCAAATGTCTCTGCTTGTTAAAAGAAAAAGTAGAAGCAGAAATGGAGCTAGAACAAGGCATCAGGATAGAATGATTAAGTAAATTGTGATATATATTCATGATAAAATATTGTATACAGCCACGAAAATGAATAAATTACCACTATATGCAGTGGCATGGATGAATGTTAATAGCATAATGTTGACATTATGAATGCATAGAATATGACCTATTTGCATAATGTTCAACAATAGACAAAATTAAAGCATGTTGTTTAGAGGGAGCATAGACGAGTGGCACAACTAGGGAAAAGAAAGGGAGTCGTTCTCGTAAATATTAGCGTGTTGTACTTCAGACAAGGACGCAGGATAAATGATCGAAATGAAGAGCCCAAGCTTCTGGCTGCTGACAATTTTGCATTTCTAACCTGGTTCACTGGATACTCACATGGATGTTTGCTTTGGAAGCATTTGTCAGTCTGTAAATGTAGGTTTCCTGCTATTTCGTGTATGTGTTTTAAATGTTAATTAAAACGAAAAGAAAAAGAACCCCAAAGGAATTGGAGTTTCCTGATTCCAAAGACATCTTGGGTTAAATGCTGTAGTGAAGTTTGTGAAAGTGAATTATTTCAGCCAAAAATTCAACTGCAGTGTCTTTTTAAAAATTTTTTTTAAAGAATGTTTTAAGTTTATTTATTTATTTTGAGAGAGTAAGTACGAGTGGGACGGGGTGGCGAGAGAGGGACAGAGAATCAGAAGTAGGCTCCGTGCACTGTCCCCAGGGAGGGCTCTGTAGGGCTCGATCTCATGAACCATAAGATCATGACCTGAGCTGAAATCACGACTCTGCAGCTCAACGACTGAGCCACTCAGGAGCCCCTAATTTTCATTTTTTTTTTACACTCTGGATACCCTTCCATCCCATCTGACCTGCCTCGCTGCCCTCCGTCCTGCCACCCAGATCTGTTTTCACCATTCCCTGTTTCACCATTCACCAGTCCTTTTGGATACATGCTTTCCACAACACCTGTTACAAATCTGCCTCCCACAGCCTCTCTTTCCTACCTCACCCTGCCTTAGGTCAAGGCCAATTCCTCAGCTGAGAGGCTATGTTACAGACAATAAAGAAAGAGGTTCTGTGACATTTCTCCTTTAGATCCACACATCCCCTACCCAACCCTCTCTAGGAATTGAGCTGTGTCTCTACTATGATATTACCTTCTTATTCTATAGTTAGGACAATCAGATATGAGTTTAAGGACTGAAGATCTCAGTATTAGAGACATAAGGCACAGAACCCTTCAAAAATTCAGAAGAAGCATGTGTCAATCTTTAACACCATTGTCATTTAGTACAAAAACCATTGTGTTTAGTAGGTGCTCTTTTTCAAAATATGTGATTAGGCATTGAGGTAGTTTCCTTGTTTTACTGTAAGTTGTCATTCTCTTTCTCTCTCTCTCTCTCTGTCTCTCATTCTCTCTTAATCTCTTAATCATTCTAGTTATTTTTGTTGTATTTCAAGGGGCAGAAGGAATTAAATACTTTTATGGCAATAAATCTAGTGGCAAATCTAAAACCCTGAGATAGAATTATCATTTGCCTTTTATTCATGATGTAACAGATGCGTAAAGTTTGAGTAACTTATTTAACATCACAATCAATAAGTTGTTGAATTAGAGTTCGAGACCAGACTGTCTTCATAGCCCATGCTTCCTACATATGGTGCTACCGTAACACAGCCACCAGAAATTCAATTAGAATCAAGGATCTACCTTCATCTTCTTCCACGTACTGGAACATAAAAAGCTTTTTTGGTCATTCACTGCCACATCCCTAGTGCACTTAATGACAAGGGTTAGGAGTTATTTGTAGAATAAGGAAGGGATATAGCACCTCTATCTATGTGAATAACACAGTGTATATAATACCCGGTAAACAAAAGAAGAGATTATGCACACTTTTTACTGCATAAGTAAATATTTTGGTTAATTAGAAATCTGGGTGTAATCTGGTCTCTTTCCTTCCTTTCCCCTCCACAGCCAATCTACTAAGTTGTTCTAATGCCTCCCCTGTCCCCTCTACATCTCTAAGTCCCCATCTCCATCTCTCTAGTGCAGTTCATATCCATTTCCAGCCTGGATTTCTGCAACTGTCTATAGGATTTCCTTTTGTTTCTCTTCCCTGGTCCCGACCAATCTGCTGTCTACATTGTAGCCAGAGGGAACCTTCCTAAAACGCAGAAATCATATGACCCTCCCCCACATAACATCTGCAAATAGAGGCCATTTGCCCAAGTGGGACAGTTCAAATATACCTTTGGCTTGTAAGACTCTTCATCACCTGACCATGATTTCACCCTCCTGGTTCCTCCTCCCATTTCTGCCCCACTACTTACACCCTCTCACATCCCCAGAGCGGTTGCACTTCATTTCATTTTCTGGAATCAGCCATGCACAGTCCAGGCTTGACACATGCTGTTTGCCTGACAGGAACAGTTCATGTCCTCTCTCAGCGGCCTAATGCTCTGTAATACAATGGCTTGTTTAATTACGCCTCTGCCAGGGGCCCCGTCTGTTTTATTACCCATCTCCTCTCCATTGCTACCAACAGGCCTGGAACAAGGTAGGGCCTCAGCGATTGTCTGAATTAAAACAGAAAACGTGTTGTATACATTCAAAAAATAGGATTTTAATCTATCCCTCAAATCCATAAAGGGATAGTGTTTCCATAATACAGGCAATAACTCAATTTAAAATGCTATTGTACATTTTCATTTTTATAAATAAAAATAACAAAAATTGTGATCAATATGTGCTCTGAATGTTTCTGTGTTTAAAGAAGCCCCAGGATTCTTATTTAAACATCCCAAGTGCCAATCATTTGAAAAGCGTGACCTGAAAAAGAAAAAAAATGTATGTAAATCAAAATCAAAATGGCAACTCTGTTTACAAACAGGACTATAGATCTAAACCATTCTAAACCCCTTACTCAGTGAGGGGGAAAAAGTTAGTAGAAGGAAGGTTTTATGAATTTATTTTTATGAAACTACAAGAAGCATAAACATATAGAGGTATGTTGCATTTTGAAAACAAAAATATTTGAAATAGTAGTAATGAAGGGGATAACTAGGAAGCTTCTTTACCCTACTGTAGTTATGGCAAATGAATGAGTTTCCTTTGTTAGTGAACCTGAATGCACTTAACCAGTGGTCTTCCCCCTGTGCTACAGACCAAATCGGAGAGTCCCTGTGATATTTGTAATCAGAACTACATTGCCAGTCCTTCTGTTAACGAAGTCCGCATATTAGTGGCCGTTGAGATCTTCATAGTGCCCAGGAGAGCTCACTGCTCATAGTCAGCCATCATCAACACTAAAGGGCTAGTTCCTTACCCTGGAATTCAGGAGGCAAATGGTAGGACCATCTGCACCTCTTCGCCTTGATGTCTTCTAAGACACTGAGTTATGTTGATTCTACCTTTAATGCTCCTTGATTCTTGACACCTCTCTTCACCCTCAGTGCTGCAACCATCTCCAGGCTGAGTGTCCACAGTGGCTTCTTAAGTGGTTATTTTCATCAACTTTTGACACCATTTCATCTATAATCTTCAGGGAAAGGATAGCATTATTTTAGAAACACAAATATTATCTACTTGGATATTTTTCTTCAGTCTTATGTATTTATTTTATTTTCTCTGATGCTGCATGAAGTATACCATAATTTTTAGTTTTGACTGACATAAGCTGAATGTTCAGTTATCTCAAGATTGACGTTTACTATTAATTATGACATAGAGTTTATGCTTTCCAGAATTTTATGAAATTAATTTTTGGTAATAGTCATATTTGACTTAGCCACAACATTAGACTGTAGATGATTTATCACCCACAGATAATTTATATTGCATGTATAATGTGACTTAGGTTAATCAGTGGTTAAAAGGTATTAGTATTTAATGTTTGAGCAACATATCAAGTGGTTATAAGATAGTTGTATTACATATCCTGGCATTTAATTTTTAGCCTAATTGCGTATCTTCTTTAATCAATATGACTTGTTAAAGTTGCTTATACCTTAATAACTTAATTAAATAGATATGATATGTCTGCAACTGCTTGATCTATCTTCTTCATGTGGTCATTGCTCCACTGATTTGAAAGTCTGTTTCCTTTAACAGATTCCTATTATTTCCTCCTGGTTCATAGCATTGTTCTTACTCCTGCTAGTATCAATCATGTGTCAGTAGCCTTGCAAAGACCTTCTTCTCATCAGGACCACCACACATTTATTAGGCTCCTTTGTGTGGCCTTGCCTATAAAGCACCTAAGGTCTTTTACCTCAATATCCTTTACTATTTGTACTGGCAGAGTAACTTAGTAACACTGTTTGGCCTCCAAAACTATATTTTATGGATAGTCATCCAGTTTCCCATAAGACTTGGAATCTCTTCTATCTCCAAGTGAGTTCCCTGGCCACAAGCACTTGCTCAAGAGATTTGAAAGTTATTCTTTGTAAATATTAATTCTGATGTCCCTTTACTATTTATATTAGGACATTAACATTTTAAGAGGCAGGATGCTCTTTTATTAAGAATGTGCATTTTGGGGGCACCTGAGTGGCTCAGTTAAGCATCTGACTCTTGATTTCAGCTCAGGTCAGGATCTTGCAGTTAGTGAGTTTGAGCCCTGTATGTGTCTCCATGCTGACAGTGTGGAGCCTGCTTGAGATTCTTTCCCTCACTTGTCTCTCTGCCCCTCCCCTGCTCATGCTCGCTCTCTCTCTCTCTCTCTCTCTCTCAAAATAAATAAATAAACTTAAAAAAAAGAATGTGCATTTTGGAGCTAGGATGCTTACATTCAAATCCTCACTCTGCCATTTTTACTTGTTGTGGGATGTAAGTAAGCCATTCAACCTTTCTGTGATTCTTTTTTCTCATCTATAAAAAAGGTAGATGATAAGTAGTCACAGATTTATTGTGATTATTAAATGTGTTAATATAGCAATGTGTTTACAAGAGTGCTTGGTATATACAAAACACTCAGTGTATAGTAACTGTTGTTATTATTGGCATTTTTATTCTTACAGTACCTCCACAGTGATTATAAATACAAATAGACAATCAGACTTATAAGACACAAATTGTTTGTTTGTTTGTTTGTTTGAGAGAGAGAGAGAGAGAGAGAGAGAGAGAGAGAGAGAGAGAGAGAAGGGGAGGGGCAGAAAGAGAGAGGGACAGAGAGAGTCCCAGCAGGCTCCATGCTCAACCCAGAGCTCAATGTGGAGCTCACTCCCATGACCCTGGTATCACGACCCAAGCTGAAATCAAGAGTCTGATGCTTAACCAACTGAGCCACCCATGCACCCAAGCCATAAATAGTTTTTAATCTAATATTATTCACTTTGCTTAACTGACGTTATAGAAGAATACAAGGCAGGAGATATAGCAAGTGCGTCATCATTTCATCAAGATCCCAGCAACTATCCAGGTACACAGTTTCTTTTGCCTTCAAACCAAATGAGGCAGTACAACTGTCACAGACAAGAGCGATATGATAGAAGCTGTGTCCTCTATTTCCTACCAATTCTTAATACCGACCTAGTCATGCAAGCCTGAGGCCTGGATGCCAACTCATATGTTTCCTAATGTAGGTGTAGTTTTGCTTGATGAATTCGGCTGACACAACATTCTCATTTATTTGAGCTCTGTTGTTTCCAAGGAAACAGTGCTATGGGAGTCTAAGATCATTCTAGAAATGCCTTTATCAGCCCATACATTGATCATTTACTCAAATTTATTATTTTATTTTGGAAAGAAATTCTAGTTGATATAGAAAATATGTTCTTGCAGGAAGTAGAATAAATGTTCATTGAATTTAGTTAAAAATTTAGTCGTAGATATGCACAAGTTTAGACAAATTCATTTATTAGCCTTTTCAAGGATTCACTAAAGTGTTTTGTCTCAAATCTTTCTCTGTATCTCCAGTTCTGATGGCTATAATGTGTTCATTAGAAGTACATAACTAGGCTACAGGTATTTGCCCATATTAATATATGGATGAACTTGAATGATAAAAATGTTAAAATTGGATCATCAATTTTTAATATCTCATTACATGTTTTATGACATGAGTATACAAATAACATTCTTCCAACTAAAGAGCTGAGAGCTAACTAAATGGGTCATAAGTCAAGGAAAGCTTGATGGGAAAGTTTCAGTTATCGAGTTCTGCATAACAAACTATTCCAAACTTAGTGGTCTAAAACAACAATTATCTTATTATACCACATCTTTTTGTACATCAGGAATTCAGAGAAAGCTAGAATGGATAGTTCATGTAATCTGTGTGGAATTGATGGAGATCAGTGGTGTTCAATTGGCAGAATGTCTGAAGCCACTTCACTAACAAGCCTGGTATCTTGGTAAGGATGGTTGGAAGTCTATTTTTATTAGGATAACATTAGAATCTTATGAAGTGACAAAATAAATTGTATCTGTATTAGTTTTTAGATTCTCACATGAAAGCTCAGAGCTCCAACAGCAAGTGCTTTATGGAAGCAATATGGGAAAGAACTTGGGTTTTATAACCCAACCTCAGAAGACACATAGAATCTCTTCTGCCACACTTACTGGTTGAAATAGTCACAAGCCCACTCCTATTTAAGAGAGGAGTATGGAAGCACTCTCTCAATGAGAAAAATATCAAATAATTTTTGGCTTTATTTAAAAATAGTAATAGAATTGTAAAGAAATGTCTAGTATATGTAGGGCAATTTGTAGCAATATACTTGAGGGTTAGGGGTGTCCTTTGCTAGGAAAGAGGAAACACAGGGCACACTTTGGTAAGTAGACCTGCGCTCAGGGCGGTAGAAATGTATGAATGACAAATGGCCCATTCATACTGCAGCTAGATGTAAAATTTCTACCCAACAGAAATGTCTATGAATATTAACAAAACCAAAGCCAAATTCCAGAATTGGAAAATTGATATAGAATCTTAAAAAAGTGGTAAAGAAATGGGGACAGCTGGGTAGCTCAGTCGGTTGGGCGTCCAACTCTTAATTTTAGCTCAGGTCATAATCTTGCAGTTTGTGGCATTAATCCCTGCATCAGGCTCCATGCTGACAGCGCTGATCCTGCTTGGGATTCTCTCTCTCTTGCTCTCTCTTTGCCCCTCCCCTGCTCTCTCAAAATAAATAAATAAACATTTTTTAAAAAGTGGTAAAAATGATTCAAATAATTGAATATTTTACTAACTCATCCATCTAAAAGATTAAACGTTAGGCTGCTGGTTTTGAGGTTTCATAGTTACCTCTTCTCAAATTTATGGGCTTTATTAAACATAAAAAACTCCAGCACCCAAAGTCCATAATGAATCTAAATGTTTGTGGATTAATGAAACGACTTTTTACAATCATTTGCTATTTTTCTGCAACAAATATTTTTGTTTATGATAATGAAAAATCTTCAGTAAGCAATACTATGAAGTATGGTTTTATAAAGAGACAATGACTATTTTCAATAGTAAGTTTCAAGAACAATGAAGGACAAGGACAGATCCCAAAATAGTTGGGGGGGATAATACTCTGTGGACCTATCAATTTATTCACAAGTTAATTAAATAGTTTCCTTTCAGTGATACCCACAGCTAATAATATCCACAGCAGTAATATAATTTGCAAACTCTCAACATTTTTAAGTCCTTAAAGTGAAGTACTAATACCAGTACAAAGTAATTAGAAAAAAAATCACAATGGAATTTTGAATATCCAGGTAATCCAAGTTAATATATATTATGGGCTTTAATAGAGGTGTATATAAATATACATCTGTATATGTATATTATGGAATGTCTATAATCGAATTTATCTTTTATAAATCTATAACTATATATTTGTATAATTATATGTTTAATCACACTAAAATATAAAGTTCATAAAAGCTGGGATTTCTTCTGTCTTGTTCTCTACTGCATCCTGGTGATTAAAAGGGTATCTAGCACATGCTAGGGCTCAATATTCATTTATTGAATTAAATCTAATTCCCCTACTGTGTCAGCCTCACATCATGAATCCTGTCTGGTTTCTTGGCCCTGTAGGAATCTCATCATTTTAACCAGTGTGTAGATGCGTGTGTGTAGGGGTGTGTGTGTGTGTGTGTGTGTGTGTGTGTGTGTGTGCGTGCGCACACCCATCCACAAAAATAGAGCTTTTCTTTTTTTCTAGCTACTTACTTCCATTTTATGTACTTTCCTTTCTTCTTTTGTTAATGTCCAATAAAACTAAATGAAGATTAATTATTCTGCTATTTTTTATTATAGCTGTACTGGAAGCTACACAGTTCATCTAGGTTTTCAAATGTTTTAGAAAATTGACAAAACCATTTAAACTACTAGTTTATTTTCCTGTATAAATATGAAATATATGCAATTTTTGCATCAGCACAGAAGAATCAACTGACTTTGCAAAACATTTTTGGGATAAAGATAGATATTCTCAGAAGAAGAAACAGGTTATAATGTTCCTATATAACCTACAACCCCTCAGTCATTAGCTTGTTACTCATCCATTTAAACATTGGATGAGGCAAGTCTTTACTGAATAGCTGTTATGTATTCAACACTGCTTTAATCATGGCAAATAAAAACATATTAAACAGCTCTGAAGATGCCATCTCCAAGCACACACACACTTCATAGAGAATGGTGTAAAAAATGCATGTAAATCAGACTGCAGGAGTTCTGAGAATGGGATGTTGATGCAGGCTAGGAAAATTGGGACAGATTTCAAAGAGAAAAATACAGTACCTCACTTGGGTAGAAAAGAGGCAGATGATAATAATTTGATGCATTTGTTTAAAATCTTATCCCAACTACCATTCTCTTTTGGTGCTCAGGATCTTATAGCTTCCGTAAACATGAACTAACTTTATTTTTAAAAGTTTATTTTAAAACATGGAAGTCAAGAAAATATAGTTATGACCTCGTAGTCACCCTCTGTCAACAGGAAAATTGTAAGCCTCTTTGGTTGCTTACCTTCCATCATGTTCTAAATGTCCTTCAGAGCCCCATTATGCTTCACTCTACTGGTACTGATTTCTCCTGAGCCAATCCATTGGGCCAACTGTTGTCCATATTCCTTGCTAAGAGACCTCATGGGTCCCTTTCCAGAATCTTCATTTACAATCCTCACATGGAGGATATTTAAAAATACCAGGAGGTGAGAGAAGATAGATCAGAATTACCCTCACTTCCACCGCTACATATAAACCATAGAAATTTTGAAAACAATAAATGTTACTTTTGCTGATGTCATCTGGCTATTCCCCATGTTGCCTCACAATGTCATATATCCCATGAGAACCTTGACCCTGACTTGGCAGTCTTTTCTTCCATTTGAATTCCTAACAGCATTCCACCATTTATGCTGCTTAGAGAAAAGAGAAGCACGCCAACTTCCCAGTTGCTTACCCTCCTTCTTCGTTGACTATTGTTTACAAAATCACTCAGCCACCTGCTACTGTTTTAAACAAATTCTGTATTCTATTTTCTCACCAAAATTGCATTTCCTTCCCACTTCTTTACTCCTCATACCTAAACTTAATCTATACATCCTACCACAAATGCTTAAAATGATTTCCCTCCTATCTAAGTGCAAATCAAACTCCTATTTGAACATTGAGATAGTACAGGTGTCCACTTCTCTGTAAATTCTTTGATATTCTTTTTTTTTTTTCAACATTTTTAATTTATTTTTGGGACAGAGAGAGACAGAGCATGAACGGGGGAGGGGCAGAGAGAGAAGGAGACACAGAATCGGAAACAGGCTCCAGGCTCTGAGCCATCAGCCCAGAGCCTGACGTGGGGCTGGAACTCACGGAACGCGAGATCGTGACCTGGCTGAAGTCGGACGCTTAACCGACCGCGCCACGCAGGCGCCCCAATTCTTTGATATTCTTGAGGCATCTGGGTGGCTCAGTGGGTTGAGCTTTGGACTCTTAATCTCAGCTCAGGTCATGATCTTAGGGCCATGAGTTCAGATCCCGCAGAGGACTTCATGCTAGGTGTGAAGCCTATTTAAAAAAGAAAAGTTTAAATTTTTGACACTCTTGACTTCTCAAGAATTAATGACTTCTTTCTCTGTAATCGTATAGAATTTGATTACAATGTATAATAATGTATTTGCTTGTACCACCCTTTTGTTGGCAGGTGAACTTGGGCCTTATATATCTTTCAATGTCCCTAATAAATAGTAGTAACTCAAAATGTTTACAAAAGTTTGATTATGGATTCAATGGACTGATTTTTTTTTGTTTCTGTGTATGATTTTGACATTGTTGGTGAAAAATAATAATTACATCAGTCGACATTATTTTCTAGTTATTGAGCTGAGATGACCTAATGATAACTTAATATGTATTTTAATATTTGTATTCCTGCTAGCTATGGATGTAGGTTTCCTTCAAAGGTAAACAATTCACGGGAATAAAATTCTATGTCCCCTTGTTTGTTAATATCCTAGTTAGAGAATATTAAAATCATCTCTTTTACTTATAACCCCCCTCCCCAGCTGTCAGAGGAATAGAGAACAAAAATTCCATCAAATTTATAATTAAAGTGTTTGGTCTTTCTTTACTTTTCCCTTTCCATGGAGAGGAATGAGCCCCTATATCCCAAACAGATGTTTTACACAGGCTTGTGAGACCACATTCCTGAAACTCTCCTCCTGGGTCCTGTTCCCAAATGTTTGAGGCAAAACAGTTTCCCAGATTGCTAAGCAAGAGTATTAAAAACATTGAAGATTAATAATTTTCATAATTTTGTCTACATTTCCTCCTCCCATCACCTTCTTTTATTCTCTATTTCTGGAGTTTCAAATTTCCCATGGATGGTTGTGCATGTGTGTGAATGAGTGTGTGTGTGTTTGTATTATACACACACACACACATATATATATATATATATATATATATATATACCACAAATTTAAAAAAATTTCATAGTTCTTAGTACTAGCATTTAATGCTGTACAGAAATGGGTATACTAATGAGCTAATGAATATTACTGCATTTTCTACCTAAGAAAATGTGTAAACATTGCCTAACAATGGAATTTCAAGGTAGAGTCAATTGTGCCACATTAACGCTGTGACTATATATAAACACCACATTTTATCCTTCTTACTTCTAGTTTCTTTAATACAAAATAACACTCTGAGATGTGGGTGGGACATATCATCTTTTTTTTTAACAAAACATGAATATTTTATATTTTTTAAATTTATGTGACAAGAAGGAACTATTTCCCTGCCTACGTACTAAAATCTTATTGATTCAGATCTTACTTACATATTGGCAAGTCAAGGATATTAAATTGCCAAATTTTGTTTTTGTTTCTGTTTGGTGACACTTAAACTTTCTCCAGTTATACACCGCACAGGTTTTCTGCTCAGGTAGGAGTCAAGGCCTCTATAATCAGTATTCTCTTTTATTTTTGCAGAGATCATCTTCTTATGGAGACTAATTAAAGCATGATGAGTCAGGTATGTTCTGGGGTATATTTTAAGTTAATTATGTGCTGAACTCTTACCTTTGCTGCTTTGGGCATAAATTAAAAGAGTCTAAAGTCTGTTCTTTTTTATTTTTCCAAAAAGTGTTTTTTAGACCCATTTAAAAAGATATTTCCAGAGAAAATGCATCTGACTTGAGATCTGAACATAAAAGAGAAATAATACATCTTGCAAACTCTCTACCATAGAAAAGGTAACCATGATTTTATTATGGCAAAGGGTACAATTCAAGGTCACTGCCTTGCTTTGCCTCTGAAGTTTGTTTAACAGCTAGGAAAATACACAAAGATTCAAATCCTGGCTTCTTTTAAGTAACATTTGGTATAAAAGTATTTGATCAGAGAGAGAAGTACGAACTCTATAAGGAAGCCATGCAATCTGAATTTGTAATGCTTGACAACAAAACATTTTACTGTAGTGTAAATAATATTATGTGTGCAGGCTTTTCATTTTAATGTTAGAGACCATATTTTCTATTTAAGAGAGAATAACCAGATAAATACCAAGTGTACATTGAAATTCAAACTCCTTTTTTATTTAGGAAACTCAAAGATTTGTTCTCCTGTTATTCTATTGAGTTCCTAACCCTAGAGAGTGAGGTTCAAGAAATCCAATGGTTTAATCTCTAGCCAGGTGTTTGGGGAGTCTTCTATTGAAACACTACCTTAATTGCATTTAGATATCATATCAAATTAAATAAATTCATTAACACTGAGATACAGCATTTGGGCAATTCACTAACCCAAATGAGGACAGTGTTCTAAGCGCTTGGTAAAGTCTCTCAGAAGAGGAGAAACTAATTAAATTAACATCATACTCTTTTCCCAAAATTCGGTGCCTGGGGGGCAGAAAGAGTTTTCTTTGTGGTGTGATTTTAAAGACTGTTTTAGCTAAAAATATCTTCCTTTTCTCCAACACCTCCTCCAAATCATTATGATATCCACAATCTCCATAAAAATTTTTGGTTTTTTGAGTTTAAAGACCACCTATGAGCTGTAAATGGAATTGAATTCAATGGCCAAGAATTGGTAATTAAGAAAAATATTTTTTTCCTGTCACCAAATAATCTTAGGAAAGACACTCAGAACCTCATTATCTCTGTGTGTAGTATGTAGTTATTCCAGATGATATCTAAGAAAGTGGTTAGCTGTTTAGGTTTAAATTCTGCAAGTCAAGGGGCACCTGGGTGGCTTAGTCGGTTGAGCATCTGACTTCGGCCCAGATCATTATCTTATGGATTACAAGTTTGAGCCCCACATCAGGCTCTGTGCTGACAGGTCAGAGCCTGGAGCCTGCTTCTGTGTCTCCCTCTCTCTCTCTGCTCCTCCCCAGCTCATGTTCTGTTTCTGTCTCTCTCAAAAATAAATAAAAATATTTAAAAAATTTTAAAAACAAATTCTGCAAGTCAATGACGAACTTAACCGTATCTAGACTGTCAGTTAATACATCAGGATTGCTTCAGTCATTTGCATCATGGATTAAATTATATGATCAGATTAGCTGAAGTTAGTTGCCTAATGATGTAGTAGGTAAAAGCATCAGTGACAGATGATATTACAAGAAGCAATTAGCATCACAAAGAAACATATGCCTTTCAGTCTGGCTCACAAAATAGTTTAGAAAACATAGAACCTTATTATTTTATTGAGTTCTATACCTTTAAAATCTCTCTCTCTCTCTCTCTCTCTCTCTCTCTCTCTCTCAATATATTTTGATGTGATTGATGAGGACAATATTTACTCATTTTTCCCCTAAGAATAGACTGGATCAAAGTAAGTGTCCTTTAAATGAATGTATAATGGGATCAATCAGTCAATTAATGTGAAAAGTTGGATGCACAGACAGGCCTGAAAGATGAACCTAACAGGCAAAATTCCTGGCCATTCAACTGCTCAGTCCTTGAAATAAGAACAACACTTTCAAGCAAACAGCTTGTAGGAATATAGGGTAGCTTCTAAAGAGAAATGATTCAGAAAAACATCTGATATGGATTGTGAGTTATAGAGCAAGTGAATTATATAATTCTCTAAAAGGGAATGACATTATCCTTTGATAAGAGGCATCAAAGATGAGATAATACTGGTAACTAAACCAGTACGAATTGAAAGTATGATAAACTGGGACTCCACCCCCCCAATGCCATCCTTCCTGTGTTGTGCTTCTTCCCCAATTTTCCTGGAGTCATCTGTAATCTACCAGATGTCTATCTTGTGTTGTATACACTAAAATCTTAGTTGTCTATGAAAAAAATTAACATGTGTTTTTAATCCATGTAGGGGCATGGGAGCCTCTCAAAAGCGAAAAAGTCTTCAACCCTGAAAATGATAACTCTAATTTCAGGTCTATTGATGGAGCTATTTGGTGCAGGGACTCCTTCAATGACCCTGAAGACCACTATTTACCATACTGTGCACTCACTTGGGCTGTACTCTATTTGAGAAGTATATGTGGATATTGGTGGTTCCTAATTACATGGCAGGTAATATCGCATATTTCTTTGTTAACAACAACAGTACACAGCACATGGTTGCAACTAGATTTTCCGTTGATCCCTTTCAGCTTACCTCTTGTGCCCATGGAGCAGTTTGTCAGAGAAATCAGAGGCGGAGGGACTGTTAAGAGGCTAGGTTCTTCTTCATGTGTAGTTACTAACTACCTTTGAGGCTCTGGGCCACTACTTAACCTTTAAGTTTCTTCATTGAAAGTATTTATCAGAGTATTATAAGGAAAGAATAAGAAAATGCATGTCAAAATTCTTTCACAAATATAAAGATATTAGCTTTACAGCTAGCTTAGGTAAAAATCCCTGCATGATAATTTTATTTTAGAACAAAATTAAATATTTGAATGCTTTGTCATGCTTCTGCCTATAGTTTGAACTGAGACAGAAACTCCTTATCTACCATAGGAACAAAGAGATATGGTAGTAGAATTCTATCCAGTGGAAAGGAAAAAAAAAAGACAAAGTAAGAGAAAACATTGAATATGATAACAGGGAGGGAAAGGACAGAGAAGCAGAAAGAAGAGGGTATCTATATGGAAGAGTGGAAGAATATCTACGTATTAGACTTCATCTTTTAGGAATTTTTAAACTTCTCTTGCATAACGGAGGCCTGGACCATAGAAGATTCAAAACACTCTGCAGGTATCTCTGCCTAAATATACTGCTTAAAAATGATTATTTCTTTTTTTTTCTCAAAAAGGATACCAAAATGTAGAAATACACTTATTTGAGTCCACACCAACATATGGGAAAATGACTTAACAATATACAGAAACAATTTAGTCAGTAAGTGTTTGCATATATCTGTTTCTACTGGAAAAAAGAGGACAAATTTGAAGAGTTTTGGCAGTTTGCCTTGTGGTACTATGAAGTCTAATGTTTGGTTAAAATGAAAATGGGATATCCATGTCAAAGGTATTTTATCAATATTTATATGTAAAGAAACTGTTGTAATATATCGAGAAGTAATATTGTACAGTGGTTATAACAAAATAGAATAGTAGTTGGAATGCAATTATTGGAGTAGATTCTATAGGTTTTTGACAGAGTCATTTGCTCACTGTGTAATCTTGGGCAAAATACTCAACCTCTTTTTTCCTTAGATTCCTCATCTTTACATGAAAGTTATAAGAGTGATATGAAATTTATCATATAAGTCAATTTGTATAAATTATTTAGAACATATAAGTGCTTAGTGTTAGTTATTGTTGCATGTTTATTTTTAAGTGAGAATATATGAGTTAGTGTTGATTTTTATTTTATTTTGATACTTCAGTGTGTATGTTCGTGTGTGTTTTTCGTATCCCCTTCTAAATAAAATTTAAAAGTCTGGTATATAAGAAACAGCTTAGGGTAGAAGACACTCATGGGGAAAAAAGGGAGAGAAACTACTTTTCAGGTATATTATGGTTTCAGTAAAGAATTATATATAAATGGGGTGCCTGGGTAACTGAGTTAGTTATGCATCCAACTCTTGATTTCGGCTCATATCTCACAGTTTGTGAGTTCAAGCCCTGCATCGGGCTCTGTGCTGACAGTGCAGAGCCTTCTTGAGATTCTCTCTCTCCCTCTCTCCCTGCCCCTCCCCTGCTTGTTATCTCTGTTTCTAAAAAAATAAATAAGCTTAAAAAAGAATTATATCAAAGTAAATGATGACATTCTTAGTTTTTTGTTTATTAATATTTTTATTCATGTACATTTAACAATTAGACATAATTTTTAAGCTGATAGTCCTTACCAGCTGTGTATTTGAAGCTTCTTCTTCATCTAGCAACTTGAATTAGCGCATAGAACTATCAAAATCCTTGACTCCTTTAACTTCAATTCATTTCTTGTTTTATGTTCAACTGTAATTACCCAGAGTTCTTTTAAAAATTTCAAATCTAATTAGTGTTGCACCCAAATCTTTGTCAACTAAAGAGTATCTTCCAATACTGATTCGATGAATACTAATGGCTACATTTATGAGAAACTACAGCATAAGTGCCTGAGGATAGATCCTTTTGTAGACCTTATAAAAATAATCAACAGTACCAAATTCAAAAGAGCTGGAAAAATAAATCTAAAACAAATGCAAAATGCAAAACTTTCTCTTAATAGGTTATCAAACACACAAGCAAGCAAAGGAAGCTTGCTTATCATTTGCATCTTTGCACCAATTAAACATGAGATAGCAATATTCTTACAGGTTCATTAAGAATTTCAGGTTAAAGAAATGCTGATTACAGATATATACGCAAAACATAATTGATTTCTGAAATCAGACCTCTTTACCTATGAAACAAAAGCTACTGATTTCCTTCTCTTTTAACTATTCTTTGGATCTTGTGCTGTGTAAAGGAGGAAAAATAATTTTCCTTCCACCCTTCTAGGTTCTTGGCTGAAACACCCTCTCATGATGGAAAACAGATTAACAGGAGAAAAATAGAAGTTTAGTAACATGTATACTTCCTATATACATGGGAGATAGCAAGGAAAACTGAGCAACTCCCCAAAATGGCCCAAGCCATCATCTTAAACAGCATTTCTTCTAAAAACAAAATGTGTTGAGTGGAGGCTGTTGGAGCCAGGTATGGGAGGTGATCAGGCAAAGCACAGTAAACAAGGGTAAGGTTGTTTTGCAGATTGAAGTCATTGCCTTCTCCATTAATAGTGTCTAGAGATTTAGTGTCATGCTTTTTTGATATAGAGGGGAGATGACCTTAAAAATAAAGATTTTTCTTATAAATAGAAATGTCATTTTCATAGCTTTTCCGGCATCTGCTGCTGCTTTAAAAAAATATTTAGCTCAAACAAATTATTCAGCTTAAAATAATCCTTATGCCAAAGAGGCATATTTTGGGGTGACATATTCTGGTCCCCTTTATCTGTTATTGAATTTTCAATTATTCTATGTACTACTACATTTAATAAAAATACAGCAAAATAAAAGTACTTTTTAATAAAACCTTTGGAAAACATATCTGAAGAAAATGGAGAAACCAGAAAAACTAAACATTAAAGAAGGTGATGTCTTTTTCACCCCTTCTGCCTACCCTAATACCCAACTAAATTTGTTCAAATATCAAATTCAAATACCATGGAATACAGCAGCAAAAGAGAAAGAAATAGGGCCTAGAGTCAGTTTTGCCAAAATATGCTTCCCAAGCAACTGTTTTTAAAAGCTTCAAGAGAACCCTGAAAATTATCTTATCTGAATAAAAAAAATCTCTTATCTGGTTCTGGCTATTATTACAATGATCTCAAAGCCATTATGAATCAGGCAGCATCACATCTAGTAAGTAGAGAGATGCTCTATGGAGTTGTACAAGACAACTTCCTTTTTATAGAAAGAAACAGGGCAAGGAATTATTTAAAAAGAGAAGAAAGGATTGTTTCAGGCCAGGACATCTGAGTGGAAAGGGAATGACAAGGTTTTTATGGTACAGATGACTTCACTATTGGTGATCAGTTAATTTCAGATTGACTGTGAAAACATCACATTTCTGGGATAGATCAGTAATTAAATCTTGGTTTTCTGTTGGGGGCAAGGACTCCATTTTGGACTTCTTTTTTAGCAGAATTCATGTTGTACTGCCCTCTTCCTGGTCTTGAACTCTAAATGGACTGCCCATGGTATACTTTACTCTGCTATGGTCACAATCTAGAGCAAAGGAATTTCTTACATGTTGTTAAATGTTAGAAAGTTATGTGCTTGAACCCACTCACAAATAAAAGTGACAAGATTTTAAGATTAAATTATCCAGAAGACTTTGTAATGAGTTCCTAATTGCTATACCAATGAATTTGTCCATTTAAATATCTATAAATAAGTTACAGGGGAAATAGAAAAGCAGATTGATTCAATCAAATGTATGTATTTTCAGCAATATATTTTTCAAGTTCTAACATGTCTGAGCAAGGGTATACTTCACATAATGGTGCCTGGCCATTGCAAATATGGTATGATAAATTAGAGTGGACTACAACCCTTTCTGTCCTTAAGGGAAAAACAGAATAAAGTCAGAATAGAATAGAAAGGCCTATTTATATATTTTTAAATAGATTCCTTTAAATTTATGCACTTTTAGACAAAACTAGATGAAAGACAGAAAAAAAATTATTTCAACATTTGACACAAACATTTTTGATGCCCCATTTTCATGTGGCAATATTAAAAAAAAAACAGAAAAATCACCACTTATATAATTTTTTATATATTTTTTCCTATTCTGTAGTAGTTTATTTATGTTCTTGAAATGAATACATTTTTTTTTTACATGCATTGCAGGTATCTATTCCCAATCTGTGGTTTGTCTTTTCACTTTGTATATAGGTGCTTTCAAAATTAGAGTTTCAAGCTTTTCTGTGCAACCCAGAGAGAGGTCTATACAGTGTTTTAATGGGCTCAACTTGTAACTTAAAGGGAAATTTTCACAATGTCTGAAGCCCTTGATATCCTGCAAATGAAGGAAGAGGATGTCCTCAAATTCCTTGTAGTAGAAACCCACTTAGGTGGCACTAACCTTGACCTCCAAATGGAACAGTACATCTAACAGAAGGAAAGTGTTGGCATCCACATCATAAATCTGAAGAATACCTTGAAGCTTCTGCTGGCCACTCATGCTATCTTCACCATCGGACTCCTGGCTGATATCAGGGTCATATTATCACCAGCTAGAACCCAAGACCTGATCTTTACTGCCCACATGCTTGTACTCATCGACCCACATTTTTCCTTAAGCTCTTCTTTCCAGTTTATCTCTTAACTCAGGCAAATGGAAAGTGAGACCACCCCCTCAAGTGACAGTGACTTGCCCTGACAAGAGCTCCAGCTGGCCTGGACCACCCAGATCAGCTTCAGTGTAATCCCGCCCCCCGCCCCACCACTCATGCCTGTGTAGATGGGAGTGACCTCTGGAATGACCATCAGCTACCTTTACTTCATTATGATGCTAAAATCTCTGCCCAAGGAGGAGCAAGAGCCTCATTTACATAGCACACAATGTATATATAGATATGTTTCCTTAAGGCACATGCACACACAGCCTTATGCCTGCCTCTACAAGGATCCCCTTTTTTATTCTGACCCTAAATAAAAGGAACCTATCCACACTTGCTCAAGGAATCACAGCTTTGGAAGTTATTGTCTGTAATATTATTTGCTGCAGTTTCCTTTGTGTGACACGTGGCCTGGTGTAGCTTCTCTCTGTGACTCACCCAGGAGCAAACCCATACTGGTTTGGCTACTATATCCTCCAGAAACACTGGCCCGTGAGCTGTGCTGAAGATTCCTGCTCTCACTGGAGCCACTCCTACTCCTGGCTGCTTACTTCTGGAAATTTCATTAACCAGATTAAGTCAATCTCTGGGAGCCATAACGTCTGGTGGTAACTGAGTCCAGGGCTGACCACCAGCCCCCAGAGAGGTATCTTTTATTAACCTGCATATCGCTGCTTTGTGTGACACAGACTTGCCTCTACTCTGTGTGAACTTAGTCACCCTATGCAACAAGTGGGTTTACTCAGTGGGTCTGATTTGGTGGGTGCTGGCCCAGGAAGTTCTGCGCATACATGGCACCATCTTCCAAAAAACACACATGGTAGGTCATGCCTGATCTGCACTTCTCCAGAGATCGTGAAAAGATTGAAAAGGAAGACGAGACCACTGCGGGAAAGGCTGTGTGACCAAGGAAGAATGGTGGAGAGGCAGGCTAGTCTGAAGGCTAGCAGGTGCCTCCCTGGCGGTTCCCCTCTGAAGACTGGAGTGCTGGGCTTGCAGCTAAACACAACTCTGCAGGTCCCATTGCTCAGGCCACTGAACGGGTAGGAACAAGGATGCAGTGGGTGGAAGCTGTTTTTCCACAGACTCTTACACAGACAATGAAAATAAGGGTGGTGAAAAAGAAACAGTTTCCAAAACTTGGGTCAAAAAAAGCCCCACCCCGGTAATTTCTCATTATGAGTGCAATGAATTCAATTACAATAGAAATCAGTTTTGGTCACCAGCTGCCAGTAGGCATTCACTTTCCATTTGCCTTGATTGGTGATATATTTTGTTGGTTAATGAATAAAGTCACTAATGATAAAAAGTATTCAACATTTATATAATTTGTTCATTCTTATCTTGGCTACTTTTTATTTTGTTTTCTTCACATTTAAAGAAAGAGATATATCTTACTAATATTTTACATTTGCTATCTCATTGTTTTGTATAAAAATGAACCTCTTTACAAATATAAAGACCTAATATATATACATATATATATACGATATATATATATATATATATGGTATGTATACTAGCCTTCAGAGTATATATGTATAATAGATCTTCTTAATATATAAATTGTAAAAAACTTCTTATTCCCTAGGTTCTTTCTACAGTATTCCATAGGGAAATAGTAGCAAAAGAAGTTCTTTTTCTTGTGACTTCGTTTCATCTGTTCAAAGGAAATACTCTGAATTATTTGCTTTTCTTCCCTATTCACAGATTGATGTGCTACCTTTTAAAGCATGTAGTCAGAGCCATATTTTTCCTTGAATTTTACATACTGAGCATATATCTTCTGGTAAGTTGCACCTTTTGTTCTTTTTTTTATGGCTTTTATGCATTGTTATTCCATTAGTACAAGGCTAGCTATTTCTACAAATGTCCCACAGAGAGAATATTTCAGTGACTTCCTTGACAATGCTGAAAGTCTTTGTTGAGCATTCTTCTGCCTTCTAATTCTGTGCTCTAATGTCAGTCCCTGTGTTCTGGTTTAATTCAGGTTCACTTAATCTGATTCTGTCCGTCTCTAATCACTGGCTCTTCTGTTTTTCAGTTACACAGATCTGAGCCCAGCTTTGGCCTGCACTCACACAACTTTGGTCTGTCACTTAGGCACAGGTCCAAATAGGTTTTGATGTTTGCTACAACCAGTACTTCATGGGCAGCCTGGGGGGAAAGTTGTCAGAAATTTACCGCATAATTTTGTAGAATTTTACTTAGAATAAAATGATTTTTGTTTGGAATAGGCCTGTAAGAACACATGCCTTTAAAAAAAGTTAATTTGACGGGAAATAGCATATTAAAATAAGTCTACGTTAATAAAATTATTTAAGTGTGATCAGTATTTATTAGTATACTAATTTGAAAGTTGTGAAAATACGTACTTCGAGGCTTCTGTAACTTCCTAGGGTAAGCAACAATATAAGATTTTTTAACGAAAACATTCTAGGGGCGTCTGGGTGTGTCAGTTGGTTAAGCCTCTGACTTTGGCCCAGGTGGGTCATGCTCTCACTCTTCTTTCTGGGTTTGACTCCTGAGTTATGTTCTGTTCTGACAGCTCGTACCCTGAGCCTACTTTAGATTTGGGGTCTCCCTCTCTCTCCGCCCCTCCCCCCTCACACTCTGAGTCCCTGTCTCAAAAAGTAAATAACTGTTAGAAAATCTTAAAAAAAAGAAAACATTCTAAAACTAATGCAGTACAAATAAGGATGATTTATACATATAACTTTTCTAATTATTAATCAAATTTTGATATTACTATTAGTCTTTGATTTATATTATCATATTTATTTGAAATTAACAAGTGTGTGTTTCTTTTAAAAATATGTATTTTGTAAACCCTAGAGCAATGAAAAGAAAAAGCTAAGAGATAATTACTAAAAAAATAATAGCAATAAAATAGAATATTAAAAAGCATTAAATTAAACCAAATAAAGGCTAAAAATGCAAAAACTAGGGCAAAAAACAAAAGCAAAAGTATAAAACAAAGAGTGGTTTAAAAACAACCATGGTGATACGAGTATTACATATAAACTGTTTAAACTCAGGGTCTAAGGCAGAAATTGTCATGAGTTATAAAAAGACTAACCTGTGTTTTCCATAAGAAAACCACTTTTAAAATTAGATAGTTGTTTAAATCTAAAAGGATCAAGAAAATATATTATACAAACACTGTGCAAAAGATACCTAGAGAAATAACATTAATATTACATGGTTATTTATAGATATGCTAGTATTTAGAAGAGGAGAAGGAGAAATTATTGTAGATAAGGAAGAAATGTTATAATGACAGAGGGAACAAATTATAAAGAGAAATAACAGGGTCGCCTGGGTGGCTCAGTCGGTTGAGTGTCCGACTTCAGCCTAGGTCATGATCTCATGGTTCCTAAGCTCAGAGCCTGGAGCCTGCTTCAGATTCTGTGTCTCCCCCTCTCTCTGCCCTTCCCCTGCTCATTCTCTCTCTCTGTCTCTCTCTCTCTCTCAAAAATAAATAAGCATTAAAATTTTTTTAAAAAGAGGATAAAGAATTAGAATTTTTATGAACCTAATAGATATATTTTACATAAAGCCATAATTGATAGGACTGATAAGATGAATAGATAAAAGTACAATATAGGTGAAGTTTTTTAATACTATTCTCACAGTCCACCCTCAATAAATATGATGCCACTGCATTTAAATTCTAGAATCTTACAAAAATATATTTTAATTTTATCTTTCTTGTCTTTGAATAATATTCATTATATATTTTATGTCTACTTATGTTATAAACCACACAATTCAATTTAAAATATGATTTTTTTCAATTTAAAGTATGATTTATTTGGAAGAGCTACATAACTCTGTGGACTGATATTTTCTTAAATGACCAATGGAGAATGTTACAAAACCATTCATCTGGAAAAGATCCATTCAAAGCATACAAGAGACTAATGAATTTGAAAGTAACAAATTACAAAAAGTGCACTAATATGGTTTTCTGATTCCTTATTGAAATTAACCTTTAAGAAGCTACCACTTGTCAAGTTTTGACATTATATTAAAGAAAAATATCTACAATTATCTGAAAAGGCTTTTAGAATACTTTTAAGTTTTCAAATTACTTGTCTGTATTAAGAACAGATTTTCTTCATATACTTGAACTATAAAAAACATAATAATGAACTAAATACAGAAATAATTGTGAGAATCCATCTATCTTTATTTATTACACAGAGATTTTCAAAATCTAAAGCATTGCCACTTTCTTCCTCACTATTTTGTATATACTTTTTTTGAGGCATAAATGATATATAGCATTATATTAGTTTCAATTGTACGACATAATGATTTGATATTTGTATATATTGTGAAATGATCACCACAATAAATCTAGTTAATGTAGGGTATCATAGGTGTCACAATTTTTTGTGTGTGATTAGAACTTTTAGATCTAGTCTCTTAGCAAGTTTCAAATGTATGATATACTATTATTAACTATAATTACCATGCTGTACCATGAATGTTTATTTTGTAACTGGAAGTTTGTACCCTTTGATCCTTTTCACCCATGTTGCTCACTCCTCACCCAGCTCCTCTGGCAACCATCAATCAGTTCTTTGTATCTGTGTCTTTTTTTTTTTTAATTCCATATACAAGTGAGATCATACAGTATTTGTCTTTCCCTGTCTGACTTATTTCACTTAGCATAATGCCCTCAAGGTCCATTCATGTTGTCACAAAAGGTAAGATTTTTTTCTTTGGTAGGGATGAATAATACTCACATATATATCAGTTTTGTTTCATTCATCTATTGATAGACATTTAGGTTGCTTCCAAATTTTTAGCTATTTTAAATAATATGGCAATGAACATGGATCACAGGTGTGCAGATGTCTTTTACAGTTAGTGTTTTAATTTTTTTGGATAAATACCAAAAGTGCAATTGCTGCATCATATGATATTTTCTTTCTTTCTTTTTTTTAATGTTTATTTTATTCTTGAGAGAGAGAGAAAGAGAGTTTGAGCACAGTAGGATAGGGGCAGAAAGAGAGGGAGACACAGAAACTGAGGCAGGCTCCAGGCTCTGAGCTGTCAGCACAGAGCCCGATGGGGGGCTCGAACTCACAAACCGTGAGATCATGACCTGAGCCAACGTTGTACACTTAACTGACTGAACCACCCAGGTGCCCCTGATATTTTCATTTTTAATTTTTTGAAGAACCTGCACTGTTTTCCATAGTGGCTGCACCAATTTACATTCCCATCAACATGCACAGTGGTTCTATTTTCTCCATATTTTTGCTAACATTTGCTATTTTTTATCATTTTGATAATTGCTGTTCTAACAGGTATGAGGTGATATCCTTTTATGATTTTGATATGCATATAGTTATTTTTTGTATATAGGTATTTTAAAAAAATGTTTTAATGTTTATTTATCTTTGAGGGAGAGAGAGGAACATGAGCGGGGGAGGGGCAGAGAGAGGGGGGAGACACAGAATCCGAAGCAGGCACCAGGCTCTGAGCTGTCAGCACAGAGCCAGATGTGGGGCCCAAGCCCATGAACTGTGAGATCATGACCTGAGCTGAAGCTGGACGTCTAACTGACTGAGCCATCCCATTAGTTGCCCTTTTGTATACAGCTAATTTTTTAATTTAAATATTTGTTTACATTAAAATATAGCAATATAGTGGATTTGATTTTTGCTTTATCAATAAAGAGGTATTAAAATTTTCAGTTTTTATTTTTTTATTGTGATAAGAACACTGACTCATTACTTTCTTGATGAACTTTTAAGTGCACAATACAGCATCATCAAGTATAGACACAATGCTGAACAGCAGATCTCTAGAACTAATTTTGTTTATCTTGCTTCACACAGCATCTTTATACTCATTGACCAGCTTCTCATTTCCCCATTGCCTGGCAATCACCATTCTACTCTCTGTTTCTATGAGTCTGAGTATTTTAAATACTTCTTTTAAGTGGAATCAGGCCAGGGGCACCTGGGTGATGCAGTCTGTTACGTGTCTGACTCTTGATCTCAGTTCAGGTCATGATCTCAGAAGCCCCACATCGAACTCTGCACTGATTTTGCAGACCCTGCTTGGGATTCTGTCTCTTCTTCTCTCTGACCCTCCCCTGTTTGTGTTCTCTCTGTCTCTCTTTCTCAAAATAAATACACTTAAAATATTTTAAAAAGTAAAGGGAATCAGGCCAGGGTCCTCCACATTGTCATATAAGGCAGGATTTCCTTCTTTTTAAGGAGTAAATAATGTCCCATTGTATGCATATGCCAATTTTTCTTTATCCATTCAACCATCAATGAACATTTAGATGGTTTCTGTACCTGTTATTGAGGGTAGTGCTGCCATGAACATGGGGATGCAGATATTTCTTTGAGATCCTGATTTCAGTTCTTTTGGATATATACCCAGAAGTGAGATTGCTGAATCCCTATATTTGTTCTATTTTTAGTTTTTGAGAAATCTTCATGATGTTTTCCCTAGCAGCAGCACCAATTCCCAACAAGAGCGCACATGGGTTTCCAAACAAAAGCTCTATCTCACAATAGATTGATATTCCTGAGGCTAAGCAAAGAATGCGTGACAATGGAAAAAAATAACCGTGGTTGGTATACTGTTTGTTGTTTTGCTGGCACTTTAAATGTTCCTTTTTGTTTTCTGACTCTATAATTTCTGACAGTATGTCTGTGGATTCTTATCATTATGCTCTGTATATAAGAAGTCTCTAGTTTTTAAAATATTCTTTCTGGGGTTTGAGGGTGGCTTAGTTGGTTAAGTGCCCAACTCTTGGTTTTGGCTCAGGTCCTGATATCATGGTTTGCAAGTTTGAGCCCATGTCGGGCTCCTTGCTCAGAGTGCAGAACTTGCTTGGGATTCTTTCTCTGCCCCTCCTCCAATTGTGCTGCTCTCTCCCTCTCCCTCAAAATAAATAATTAAAGCTTAAAATAAATAAATATTTCTTTTATGCTAGTGTTTTTTTTTTTCAATTTAATTATGGTGTTCTTAGTTGCTTATACTCCTTACAGTTCATTGACCTTTTTGTATTAATAGGTTTATAATTTTCTTTAAAATTAGAAGATTTTCTGCCATTTTCTCTTCAGTTTGTTATGTTTTTCTCCGTTTCTTCATGTTTGTCTTTCATTTCCCTTTCCTTCCCGTCCATGTTGTACTAACTCCATGTATGTTAAACAGCTTGTTATTGTCCTAAGTTACACTGACTCTTCATTATTCTTAGTCTATATTCTCTCTGTGTTTTGCTTTGGATGGTTTCTATTGCTCTGTCTTCCAGTTCAATGATCTTTTCTTCTCCGCTTTTTAATCTATGGCTAATTGCATCCAGTATATTTTTATTTCAGACCTTGTAGTTTTCATTTCCATAAAGCCAATTTAGTTCTTTTATTTTTTTTCCTTTTCTCTCCTCATTATGTTTAAATTTTCCTTTAAATCATTGAGCATATTTGTGATAACTATTTTAAGGTCTCTGTCTATAAATCACATCATTTTTCTCAATTTTGGGACTATTTCTGTTGCATTGTTGAGTCACTTCTGTTGCTTTTTTAAATTTTTGGTCTTAATATATTGCTTCTTCTCATGACTAAGTCTAATCTTCTAAGTTCTTAAATTAACACATACTATAAACATGTTTATTGACTGGATTTTTTTTATTAGCTACTGATTACATATTGCTTTATATTTTGTATATTCGGGCACATACATATGTCTGTCTGTACACATATATGTATATATGTGTACACATATATTGCATACAACATAAGTTTTATATGTAATATATATGGTGTTTACACATTTATTCCATATATATGCAGGATACAGTGTGTATATATAACAGGCTTATTCTGTGTACATGTATGCATTCAACACATATATAATTACTATATTAATAAATTACAACACCCAAATGACAAAAATACAATTTTTCAAATTCATTGAATTTTACAGATGAAAGGCCTTGCCCAGTCTTACTAGATTACAGACAAACTACAATCACAAAAGCTGCAATTTTTGTTTAAAGTTAATAATGAGGAAGCCTAAATCATAAGTCCTGAATACAGTTTGATGTGCTTGCCACTTTATCATCCTAATCTGAGAGATTTCAATAAGTCATTCCTGGAAATTCCAAATCCCAGTAGCTTTTACAGAAAACAATTTATCTATTGCCTATGTTTTAAAAGTCATCACTTTTGCCTGAGGTATTACCTAACACAAATTATTTCATATTGTAATAACATAGACAATGATGCATACTATAAAAACTTATTTATAGTTTGCTATATCACACTAAGTAAAAGTATGTGAGAATATTAAAGTGTTTAGTTACTTTTATGTTTTTAATTATTCTGGCTTTTTAAAGGTAAATTCATCATTTCTCTACCAGTACATTTCCTTGCCAGGCTAGAAATATACACAGTCTAGTGGATATGCTAATGATGAAATGGACTTTAGAATTATTTAATTTAGTACATAATTATTGAGTGACTGCTCCTTGCCAGGAACTTATGGCATAGTATGACAAAATTAATATTTCCAGTATTCCTCTAAAATTATCACTACTATAATATTCAAGTGCATTCTATTAACTAGTTTGTAGAAAGTAACACTCTATATAGCCTGCTGTTTTCCTTCCAGTAACTAGGGGGAATTAGATTTATTAACAAATTAAATTAATCCTTTTTAAATGCATGAAATTGTTGAGGACTTAAATCAGATTCTCTAAAATATGACTTTTAGAGGCGAATTCCGATATATACATATATGTCAGTATAATATAAAAACCTTCAGACATATAATAATACCATTGTAAAATAGAAAACTTTTAGCAAAACACATGCAAAACTCTTTTTTCAGTCTTGTTTTTGTTTAACATGGGAATATTATTTTATATTCATTTTACATAAAAGTAAATATCAAAATAGAAGGAATTATGTAAATAAAAATGATATGTTTTTTGGCTCCTTTGGAAGCTAGGAGAAAAAAAAAGCCCTTTGAAAATTTCAACAAGTTTTACAGTATTGTTTATTATAATGTCTAATGTCTTAATTTCTTTTTCTATAAACCTGACATCTTTTTAAAGAAGTATTTTCCCTTAAAACCAAATAACATATTTTAAAATCTCATTCAGCAATCTTTACCCTTTACTAACAGAACATGATCAGCATTCTTAACATTGATGATATTACTTAAGATCTCTGTAAATTAAACACTTATTCATGGGACCCTGAATATTTCTTCATGATCTCCAGCTTGATTATTTTAACTGAGTTTTAATCTAAGTCTCCTAAATTGTCATAAAAATTAGGCTGATTCGCTGTCCCTCTGAGACTGTGGTATAAAAGCCCATCCATCACGGTGTATCTAATTAAGAAACTAAGTTAAGAGGTGTTTGAACAAGATATTTGAAAATCTCAGGGGACCAGACAATTGAATTGGTATTTCAGACATATCAAATTAGTTAATGATTTGGGAATCTTTATTCTGCAAGAGTATGTAAATTAAAAAAGAATAATGAAATTCATTAAAGCTCGGTATCAGGGAGGAAGGAGGGCCTGTGCACCACAGCATGTAATTGTAAGAACCTGCTCCATTCAGATAGAAGGACAGGAAGCTAGGGGAACAAAAAAAGCAATTTGAACAGATTAATTTCATATTGGACATAGATAATTACAATTATTTTTCTTTATATTTTTAGGGTATCTTTCTCATAATTGACAAACCCATATTTGGTAACGAGGCTTGTTTTCCATTTTCACTTCGCCATATGAACTTGTAAGATAAATGTCTTGCCATTCAAAATGACAATAGATGTTGAATTTTTTTCTTGAAACTTAACAAAGTATTTTATTTATTCTGTCAGCCTATTTTGATACTGAAAAAAGCAGAATAAAAGTATACTGCTTTATCCAAAAGCATGGAGTGAAAGGAATATTAAATCTGACCCAACAAATAACTGGACTGGAATATGTATTCAGAATGTAAACAAAACCTTTTTGCCTATTCCAAAGCAGTATACTCATGGTTATTTTAAAGCATATAAGATAAGAATGCAACCAATGATAATATTTGGCTCAATAAAATAAAACTAATTTCTTCCATTTGGTATCATTTTATTTACCCATCAAAAATATTCATTTTTAACGTATCATTTAAAAGACTTAGACTCAGATAAAATATATAAAGGGTTGGGATGCTTGGGTGGCTCTGTTGGTTAAGCATTTGACTCTTGATTTTGGCTCAGGTCAGGATCTCGCCTTTTGTGAGTTTGAACCTGGCACAGAGCCTGCTTGGGATTCTCTGCTTCTCCCAGCTCGCTCTCTCTCTCTCTCTCTCTCTCTCTCTCTATCAAAATAAATAAATAAACCTTAAATATATAAAGGGTTTTAGAACATGTTAGAGGTATAAAAATAATATACTTTTCCTAAATAAGAAAACTGTAGAAATATAAAAGCCAAATATTGGTTTGAATTATGATACTCAATTTAAAATTTTTTTCTAGCATCTATTTATTTTTGAGACAGAGAGAGAGAGAGAGGGAGAGAGAGAGAGAGAATGAGCAGGGGAGGGGCAGAGAGAGAGGGAGACACAGAATCTGAAGCAGGCTCCAGGCTCTGAGCTGTCAGCACAGAGCCCGATGCAGGGTTCAAACCCACAAACCTCAAAATCATGACCTGAGCTGAAGTCCGATGCTTAACTGACTGAGCCACCCAGGCACCCCTATGTTACTCCATTTAAACCTACAATATCCCAGGGACTCTAGGATATTAGCATGTTCCCTCCCAATGCCTTCCCCTCCTTTCTCCTCCTTGGCTAATCCCTCCAACCCTAGAGGCTGCATATTTGGCTTTTATAAGAATTCTGCCTTTTGTTAACCTCAGAAACAAAGAAAATTGTAAACATTTGCAAAATACTATTTATTGTATCCACAAGGTGAATGCTGAAATCATTAAATTGTTATATATTAAAATTAACAGAGGTAAAAATACGGGAGATAACGTATTCATTCTCAAGGGGATTCTCATTGAGATGGAATGCATTCAGGGTAACACATTAACAGTAAAACTGGAAGCAAATATTCTTGAAATAGAAATGGTATTTATAAAGAAAACAATCCTAAAATAGAAATAAAGGATGTGAGCAAAAGTTTATGAGTAAGGATATCCACTGCAATATTATTCCCAATAGTGAGAATGATGGCAAAACAATAGGGGAAAGGGTTAAATACACAATGGTAAATCTCTCAACTGCATGGTTTAAGCAGAAGGAATACTTATTGACAATAAAAAATGGTCATGATTTAATATCATGAGTGAAGAAAGCATAATTTGAGAAACAAGATATATTGCACAATGTTTCCAAAATATTTCTTTTAATTTTATAATTATATTTATATAGAAAAAAAAGACTGAAACACAATGCACTAGTATATTGTTAAATTGAACACTAAGAGTCTGAATTAACTGAGATATTAATTTTTTGTTCTTTACTGATTCCCATATTTCCTTCTTGTTTTAAGTGAAATTATACGGTAGTAGATCCCCTTATTCAGTTTCACTTGTACAGTTTTGTTTACCTGCTGTTGACTGTGGTCCTGATGCAGATGACTGATCCCTTTTTTGATGGATCATCAGAAGGTCAGTAGTGCCTAAGCCTAGCTCACAATTCCTGTCATTCACCTTACTTCATCTCATCACAGAGGCATGGTATCATCTCAGATCATCATGAGAAGAAAGGCAAGTCCAATACAAGATATTTTGAGAGAGAGAAAGGCTGCATTCATATAACTTTTTTTTAAAATATGAAATTTATTGTCAAATTGGTTTCCATACAACACCCAGTGCTCATCCCAACAGGTGCCCTCCTCAATACCCATCACCCACACTCCTCTCCCTCCCAACCCCCATCAACCCTCAGTTTCTTCTCAGTTTTTAAGAGTCTCTTGTGTTTTGACTCCCTCCCTCTCTAACCCTTTTTTTTTTTTTCCTTCCCCTCTCCCTTGGTCTTCTGTTAAGTTTCTCAGGATCCACATAAGAGTGAAAACATACGGTATCTGTCTTTCTCTGTATGACTTCACTTAGCATAACAGTCTCCAGTTCCATCCACATTGCTACAAAAGGCCGTATTTCATTCTTTCTCATTGCCACATAGTATTCCATTGTGTATATGAACCACAATTTCTTTATCCATTCATCAGTTGATGGACATTTAGGCTCTTTCCATAATTTGGCATACAACTTTTATTACATTATATTATTATAATTATTCTAGTTCACTGTTAGCTATTGTTAATTTCTTACTGTGCCTAATTTATAAATTAAGCTTTATCATAATATAAATAATACAGGAAAAATAGTAGAAAAAACATATATAGTGTTTTGTGCTATCTATGGTTTTAGGCATTGACTGGAGGTCTTGAAACACATCCCCTGTGGATAAAGAGGAACTACTCTATTACTTTATCAGAAAAATATCAATGATAAAAATGTAATTCCTGTAAGATTTATTTTCCATTTAGAAATATATTTTTCAGGGGCGCCTGGGTAGCTCAGTCAGTTAAGTGCCTGACTTCGGCTCAGGTCATGATCTCCTGGCTTGTGAGTTAAAGCCCTGCGTTGGGCTCTGGGCTGACAGTTCAGAGCCCAGAGCCTGTTTTGGATTCTGTGTCTCCCTCTCTCACTGTCCCACCCCCTGCTTGAACTCTGTCTCTCAAAAATAAATAAATGTTAAAAAAAGTTTTAATGGGGCGCCTGGGTGGCTCAGTTGGTTAATCAGCCAACTTCGGTTCAGGTCAGGATCTCATGGTCCGTGAGTTCAAGCCCCACGTCGGGCTCTGTGCTGACAGCTCAGAGCCTGGAGCCTGTTTCGGATTCTGTGTCTCCCTCTCTCTGATCCTCCCCCTGTTCATGCTCTGTCTCTCCCTGTCTCAAAAATAAATAAAACGTTAAAAAAAATTAAAAAAAAAGTTTTAATATATTTTCAAAACAACAATAAAAAGCATCATGTTATAACAAATTTATTTTCCCCAATGTGGGAGAAAGATAACTTTTATTAAGTTTATGAAGCAAATGCACAAATAATTATAGTTATAAACATATATAAATGTAATTTTCTGGTTATTAATATTTGGTAAAAAATTGTAATTAATATTATTTACATTTCCTGAAGAACTCCTGTAATAATACTTATGAAGTTTCTTCATTGTTATCTTGTTTTTTAAGTTTTCTTATTTTGAGACACACAGAGAGAGAGAGAGCACAAGTAGGGGTGGGGCAGAGGGAGAAGGAGGAGAGAATCCCAAGCTGGCTCTGTGCTGTCAACGTAGAGCCCAACATGGGGCTAGCTGTCACAAACCGTGAGATCATGACCTGAGCTGAAATCAAGAGTCAGACACTTAATTGACTGAGCCACCCAGGCACCCTGTTTCTTCTTCATTATTGTAGACATTGTGGTTATTGTCAAGTCTCATTTTATCTAATCTCACTTTGACACTAGCCCAGGGTTTTTGGTGGTCTGAAACAGTCAAGGTAATACAATTCCACTGGTCAAATGATTACGTCAAAAAAGACTCTCAATTTAAATAAATGAGTACTTGGAATGCTGCCCAGGATGGTGGCTTCAGCAGTATTCATTTCGACTAAATTGGCTCAATAAGAGCAAAGCTTAGGACAAAATTCCTGTGGCTCAGAAAATCCTCCCTTCTAGAAGCAAGTAAGGAATCTAGTCACCATGGCTTCTGTTCCCAAGAGCAAGCCAAAGGAATAAGTTGGTCCAGAGAGGTCAGCAGATCTGAAGATATCCCACCGCCTAACTGACCATGCCTGAAACTCGCCTTACTTTAGGATATTTCAACTACATGAGTCAATAATAAATATTTATTGTTTAAGGAAATTTAACTTTTATTTTCTGTTACATAAAATTATCAGCATAACAACTGAAATAATGTCACAAATTTAATTTTATAGTAAATTTCTTAAACCTTGCATCCAGTTATATTGAACTATGATTCAAACAGATCACATGCTCTGTCTTTGAAGTTACATAGGGTTTTTTCTTTACTGTAACACAGGAACTACTGATATAAGTGGGATCATATCCTGCCACACGGACATTGTATGAATTCCGCTTCATTTGAAGTACATTGATGTCAGTGTGGTTTTCAACATGGGCATGCTTACTTGTTACAAGCAGAGTTCTATAATTAAAAAATAACATGATTCATTTGGGAGGCCACTCAGAAGTGGACAGGTTGTTAATAATAAGGACAATGTTTCATTTGGGAGAATTTATTTACATATTTATCTCCATATATTTTAATATTCAGACACTTATAAACTTCTGATCTATTTTTATTTCCTTTAAAAGTAAAATTTCCTTGCAATGATATGTTCCTGATATGACTCAATGATGTGTATATTTCAGCTTATTGAGTTAAAATTCTCTTCATGCAAGAAGCATAGTCAAGGTGTGTTTTTTTAAATGAAATTCCATGAACAACCGCCCATGTCTTAAGTTGTTTCTGAAGTAGAGCATGCAAAAAATTGTAGTGGAACAATCACAGTGATGTCGAATGTTCAATGTTCACACTAAACATGTTTGCATTTTTAATGACTTTAGAAAAGTCACTCTAAAGTCTAGATCAAAATTTCCTAAAGTAATGTATGATTTTCAAAGAAGTGTACTATTTTGAATCTGATTATCTTACAGAAAACTCATACTCATTAAAGTAGCAAACAGAATGTCGTGATTTTGAAAAGCAGGACTAAATGTCCATAATATATCAGTAATGGTAAGCTTTGTTAGATTAGATAGGATGGGAAAAAGGTGTAGCCATTACACAATTCTACCTAAGGCCAACTTCTTAGTGGAGCAGTGTTAGGTGTAAGCCCCTGTGCCTTTAAAACCCAAACTTGTGATTTCTCTTTATTTTACCTGTTTAATGATGGATTCATAGATCTGCTGTATGTATACAGTAAAATATGTCTTTAATGTTAGTATCAACATTTTTACAGTGGGAATTTCACATAAGTATCAAGTGAAACACGGTTTTAATTCAGAAATAAATATTTCCATGGAAATATTTATGGAAATATTTCCATAAATAAACCAGGCACAGATTTTAAAAACTAAAACATCTTCATGGGTTACTTATATTCCAGGTAGTATTCACCAGGGATATGATTATCAAAATGAGAATAGAATAACACAGAATATTATATAATCATTTTAAATATATTCAAAGATGTGGTATAGGGCCTGAAATTGAGATTCAACGTTAAGTGCCACTTTGACATCTGGGAAAATTGAGAGGACTTCACATGGCCAAACTACCAGTGCTCCTCTCCACTCTGCTTCCTTGGATAAGATTCTTCAGCCAAATACTTCTCCTTATCATGGAAACCAGGCATAGATTCTGCTTATCCCTGAGTGGCAGACATAAGTTCCCTGCCAGCCTGCAGAATTATTCTAAGAAGGCTGTGGCAACCGACGGTCACCTCATCCTCTTGTTACTACAAAGCCTGCCTCCCACAGCCTCTGTTTCTTACTCCGTTCTCCTGAGTTCAAACCCTGCATTTGAGCCTCTTCTCCCAGGCTGTGGATCTATGTGACAAGTAAATGGCTGTTTTTGTGATCTGTCTGCTGTTAGGTATTGTGCATCAAGACCTACCTTGATCTATTAGGGTGGAAGAGAGGATCCCTTCCTCACCCTTGGGGTGAATAGCAGGCTTTCAAAAAAAAAAAAGATTCTGATCTTAAAATATTAGCTATCATTCAGACTCTGAGGCTGCTTCCAAATAATTAAAAAAGCACCACCACAACATGACTAATGTTTCTTAGATTGGATTTTATTTTATTGTCTGTACAAATCACAACTTAGAATTTTCTAGTTTTCATGGTCTTTATGTCTTCACACTGCGCTCATACTCCATGGCATTGCTAATGTAGAGTGCCTGATGCTCCGATTATAAAGTTGGATGGAAATATATGCCATTCAATCTTAATGACAAGTAAATATTCTTGTTCTGATTGGGCTGATTATTTTGCACTTTACATTCAGGGCAATGTATGCGCTTGTGAATTGTGTGTAATGGTAGACTGATGGTGTGCCAGCATCAGATGCCTGTGGCATTGCTCATGTTACCCTGAAAATACTAGAATATGTGTTTATCCTTCAAAGGTAATATTTTCTTTGCATTTCTTTGAACAGGTGATTTTTTTTTTCCAAATAGGGCAATACCACCATGAGATGAGGTAATAAGATAAACCTTTGTAAGAAGAATCTCTTTATTGGATAAGGTTAGCAAACTAATGCTGTCAGAGATTGTATTACACTATCCCTTGTGTATGCTTGTAGTGCGATTTTCAGAAAAGATCATTTCAGAGAAGTGAAGAATAAATCGCTGTATTCTCTCTCCAAAATCCTTTTCAAAATAGATTTGACAGTTGAGTGATTACATCTCTAATGGAGACTGTGATAGAATATGTGAGATTAAAAACTCTGCAGCCTTATCCATGAGGCACTGAACAAAAGGGGTCAACAGAAACAGAGTCCCCCATATCAAACCCAGGTAACTAATCAACTTAACTCTGCCCTCAATACATAGAGGTTAAGATCTGTGCCTGCCACAGTCTTTGTCATTCAGGTTTCAAAACCCTATAGTTTTTCTTCCTATAAAGATCTTATCAATTTGATCAGGAACTTTGAGGCTAAAATTAATATCTGGATGTACGATGGTATACTTGGGAAAGTAAAACTTTCTGATTCTCTTTAAATTTCCAAAAAGGCTGTTACAAGGAAATGTGTGAGGAGTAGTATCTGTCTAGTTTTCATTTAATTTACAACCTTAATTTAAGATTTACAACCTAAGAGAAGATAACTAAATGGAGAAATGATCAAATACCAAATACTAATTTATGTTCTATTAGAGTTTGCACATCCATGGACCTATTCCTACATTTTATCTTGTAGAATTGTTTGTGTTCAAAGTAATGGGAAGCAAATATCTCGTATGGGTAAATAAAACATACCATCAACTATCTTCTGAAAAGATAGCCCAAAGATTCTATTTCCTACCTGAAGATTAACCATTCAACTTAATGGCTACCTTACAAAGAAATATTATTAGCAAATAGAATTCAGCTGAAGAAACGTGAATATACAGCAAAACTCTGTAACTTAAAATATTTAAAAATGTTACTATCTGTTTGCTGTAGTGAGAGTTCGGATACTTTTATGATCATTTCAGTATTTTGGTGGCCAGAATACTGAAGAAGAGCTGTAATTATTTTCTTTAAAATGTTTATTTATTTTAGAGGGGGGGAAGGGAGAGAGAGAGATAGAACAAGTAGGGGACGGGCAGAGAGAGAGGGAGACAGAGGATCCGAAGTGGCCTCCTCACTGACAGCAGAGAGTACAATGCAGGGCTTGAACCCACCAACTGTGAGATCATGACCTGAGCTGAAGTCAGATGCTTAAGTGACTGAGCCACCCAGGTGCCCCTAGAGCTTTAATTCTTTCTGACCATTTATGCCCCACTCATCCTCCCATTCTACATAAGGTTTCTTCTCAGATTACAACTGAAGGCATGCACACTAATTACTCCCAATTTTGTCTTTCACTGTAGATATTAACCAAATAGAGAATATCAGCCCTCTCATGCTTCTTTCCACAAAAAAAGGTATCTTTTCTCCCCTAACAGCAGTATTTTTAAACAAAGATCATATCTCAGATTCATGTGAAACATTTATTTGTTTGTATGGTTATAAATTATAGGTGCCTAAACACTAGCTCAGACCTACCAAATCAGTACCTTGGACAGAGTGGGACTCAGCATGTGTATTTTTCAACAATCCTTGGTTAAGAAATCGTGCTCTAGAGGGCAGAGATAATTATATGCTCTTCCTGGAAGTTGGGGTTTTCCTGCTGATGTTGTCTCTGTTGCTGCTTGCTCTGCTGCGTTAGCACTTCTTTTAATAACAGGTGTGGTAGGCCCACTGCCGGCAAAAGTAGAGACCAACACCAGCATTGTGGAGCTGGGCTCTTTCTTAATGCTGTGCTCTCTTCACACCATTAATTCTGGCCTGAGGCCAAAGAAGGAATCCTTTCTAAAGGTGGGATAATTTTCAAAACCAAAAAGCATCAATGCCCAGTCTTATGACTGAGTCTAAATTAGAGTCTAAATTCAGAGAATAAAACTCTATTTCACACTTATTAATAGCTGTTTGCTGGTATTCCCTATATTCCTTGCTTGTATTAATATCATGCATTAGATTTACTCAAGAGAACAGGAAAGGAGACAAACTTCCAGCTGTGAGAGGCTTCCCTGGAAATGAGGCAAAAGCAAAGGTGGCTCAAAAAAATCATAATGGGTAAGCACAACAGGAAGAGTGAGTCTAACAGTAGTAGCTGGTTACTGTAACTGACATTTGTCATATTAGTGATCACCTCTTGAATAGCATTTCCATAATTGGGGAAATTTCCATTGGTCCTGTCTCTCAGACGTAGAAACCAGAATTTGAACTCTCAGGTTCCCTAGCAAATAAAAGGTGGATATGTGACTTATACTTTTCCAATCATTCATACAATCTCATTCATAGTAACTGACTGGTGGCAAAGACTTTGTGCTGCAACTCCAGTGTTGCCACTGTAGATGGTAATAAAGAATGAGGAGAACGTCAGGAGTTGTGTGATTGATTGACCTGCTGAGGCAGAAGTAGAAGTGGCTGAGAAGTGGCTTTGTAAAGATGAGCACCTTTCATTTTCCGCTTGATGATGGAAAGCACAGCACCAGCAGTTTCCCCAAAAGGCTAGTTCTATGGTGGGACTTGACAACGGTTTCCAGAGGAAGAGAATCAGGATTATCCCGGTGAACTTTTTATCTATCAAGCTTTTCCTAATTTTTAAAACAAATCCTATTTTTTTGCATGAATTAGGCAAAGTGAATTTTCTTGTTGCAGCTAAGTTCCCAGAGCATACATAAGTAGGACTATACATGGTTGCAGGCAACATACCTTCCGTTCATGGGAAGATTGCACTTCGCTTTCTGCTCGGGTCAATCCTGAAGACAGTATGAATTTAGCTAGTGTGAGACTTTATCACATGGCATGCAGTGACAAAATAAATAAATTCCGTGTAACTGCTCTGAATAAAATACTTGTTGAAAGCAAAGCTGTAGGGGAACCAAGAGGCTATTCAGATAAATTGTATAAGAGTGAGAGATTGATTTCATGCTTTTAATTACGCAGGAGGGCTTGCAGAAAAGGAATGATATATGCAAAATCCAAAATTTTCAGATCAAGGCATAGTCTGAGAACCATGAAATTTGTATAAGCATTATAAAGAATCTTAATATTTGCTGCCAAAGCATTAATGTAGCCAAAAAAGTAAATTCAACATTTGCTTTTGTGAATTTTTGGAATTCAATATTTTTTTTAGTTAAACCTTAACCAGATTCCTTAATGGAAGGCTAGGTTGTTGCTAAGAAAGAATATAACTCTATGGATTCTAATGGAATGGAATAAAGACATATGGGAAGATTCAGATGATTCAAATGACTCACATTCTCCTGGATCCACAAACTTCACTGACTCTCCATTGCTAACCTCCTCCTCTGCACAATGAAGACATTTCTGCCTTGTTTTAAGACCCTTTAAAACAAAACAAAAACCTACCTGAGACTGTTACCTGGCAAGAGGAATCCAATCCTGAAGTCCACCTTCAAAATGTCATCTTGCTAGACTTACAAATAGAGTCAAATCCCAGTATGAGCTTCGTGTGAGGGAGGGAGCACTTTATAAAGCAAATTAAGAAAAGGTTTTCACAGCAATATACATAATTGCAAGATTTTTCAAATTGGTTAGCTGCAGATCTGTGGAATACACGTGGTTCTGGGAACATAAAGGGGAGAGGTGCAGTTTCAGATATGATCAATTTGCTGATATGGATGCAGCTATCAGACATTCTAAATTCAATGTGTTAACACAAAGGTCTGAAAGTAATTGATTGTTAACAATTTCTTGACTGAAAAGTGGACCAGTGTGTGACTTTGCTAAATAAAACGAAAATGCCAGGTTCCTTCATGTTATGTGGAGAGGTAGAAATGTTAAAATGGATGTATTACGTGGGACTTTCTCTGCCAGCACTCAACTATTGCCTGCAGGAAGCCACAGAAAATATCTTCATTAAAAAGACATTGAGAAATACCACAAAGAATGAAACACCAGTATCTTAAAAGTACTGTGGTGTTTGTTCTCTTTAAGCAAGATAGATGGATAATGACATTCCCACTGAAAAGGATTCTTAAGAACAATTAGGAGAGTTTAACTTAGGAGATAAAGTGTGGTGAGTCACAGTAATAACTAGCAGGAACATTTGGACAAGTCTAGTTGATCAAGGAGTCTCTAGGATAAAGATAGACGGTCAGACATTGAACTGTTAATCTTTACCTCTTCCCCAAATAAACATAAATAAATAAACAAAAAGCTTTCTCTAGTAAATGGAAACCTTATTCAAACCATCAAGATAGTCATAATTTTTAATTTAATTTTCTGATGTAAGTGAATCACAGAATAAAAATGCAAAAAAAGAATTGTGATTTCAATTCTGATGTGGACTGAACAAACTCCTAAATAAGACATGGGCCAAAGAAGAAATCTCAAAAGAAGTTAAAAATACTTGAGGAAAATTAAAGTGAATTATAAGCTGTCAAAATTTGTGGGATGCAGCACAAGTAGTGTTTACAGGGAAATGTATAGCATTGAATGCATATATTAGAAAAGAAGAAGGTTCTCAAATCAATAACCTAACTTTGCACTTCAAGAAGCTATAAAACAAAATAACAATGTAAGCCTAAAGCAAGCAGAAGAAGAGAAGTAGTAATTAGACCAGAAATAAATTAAATTGAAAACCAGGGAATCAATAGAAAAAAAATCAATGAAATCAAAGTAGTTTCTTTGAAAAGATAAGTGAGATTTGAAATAATCTAGCCAGGCTAACAAAGAATAATAATAATTTAAAAAAAGAAGACAAAAGTTACTAAAATCATAAATGAAAAAGGGATTATCACCATGTATCCCTTTGATATTAAAAGTATAATAAGGGTAAGTTATGAAAACTTTATGGCCATAAATTTGATAACTTAGTGGAAAGGGACCAATTCCCTGATAAACACAAAAAAAGCCAAAACTCCCAAAGCTCACCTAAGGAGAAATGCATAATTTGAAAAGGCCTATATCTATTAAAAACTGAGTCAATAATTAATAACTTCCAAAAGAGAAAACATCAGGTACAGATAGTTTTCCTGATGAGTTTTATCAAACATATAAAGAAGAAGTTATACCAATTCTCTATAATTTTACCCAGAAAATGGAAGCAGAGAACCACTGTCCAACTTGTTCAATTAGGTCAGCATAAACCTAATACCAAGTGAGATAAAGACATTATAAGAAAGGAAAACTGCAAAACAAAATTTCTCAAAAAACATCGAGGCAAAAATCCTCAAAAAAATATTAACAAATCAAGTCCAATAATGTGTGAAGATTATACTCCACCCCTAGTGGGATTTATTTAAGGCATATAAGACTGGTTTCAACATTCGAATATCAATTAATGTGATCCACAATGGCTTAAAAAATCATCTTAATTGATGCCAAAAAATAATTCTACAAAACCCAACACCCACAATAATAAAAACACTCCGCAAAGTACACATGGGAAGGAAGTTCCTTAATTTTGGATTTGACAATGAGTTTGTAGATACAACACCAAAAGAATATTCCATTTGAAAAACATTGATATTTTGAATGTACTAAAATTGAAAACCACTTTTTGAAATACACAAAGAGCCTCTCTAGAAGACAGCATAGACACTTTTGTATACAAACAAACAAACAGACAAAAAACAAAACCCAAACCATATTCTTAGTTTGTGCTCCTTGATATTTACCCAAATGAGTTGAAAATTTATGTCACCACAAAACGCTACACATCAGTATCTTTAGAAACTTTATTCATGACTGAAAAAATCGGAAGATTTCCTTCAATAGATGAATAATTAAACAAATTATATGTCCACATAATACAATATTATTATAAAATACAATGAAATGAACTCTCCAGCCAGGAAACATGTGGAAGAACCGTAAATGCATATTGCTAAGTGAAAGAAGAGAGTCTAAACAGTCTACATGCTATATTATTCCAATTATATAAAAAATACAAAGTAAACCTAAAAAGACAGTGAGATCAATGACTACCAAGGGTTTAGCATAGTGGAAGAGGAAGACTAGGGGGAAGCTCAAAGGATTTTTAAACCAGTGAAACTATTTTGTACAATAGTGTAATGGTGGATACATGACACGAATCATTTGTTAAAACTCATATCACATTACAACACAAAGAGTAAGCCCCAATGTAAACTAGAGCCTTTGATTAATAATAATGTGTAAATGTTAGTTCATCAATTGTATAGATGTACTACACTAATGTGTTCAAAGGAAGTATATGGGAACTCTGCATTCTGTTCAATTTTTCTTTTAGGTTTCTAAAACTGCTCTAAAAAATAAAGTTTATTAATTTAAAAAAGTATCAAACACAAAAAGACAGGAGATAGATTTAGTTTAAATTGCTATATAAGAAGCCCCACTCGTGTGGAATTTAAGAAACAAAACAAATGAATAAAGGGGGAAAAAGGGAGACAAACCAAAAAATAGACTCTTAACTATAGAAAACAGATGGTTAGCAGAGGGGAGGTAGGTGGGGGGATGGGTGAAATAGATGAAGGGGATTAAGAGTACACTTATCTTGGGGCATCAGGATGGCTCAGTTGGTTAAGCTTCTGACTTTGGCTCAGATCATGATCTTGTGGTTCCTGATTTCTAGTCCCACCTCCGGCTCTGTCCTGACAGCTCCCAGCCTGGGGTCTACTTTGGATTCTGTGTCTCTCTTTTTCCCAGTCCCTTCCCCATTCCTACTCTATTTCTCAAAAATAAATAAAAATTAAAAAAAAAAGATTACACTGATCTTGATGAGTACTGAGTATTGTGTAGAATTGTCAAATCATATATAGAATTGTCAAATCACTATATTGTACACCTGAAACTAACATAATACTATAACTATATTGGAGTTAAAATAAAATAAAAAAATATAATTAAAAATAAAATAGTCATTACATTCATGAAATAAATTTGACTTAGCTATGTAAAAAAACAAAAACAAAAGAAGCCGGTCTAAAAAGTCTACATAGTATATGACTGTATTCATAGGACTTTCTGGAAGTTAAGACTATAGAGATAGCAAAGAATTTCAGTAGATGCCAGGGCTTTGGGTGATTGTGGGAAAGATGAGTAGGTGAAGCACAAGAGATTTTTTAGGCTGGTGAAACTGTTCTCCATGATATTGTAACCGTGAAATATGACATTATACATTTGTTAGACTCATGGAAATTTATAGCACAAAGAGTGAAACTTAATGTATGCAAATTTAAAAGAATCATTTAGGAGTTCAGGGAATCCCAGTAAAGAATATAGACTTTGACAAGAGAATTTAACTGTATTACAAATGTATGAAACACCTCACTGAAGTAGGTGGAAGAAAGGTGCTGACCTCAGTAATCTTAGAAATGAATTGAGTCTGTAAGTTAAAAGCAAAGGGAACTGAACATACGCACTTTGCTCTAGCTGATAAAGTATCCCAAGGGCATATGGGTTAACGATTTTGATACCACTATGTAAGTAGACTGGAACTGAAAACTTAAGCAATGTGAGCCAGCATTCTTAACTTTCCCAGTGAGAGTTTACAGATAAGCAAGAGAATATAATGATCCCTGGGTGTTAATGGGTTAAAGTTGAAGACATGAGTATGAACTCATGTTATTTTAATATAGATACAGATGGGAAATTTAGATGTTTATAGATATGTGTATATACATAAGTTCATATACACATACGAGAGGGTCTGAATGAAACAATACCCATGTAGCATTGAGCACACCTATCACAAAAGTTGGGTAAACAAGACCTTCACAAGATACTCCCCAGTGTTTATCTTTAGTTTATATCAAGGTTTCAATATTTATTCAAGTAAAGTCTAGGAAATGCCCCTTATGGGAGGTATTCCATACAAATTTATTTCAAAGAATAAGTTTTGAATCATGGTACTGAAATTAGACCACACATCAATAATAAATGATAATAATAATAATAATAATAATAATAATAGAATTTCTAGAGGTAATAAGGCTCAATAATTTTATGTGCCAAGCACTGTGTTACTCACAACAAGAATTAGGGTGAAAAGCAAAAAAAAAAAAAAAAAATCTTACCCTTATCTAGTTTAAAATAACTTGTCTCTAGAGGAGATAAGAATACACACATATAAAAAAAAACACAGTAAAGTGGTAAGTTAATAGTCTTAAGGAAATACGGTAAAAACACTACGGAAGAACAAAATAGATATAAATTATCTTCAGAAAAAGGAATCAAAGTAGTCTTCATTAACAGTATTACTTTATCTGGAATTTGATGGAGCAGTTAAGAATGAGTAATATCAAGCTTGAAAATTTATTTTCCATCTTGAACGTGCTTACATCATTATTTTTATTGTATTACATATTACATTAAAAGCCTTCTTTGTCAGAACAAAATTAACGTATCAAGGTGTTTTGTTTTTGATTTATGACACGATTCATTGTGTAACATTTAAAATTTGCAAACGAAACTACCCCAAACTTAGTGGCCAAAAAAATACCATTCATTTACTTCAGTATTCTTTTGATTGGCTCTCTGCTTCTGACCTGACCCATCCTGGGTGCTGGGCTGTGCTGTCTCACGTATGCATGATCAGCTGGTAAATGGCTGGTATTTGAATGATATAGGGTGACCTCACTGTGTCCAGTGACTGGCAAGACTATGAGTCAAGGCATCTTAATTCTCTTCCATCCGGTCTCTTATCCACACCTGTAGGCTAGTTTGACATTATTCACATGATAGTTTTAAGAACGTGGGCAATGAAAGAGGGTGGTGCCATTGCACAAGTATTTTGTATGCCACTGCTTACATCACAATTGCTAATATCTCAGTGACCAAAGCAAGTCACATGGACAGGTCAGAATTTAAGGGGTGGAGAAATAGACCTCACCTCTAGATAGGAAAAACTGTCACACTGCAAAGGACATGAACATAGGGATAGGAAGATTTTGTGCCATTTTTGCAATGTCATCACACATGATTTCTTAGAAAATAATTACTGAATAGAATATTGCAAAGTTGGACCTGTATGTGGTTTATACGCTAACATTTACTCTTGAAAATATAACAAAAGGACACTGAGACTTTTAGAGATATCATGGAAAATAAATATGGCAAATCTCTATAATAAATGGGATAACATGCTGTTTGTGAAAAAATTACTTGATCATGATTAAATTCACCTTATATATATCACTTTATATCTTATATGTATAAAATATGTATAAAGTATAAAAACACCGAAGTTAAAGGCAAACAAGATAATTAACACATAAATAATACATTCATTCACTTAAATCTTGTTGTCCCTTCTCTATGTGTCTATGTTCATGTATTGTCAAAGTGCTTAGTTAAGTTTGACTCGTGGTATGGAAATTCTAGAAAGCCTTCTGCTCACTGTATTGTGTTGTAATTTGAGATATAGAATCTTTTTTTAGTTTTTATTTAAATTCCAGTTAGCATACAGTGTAATATATTAGTTTCAGGTGTACAATATAGAGCGATTCAACACTCTATGCAAACCCAGTGCTAATCCCAGGAAGTGGCCTCCTTAATCCCCATCACGTATTTAACCCATCCCACCACCCACC